>NW_026693108.1:4200000-4562500 GCF_021218885.2 Marmota monax | reverse complement strand
TATTAGAACAAATTTAAAAAATAAAACAAACAAACAAAAAAAGAACTAAATTTGTGAATCCCCGTCAGAATTCACAGCGGTTGTGGTGGCTGATACAAAGGGGAGGAGTGATAAATGTCTCCATTCAAATGGAATCAAATCCTTTTCTTCCAATATTTGGGGCTGTGGAGATCTTCTGGCATCTGTTTTCTCTCCCACCTTGGCATACACTCCTCTGATTTGGTTGATGCCCCCGTACCTACTCATCACTGCCTGGCCGCAGTTGGCCATGAATGTGCCAGAGATAAGGAGGTCATAGGCTACTGCAGCAAACATCCACAGGGCCTCCTGGGCACGGGTCGGACAGATGGCAATAGAACCCTCCACTTGCAGGAAATGCAGAGCAGCCAATCAAGTAGATGAGCTAGGAAATCTCCATTTAACTTAGTAGACTTGGAAAAGAATTGAGAGCGTAAGCCAACTCTTCCAGCTCTGGGTCTGGGCCTCAACCCCATCAGCTATCAGGTACAGCCACCTTAGGAAAAACAGGGGAGTGACAGTTCTTTAAACTTGTACTTGTGTTTAGAAGCAAGCGTCATTCATACCTGTGTGTTTTGTGCAGTGCTCAAACACCTCATCCATTAAAAGCAATTTGAAAACAGAAAGAATTGAGCGTAAGTCCCCTTTCGCTATGTTTCAGGATTTTAAAGTTTTTAAATAGTTGAATATTTTCAGCAAATTAACAATAAGTACAAAATGGAAAAAAGGGAACTAACTGCACTGATATGCATATTCTAATTAAGTGATAATGATTCTATTATTAGTTGTAAAAAGATAGGCTCACTTTGCAGAGACCGAATGAACATGCGTGCAGCTGAAGGCACACAGTTGAACAAAACTGAGAATATGCTTTTTCAGGATAAGTACAATTTAGAGATTTTGGGAATGTAAGTTGAGTCACTGAAATTAACTTAATTTTTAAATTTTGGGATGCTGACACTCCGATGTATCTCCTATGCAAACTTAAATGAATCAATTCATCTCCATTAACAAAGTATGTCTCCCTCCCATACTACGTTGAAAGTGAAATTAAACATTTACTTTGACTATTTCCTTTTCACTCCAAAACAAAATTTTTGGTGCTTCAGGTATCATGCCATAGCTACATGCTAACAAGACTTAATAGGTAAAATTTACTGTGATATTTCATTCTGAGGAAGAAAGTTCTCCTACATTTGGAGGAGATGAACTCTAGTTCTTCTTTTCATGACGTAGCACATTAAGTTTGCTCAGCAGTTCCTTTTAGAAGATCGTCAAAGCAAAAAACACTAAAGAAATCTTTCAAGATTAAAAATATTTGCTTTTTTATGTAGATTTAGTACCTCATACCACAGTTAATCTGTCCTTAAGAAACAGATCACCACCTGTTTCAAACACTTAGGAAATAATACAATGTTCTATTATAGAAAATATAAAAGTTTGGCTTATTTTTAAAATTCTCTGTGACATCACCTGCCACCAGCCCCCTTGTCCTTTCTCTGTTGCAAAAAACTGCTCTTGACAATGCCACCTCCTCGTCACCAAGTGTAATAGTGAATCCTCAGTCATCTTCTGTCACACAGATCCCTCCTCTTCTCATGCACTTTCTCCTGGTGGCCTCCTGGACATCAGAGTCCCCTTCTCCCCCAGCTTCCTGGGCACCCCTGACTACCCCCCTACTGGTTCTCCTTACCTCCTGCACTTTGAATGTGGCAGTAGCCAAAGCTCTGTCCTTGGACCCATCTGTCTCTGCTCCCTCCTTGGTGATTGAACCCACTGCCATGGCTTTGGGTGTCACAGACATCTCCAGCTCAGCACCCTCCACAGCGTTCATGTCCACAGGTGGAACTTCCACCTGACACTTCCAAATGGGTTTCTCACAGACGCCTAAGGAAAGCCTCCTGGCCTCTTCTCCACCAAGCCTGCCACCAAGTCTTTCCAGTCGCCTCTGTTTCCCTGTGCGCTGTCACTCTTGGAGACCAACATCAGCATCACCTCCCGTGCTTCTTGTTCTCACGTCATCCACCCTGTCCACACATGGACTATCGGCTCCACCTTCCACCTGGACTCCCACCCCAGCCCTGGTCTCTGCCCACCAGCTCTCACGTTGCACCTGGGTGGCCACATCAGCTTCTAACCCATCTCTACTTGGCCCCTTGCTGGCCCTTCCCTTGGTCTACTGTCAACACAGTAGCTGACAGGTTGTCATTCCCGTCTTCCAGACAAAGCCCTCCATTGCTCCTATTTCCTGCAAAGGAAGCCAATACCAACCTGATGCCCTGCAAGGCCGCTCTGACCGCACCTTCACCACCACTCCCCAACCCGTCTATGAAGTCTTTTTACTAAACCTAGGAAATGAGTCTTTTCTACTCCACGCATCTGTGATCCACAGCTGAATTCACACACTTCTGCTGTAAATATAAACTCAATAAAATAGTTCCCTGTGCATTTGATGAAGATACAGAACTCCAACGGTTTTTATTCCTTGCATCATATTATTTTATGTGTGTGACATTCTGCACTCAGCCTGGCTTAACTTGCCCTGAGCATGCACGGTGCCAAGGGCACCTTGAATGTGGGGTTTCTTTGCTCAGGCATTTTGTTTCCCTTTCCCACACCCTAACTGGCTCTGTGGTGCACGGGTCGGTCACAGAGTCCTCTGAGGACAAAGAAGAACAGCGGAGGCACAGGTACACAGGAAGTAGAGATGCCAAAGTGCCACTGAAAGACAGTGCTTCGAGCCAGACATGTGGCAGCTGCTCGGATAGGCTGACGTATGTTACCCATCCCTCCCTGGGACTTGACAAGACTGATGAGTTTCACCATTTAATTTCTGACTGTAGAAAATTCAGCTCTATTCCAGGGTTATTTTTCCACAATACAATCATTTTGTGCATGTAACATAGGAAGAGTTATCATGGCTAGCATCCCATGAAATTTACTCCAAGATTGTTGAGAATATTTCAAAGACATCAGAGAATAGAAGACTTCCATTGTGGGTATCATGAGACAGCTTCCCAAGCAATGGTTTTTCCTTTTACCAGATGGGCTTTGATGATGCTGTAACTGACCGATTCTATACTAGCTTTGACTGCAATAAAGCTTGAAGACAAGCTTGAGGATGTTTCTACCAAGCATATAGTATATATTTAGTAAGATATAGAGATAGAGACTGAGATAGAGATAGAGATGGAGATAGAGATAGAGATAGTATTTCCTAGGATGCTAGAAAATGTATTCCCCTAGCCAGTTTTAGCTTGAAGTTCTACAGTCGGATGCTCTATTGTTACTGGTTAAGACATCTTGGGTGCTTCCTAGAATCAACTTCTATATTGATTTCTATTTTGTCACATCCTCTCATGTTATTTGTGACCCACAAGTTTCCTTAAATACTTTGAAATATTAATAACAAAGAAAGATATTTAGGCTGGGTGCGGTGGCACACACCAGTAATTCCAGCCACTTGGGAGGCTGACGCTGGACCATCTAAGTTCAAAGCCAGCCTCAGCAACTTAGTGAGGCTCTAGGCAACTTAGTGAGACCATGTCTCAAAATAAAATAAAGTAAGTAAATAAATGAACAAGTAAATAAATACAAAGTGCTGGGGATGTGACTCAGTGGTTAAACACTGGGTTCAATCCTTGGTATCCCCCAAAATAATTTTTAAAAATGTGAAGAAACATTGAATAATAGAAATTAGAAAACCATTTCAAATGGAGAAGCGACTGTACCTAGGCATTTTTAAGGATTGCTACAGGTCATCTCCATCCCTATTCTCCCTTCACTTACATTGTGAATAAATGCAGTTTCAACTAATTTATAGACACTCAACAGCATAATTACTTTTTTAAAAAAGCATTAGTTTTTTTTAGTTGTAGGTGGGCAGAATACCTTTATTTTATTTATTTGTTTTTATGTGGTGCTGAGGATCAAACCCAATGCCTCCACACACTAGGCAAGCTCCGTACCACTGAGCACAACCCCAGCCCCAGCATAATTACTTTTAACATTTAATTACCAAAAAGAATATTCCTCATTTGAGACTCAAAAATAATCTTTGAGAATATTCCAACCCACTAAAGACGTGTGAAGTCCTGAAGAATGAGTATCCACAAAAATCCCAGGGTAGCAGGGGATGCCATCATGGCCCTCCTCCCCAGGAAACACTGTTCTTTGTATTGTTGAGAGACTTCTCTCCAGGGGAGTTCCAAGATTCAAGTCCAAGTCAACAGGAAAAGGCACCCAACACTGGTGCCTACAGGGAGAGGGAGATTTGCATTTCATTTACATATTTCACTGCACAGGCTAGGCCTTGGTGAGGATTTATAGTAGTGGCCTCTAAGATTCTCGAAGCATATCTGAAGGAGGAGAAGCAGCACAAAGTAGAGTGAAACAGAGGACTCGGTTCAACAGACAACTTTTCATTGTTCAAGGTCTATTTTTAAAACTCAATTCTTTTACTTTTCAGAAAAAAAAAATGACATCTATTAAAAACAAAGTTGATTTGTATAATTACACAGCTCAGAAATAAGATCCTTAAGAAAATGTGGGGTACTGTATTTAACAGAAAAAGACACTCAACTAAAACACTAAAAGATTATACAAGAAAATCTGAGTTACTAATCTCCTTTATGTAATTGAAAACATCTTCTTACTTTTTGTGAGGGGAAAAAGTAGATATACCACTTTTTCTCTGACATATTTATCTCTAAATCATATAAGCTTGTGCCTCATTTAATTAGCAGATTGAAAATTATAAAAATATGTGACTCTAAGAACATTTCTATTGTAACGATTAATGCCTGTGTTTGTGTAAATTCCACATCCTCCCTCCTTCCACCCTTGCTTTCCTCTCTCCCCTCCCTCCCTTCCCTAGTGCCCCTTCCCTCAGTCCCTCTTCTACCTGCAGGTTATTTACTTATTAGTAGTAGAATCAGTCCTCACATCTAAGAGAAAACACACCCGCTCGTCTCTCTATCTGGCTTGTTCTGTTTATCCAGCGGTCCTCCAGTTCCATCCATCCTTGAAAAAGGCCCGATTTCATTCTCCTTCAGGGCTGTTTTAATAAAGCTGATCCTCCCGATCCACCAAGGCGGGAGGTGTCTTTTCCAGTTTCCTCATGCCAGGTTTTTGAATGTTCCTTGGAGAAGTCTTTCATCTCCTTGCTAAATCTGTTCCTAAGCATTTTATTGGAGCATAAAAAAAAAAAAAACCCTACCGATTTTCAGTTCAATTTTGTTCCTCCTATTTTGCTGAGTGTTTATCAGTTTTAAGAGTCTCCTGCTTCCCAGCAGCTCAGGAGGCTGAGGCATGAGGGTCACAAGTTCATAGCCAGCCTCAGCAACAGCAAGGTGCTAAGCAATTCATTGAGACCCTGTCTCTAAATCAAATACAAAATAATTTGCTGGTACAGGAATAGAGGTTGTCAGTTATTTTTTTCCAGGACTTAAAACACAGTATTCCATGCTCTCGTGGACTGCAGAGTTTCTTCTGAGAAATCTGCTGGTGTTCTAATTGATTTTCCTTGATACACATGACTTGGCACTTCTCTCTTGCAGCTTTTAATATTCTTTCATTGAAAGTTCAACTATAGTTTGTCTTAGAGAGGTACTTTTCTAGTTATATCTACTTGGTTCTAAATGTTGTCTGTACTTGGATGGTCATGTCTTTCCAGAGATTTCAGAATTTTTCTGCTTTTATTTTGCTAGATAGGTTTTCTATTCCTTCAGACTGTAGTTCATTTCTTTTGTCTACTAAGATCATACAGATGTCTGGTTTTTTTAAGAATGTTTCAGAGAGCCCACATTTTCTTTTAATCTTTCTTATTTTTATTTTTTTATTAACATCTGAATGTTTAATTCCTTAAACTTTCCTTCAAGCCCCGAGACATTCTTTCTTCCACTTGATCGAGTCTATTGGTGACTCTTTTAACTGAGTTTTTAATCTGACTTATTAAGTATTTTATTTCCAATATTTACCTGGTTCTTTTTCAAAATCTCCATCTCTTTATTGAATCGCTCATTCTTGCCTAGTTTTGTCTGCCTTCATCTATTTATTTGTACACTTTTGGAATTCACTGAGTTTAAAAAAAAATATTGTTTGGTATTCCTTGGCCAGTATTTCATCTAAGTTGACATCTTTGGAATAAAAGTTTAAAACTTTAAGAGGAATCACATTACCTCGGTTTTTTAATATTTCTTGTGTTTCCATCTTGAGATTTGTGCATCTGGTGGAATGGACATCTCTTCCACTTTCATGTGAAGGCCTGTTAATAAGCAGCCTTCTCCTGATGGTTGCCCTGCCATATCCCTGTGTTCTATGGTGTCATGCTCAAGTCCAGTTAAACTTCATAACATAGTCTTCCTGTAACTTATTTGACTATCATGAGTAGACCGATTCTGATAGATACTGTGCCAAAGCCCCAGGGACCTGCTTCCTCTCCAGGTCTTGCGGGACTGGGGTTCCTCTGCAGTTCTGGCAGGCATGATGTAGGAAGCGGAACACAAGGCAGCACCCTCCTAGGTCACTCCTCCAGTCTCGTCCACAACACATGGTCTGAGGTCCCTCATGGAGTGGACACTCGCCACTTTCCCTGCTCTCAGGTCCTCCATACCTCCGAGAGATGGATGCTCAGGGCCTTTAGCTCCCTCCTCTTTCCCGCATCTGTCCTCCAGAGGGAGGGTTCAGGACCTCTCCTGGCTGGCCCCCAGCTTCCCTGCATGCCAGGCCAACCCCAGGCTGCACACTGAAGAGTCTGGCCAACTCCCCTGCTGCAGTGTGTCACCAAGCTCAGAGTGGGGAGCTGGGGACAAGGGCTCCCTCTGTGCCATTATGCCACACTCCAAGGGCAGGGCTGACACAGGCTCTACAGTTGACCAGGCTTCCAGTGCCATTTGTGCTGCGGGGTCCCGGGGCGGGGACCGGCCATGGAGCCAGTGCTGGCTGAGGCTGGGCTTCCGAGGGAGACCCCAGTCCTTCCCGGGACTCCTGCAGCGGGCTTCCCAAACTGCCGGTTTAGAGGGGAGGCTCCTTCCTTCCTTTCCAGGTTGCACTTGGTTTCCTGCCCCCGAGACTTAGCAGGTTTCTGTCTGAGCTCTCCCTGGGCCAAGTTAACGCTGAAGGCAGCCACCCGCTGAGTGAGTGTAGTCATTGGGTCTCAGAGACCCAGGGACTGGGAAATGCAGGGGCCTTCGCCTGCCCAGCAGTGAGCCACAGGACCTTCGCGACCCACTCGGTTTCCCTGCTGAGAATCGGCTGGAAGTGCAGAGGGCTTCTCCAGGCCAGATGCCTCAGAACCCAGGCTAGGGTCTGTTTGACAGTGTGTCGGCAAGGGGTGACTCCTGTGCTGGGGGCTCACTGCGACCCCCTTCTCTCACCTCTACCCTGCACTTTGCCACACGGCTGGGGCACGCTGCCTCTCTCTCTCTCCCACTACTCAGAGTCTCTCTGCCTGCCCACTATTGTCACGTGTTCTGACAGGCACCCACCTCCACATGGCACTGCTCCCCAGCTGTTCTGACTCTCTCAGGGAGAAGCAGGCACGTTCCCGGTGCCTCCAAGTCACCATCTTGACTCTCACCACAGGGACATTTGAAGGAGTGCTACTTCCAAGCATACATGGTGAACCACATATTTAACTGAAAACTTACATTGGTCCTTCCAGTAGTTTCCAATTTATTTTCAGATCAATCAGCCCTTTGAAAAGTTACTGGAGGTTGGTGAACCCTAGTACATTGCTGAACAATCCAACAAATAAACTAAAAATAGACATTTGTCTTCCCAAAGAAGTAGCATGAGGGGCTTAAAGAAACACAGTGGTGCATGTTCTCTGTGATGCTGTCCCCTCCATCTCAAGCACTAGCTCGCGTCTCAGGTCTGCAGTGCCCTCGCCCTGCCTCTCAGCACCCAGGCAGCTGTGCTGCTGCCGTCCACTAGGGCTGGGCTTGGGATAAGGAGGGCCTGAGCTGCCCTGAACTGCTTCTTCTCACCTTCCTGTCCAGAGAGTCACCCAGGACCCACCTCCCTACGCTCTCCTGCAAGTGGTGGGCATGCAGAGAGTTGGTTCTTCTGCTTATCTGAAACCTAGATAAATCTACCTGCTTATTTCTTTCAACTTTCAGAATTGGTGCTGCTGCAATATTCATGATCAGGGATTATATTTGTTAGCAGCTTCTGAGTTAATCATGGCAATTAATCATATCTCTTTTCCCTAGTCTAGAACGTATACAAGTGCCCACGCTGAAATCAGGAGCAAGTCTGCCCTGTGATATCTGAGATGTGCTGGGGTAGAGTCCAGGCCTCTCTGCCCTGGGAGACTCCAGGCATGAAATACTCTATTATAAATCTAACAGCTTTTCATTTATAATTTAGCCATGGCTCATCACCTACCTCAGAGGAATAGTATGAAATTTAATGAGATCAGGTCCAGGGAATGCTACGAGCTTCTAGGAAGACAGAGAGCTCATAAATAGTACACTAAATATGAGAACACTCTCCCGAGCCTTCACTTTCTGGTATCAATTTTCTTTTAGAAGCATTGATAGTTTGAGAGTCACAAATCACTAAATCATACAAAAAACTTTTTATTTTTATGCTTTGTTTTTCATGTTTATACACGAAAATAGTTTCTTTTAAAACCAAGGTATTGGTCTTGGCTTTTTTGTGCATTTTTATTTATATAGTCATTTATACAATCAACAAAAATTAGTAATAATCTATTATATTTTAGGCACCATCCAAGGTCTGACACACAAAAAAAGAGAGAGAGGAAAACTCTTACTTTAATTTTCAGGAGATAATAAAATTAGAAAATGCTAGGAATAGCTTTTCTTAAACAAATTTTTGCATATGGAAAAAAATTGTCAAGTCATGAAAATTAATGAAAAATTACTTTTTACAGTCCATATGTAAAATATTGCTCAGAATTTGCATAAAACTTATGAAAACTAGGAAATGCAAAACCTGGATGCTTTTCTCCAACCGCTGTATCCACTGTTGCTGGAGCCACCTTAAATTCAAGGAAACTTCGAACAGGAACATGTGACCATGGGCATAAGGCTCCCAGGGCACAGGGCTTCAGAACCTTCAGTGGGTCACAGGCTGCTGAAAGCCCTGGACTCCCTGAAGGAGCGCCAGGCTGTGGCATGGACAGTCCAACATCTGCTATCTACAACAGGTTTACAGCAGAGCAGGTGTGGGCTCATCACGAGGTTTACCCACACGACCATGTTTTGGGGAGATGAAGGACTTGCAAGCATATCCCCCTTCCCACTTCCTGTCGTGTTTTCTGTTAGTGGGCCTGAGCTCAGGGTCCCAACCAAAAACTAAGGAAGCGATCGTGGCTCATTTTGGGAGAAATCTAGCAAGGAAAAGTGGGGGTGCTTTGGGACACAATGCGAGCCAGAACACACACGAACAACCCAGGTGGGGCCTTCAGCACCTGTCGCCTACTCGCCAGTCCCAGGTGTGGCCAGTTGTGAAGTTATGGAAACTGGACTCTGCCAAAATGATATTTGGAATCATCAGGTTTCACACTATGGTTTTTAATGAATTATAGAAAACTCAAAACGGTTTCTTTAAATCATTTATTTAAAAATTAGTTGTTTGAATCAAGAATGTGAAGAGAGAGTCTACAGAAAGTGAGAAAATCTTTGCCACCTGCACCTCCAATAGAACACGAATCTCCAAAACCTTACCACCAAAAAATCAAATAACCCAATCAATAAGTGGACAAAAGAACTAAACAGCCACATCACAGAAGAAAAAATACAGTCAACAAATGTATGAAAAAGTGTTCAACATCTCTAGCAATTAGAGAAATACAAATTGAAACCACACCGAGATTTCATCTTTCTCCAGTAAGAATGGCCACTGTCAAGAATACAAGTAACAGTGCATGTTGGTGAGTAGGTAGGGAAAGGCACACTCACACATTGCTGGGGGCACTGCAGATTGGGGCACCACTCAGAAAGCAGTATGGAGATTCCTCAGAAAACTTGGAATGGAACCACCATTTGACCCAGTTATCCAACTCCTCAGTGTATAACCAAAGGACTTAAAATCAGCCTACTACAGCGATGCAGCAACATCAATTATAGAAGCTCAATTCACAATAGCAAAGCTGTGTAACCAACTTACAAAGAAAACCTAATATATATACAGAATGGAATATTATGCAGCTTTAAAGGAGAATGAAATTATGGCATTTTCTGGTAAATGGATGGAACTGGGGACTATTATGCTAAGTGAAATAAGCCAGTCCCCAAAACCCAAAGGTCAAATGTTCTCTCTGATATGTGGATACTAACATATAGTAAGGCAAGGACGAGGAAGAATAGGAGTTCATTGGATTAGACAAAGGGGAATTAGGGGAAGGGAGGAAGGATGGGAATTGCTAAGGCAATAGAATGAATCAGACATAACTTTCCCATGTTTACATATGAATCCCTGAACAGGGTAACTCCACATCATGTACAACCACAAGAATGGTATCCTAATTTGAATCATTTATACTCTGTTTATGTATAATATCTCAAAATACACTCTACTGTCATGTATATCTAAAAAGAATAATTTTTTAAAAAATTAAAAATAAAATGAGTTGTTGTTGTTTGGACTTCCCCATATACTGGTGCACAGTGGTAAGTTTAAGCTTCTGATTTAGAGTCACGCATTAAAATGGCTCAAAAGATTTAATAAATACAAGGCCATCTCAAGATAATTTTCTGGTTTGCACAGAGGTGGATCTGTTCTACTGGAGAATGCACTGAGACAGGCATTCACAAGTGGAACTTTTAAACATGGTCTTAGGAAATAGTAAAATCACTCACAACATCCCTCATACACATGTGCACACACAGAACATCACACACATAGCACATGCACAGACCACAGAACACAGGAAGCAGCACCTGCCTCATTTGTCTCTTCATTTTCTTACAGTTGAACTTGAAGCAAGAGTCAGAAACAGGATCTCCAAGGAAGACAGGCTGGCTCTCACCTCTGTGGGCCTCCGTGTCCTCATGGGACATAGTGACGGCGCTGCCTGACACTAGGCACGGTGGCTGGTGATGGCTGTGTTACTATTTCCAGGATCCTCACTCTCAGGGTCATAGTCCATGGTCAACGTCTGCATGATTATCACCTCTTCCCAACCAGGTGCCCGGATGCTCAAGGGCTCTGCAGCTCTGAGGCTACGGGGCTCATGGGCCAGGGGGAGCCAGGTTCACTGCTGCCCATGGGGATACCGCAGTCCAAAAGCCCTCAGCCACCACCTCGGGGTGTTATGTGAAGCCACTGTGCCTCCAGGAGCACCTGTGCTAGGAGGGTGGGAATGTGGACATGGGGTCTGGGTCTGCAGGCAGCCGAGATGCTTCCTGTCTCTGATCTGTTGTCTAGACGCTTCTTCACACTTTCAAGCATTTTTAAGGAAGATACACCTTGGATCCATTCCCAGCCGTCAATCTTTAATTTTGTCACTTTGAATCAATTCTGAATCTCTCAGATTTTAATCTTCCTTTTCAAGCATAACAATAGGTGGATATGTATCCAACTCAATTTTAATAGAAAAAATAAATTGGATTTTCACTCAAATCTTACAATGTTTTTTTGCAAGATTTTAATGCTAAGAACTAAAATAGCAAAGAGAGTTTGAGGAAGGGAGCTTTTACCTTAAGGTAGTAATATATCACATCAAGTTATGATAATGAATATTGACCCTAGCAAATAAGTGAGCAAAAAGATCCATGATACAGAAACAGAGGTGGCAGAAATAGGATGAGCTGTACAGGGAGACATTTCCATTTGATGCAGTTACATTAAAAAGGAAAAGGAGAAAATGAATTCTCACTGTGGGGTTCAGTGATGAGTCCACTCAGGCCATTCCCATTGGACTTGGTGCTCTCTTTCCAGTGTTTTTCTGTTTAAATAACCACCATTTCTACATTCATTGCTTTTTTTCCCCCAAATAGCACTTAGTGGGTCCTTTCACAGGCCACACCTGTCTTCCAGGGATAAACCTCTAGGCAGTGGCCAAACTGATAAAGAAAACCTACAAATCAACACTTTGACTTATGATACCAGCGCAGTCCTGGACGAAGGCAGAGGCCTAGAGGGGTAACAAAAGCATCACTTTGTCCATGAGACCATCGAACACCATGTCCAATGATAGAATGTGCAAAAAGCATCTGGAAGTGAAGGCCTTCCCAGCCTGCACACAGGGACAGGTGCAGGGGGCAGGAGGGAGGGCCCAGCCCTGCAGAGATACTGTCAGAGCAGGACTGCATCATGAAGCCTCCTCCTTCCCCACTGCTCAAGAGTCAGGTCCTATCAGAAGCCTGCAGCTCAGTCATGAGGACGTTTTTCTACCAGACTAAGGAGGAGGTGGACATGGGAAGGACAGCCTTGAGGTGGACAGGTCACAGCCTGCTGCAGCATCGTCAGCTACAGATAAGAAGCTGTAAACTAACATCAGCCAACAAGTGGAAGCATAGAGAATAGGACAGACATTGCTCCTGTTTTTTATAAAGGTTCAACTCAAATATCATCTTTCATGTTAAATTTTCCCTTCCAGGAGAAAACTGGTGATCTGTGTACTGTTGCCATGACAACGTGTTCATCCTTCTGTTCTGCATCCATGTTACTGGTCCCTGCACCTTTATGTATCTGTTGAGAAATGTTCAGAGTATCTTTATCATATTGCATTACAACTTCTTCATCCCTTGTTTCTTTCTCTGGAAATCTGAAGCAGAATCATTAATCACACTGAAGTCCTAAAGTAAGTGCTGACCACAGCATTCTTACCAAACAAGGAAGGATTTTCAGAGTTACAATTACACTGCGTACCCATTTCTCAAATGGGAAATGTGTCACAACCGTTTGAGCCTCATGTATGCACGCACTATTCCCACCTTCCTTCACCCCGCAGAAGCAACCTGATGCGGCCAGAGATCCAGCCCAAGTGATCCGTCAAGAGCATGCAATACATTTAAGACAAGCTTTGCCCTGGACCAATGACTAATGTTTAGGCAGGAGACAAGAGCCTGGCGACTGTGCAATGCAGGCACAATTGCAGCCTTAGTCAGCAAGAAAGTCACACATCAGTTGTCAGTTACATAAGCAGAGCCATTGAACAGACAAGGAGACATTCCCTGACTGCAAGGCCTGGTGCTGGGGACCTGAGCCTGACAACTGCCCTGGGGAAGCCAGACGCTGTTGCTGGTGTGGGGAGAGATCAGAGGAGCAACACAGCACCTGAGTCCAGTTTTTTTTTTTTTTTTGTATCTGTACATTCATTTTAAAATCCACTTTTTAGAGCAATTTCAGATGGTTCTGTCTGGTATTCCAATTTTTTAGGAATAAAAATTACATACTATAATACACTTCCCCAAACCATTATCTGGCTCATCCTGTGCTCTCTGATGTTAACCCTCTAGACAACTCAAAGCAGGCCTGGAAGTTAACGTAACCTGGTGTTCAAGTTTAGATTGGAGAAAGCCTACCAGGAAGTCACTGTATACCTAAGGTCACTGCGGAACAGTCTGCTGATCTGAGACAATAAAACAACTTCACTGTCATTAGATCTAGTATCACTTAAAGAATATTAAAAATTCTTATCTAATGTTTTGTCTGGATAAATGGTTTCTTGTATATCACATGGACTTGAGCACACTGATCCTATTGTGTCCCAAAGCCCGTCGCCTGTCCTCTGGTCTCCCTAGCGCTGCTACTTGGTTTCTGTCACCAGCCTCTGCAGTGTCAATGTTTCTCAGGGTTCCAGTTCTTGTGTCCACGTTGCCCCCTTCCCTGCACGCCCTTGGGTTATCACACAGGCTTCACACGTCACCTGCACATGGGTTCTCTTGCTGCCTCCCACACCTGTCCCCAACATGGTCCTCTCTAATCACTGCCTGGCCAGTCTAGAGCCTGAGGCACTTCTTGCCTCTGCTGTACTTTTTTGGAGGTTAGGGGACCAGAGATTGAACTCAGTTGCACTCGACCAATGAGCCACATCCCCAGCCCTCTTTTGTATATTTTTTATTTAGAGACAGGGTCTCACTGAGTTGCTTAGTGCCTCACCATTTTCTGAGGCTGGCTTTGAACTTGCAGTCCTCCTGCCTCGGCCTCCCAAGCCACTGGGATCCTCTGCTGTACTTCTGTGTCACCTGCCTTCCCCACTGGGGCATGCTTTCGACTGCTGAGACCAAATAACTTCGATTAACTAAATAAAATCAAACCACAGTTTTGACCTTCGTTTTTATGGCAAATATAATCGTGCTCTCAGCAAGGTAAAGAAGCAAGGAGCATCCCTTCTAAAAACTGAAGGAAACAAAAACTGGAGAGTGGAGTGGTGTTCTGGGTGCTGCAGCATAAAGAATGGGGAGCAGGGGCAGTGCCCAGGGTGGGGGAGGGCTCCCCACCTTTTGCAGTCGGATGCTGGTGCTTTCCGGGGAGCCCTCCCTGGTCCCTCCCACCAGTGCTCTGGCCGGCTTATGTGAACTTACATTTCACGTCATGTGGTTTGTGTCTGCCTACCAGCCCCTGCACACCCAGTCTGGTTCAAAGTGGAACCTGCAGACCTTGGGTCTGGTTTTGAGCTTCAGCTGATTGTGCTGAACATGTCCTGGAAATACTCCTGTTGGACATGGAAAGGCAGAACGGTTCACTCAGGGGAGTCAGCCTCGACTTTCTCATGCCAAACCCTGGACTTACTGCATTTAAGCTGCCGTCAACGTTGCCCTGGGAATGCGGGCAGTGCCTCAGCCAGTTTTCACCTTGCACAGCGCTGAGTTACTGTAGGAAGCAAACAGTCACGCTACCATCACTCCTGAGGAGGGAGCCACGTTCATGTGAGGCCAAGAGTGTCACCCCCAGACAGAGACTGAAAGCCATGCCTTTGTCCCACCCTCCTCTTGGCACTGACAGCCGGTTTCCTGGTGTGGGAGAAAAGCAAGACTTTTCTTCTCAGAGAGGGGAGCCACCTCCCAGCCATTTCCAGACAACTTAACTGGAAACTGCCAGCCACGAGTAGCATTGCGAGGTTTGGGGAGGTGCAGATCTGCCTGGTCCCATTTGATGACTTCTCCCCACACCTTCCTGGATGTTCATCCACCAAAGACAGAGCCCTGAAGAAACAGTCAGATCTGCTTAAGGGGTTGATGTTATTGACTCCTCCCTGGCTAAAAAGAAAGCAATCACAATTAACCATATACATACTGCAATCCAATAACACTCAGTCCTTCTAACTGGCCCAGTGCATTTGCTGTAAAAATACTTATTATTCTACCAACAGTGATATAGACTGAGAGGGATCCAGCCCCTGGAGACAGATATGTGTCAGTCAACAACCTGGGAACTCAACGGCAGGATTTGACCTTTTATCGTCTTTGATATTCAACTGGAGGAATAGTGGAAAGAAAAAAATGCAGAGCTCGCTTTCTTTACGCATGGGAGACAAAAAATATGTGAGGTATTTGGAAAATGTAGAATTATCTGTTTTCAAGGCTGGGTAGAGAGCCAGCTTACAAGGCTACCAGCCCCACTGAAGTGACCTGGCACTTCGTCATACAAGCAAGACGTTGTTAATGCAGCAGTTTTTTTTAAAAAAGGGGGGGATTATATGAAAATATAGACTTAGAGAATGCAATTCTAGCTAGTTTACAGGATCCCAGGGAAAAGATTCATCTTTGAAATATAGACATGTCACATTTAAGTGTATATATACCCTTTTTTTAAAAAAAAAAATGGTATAAAATAGGCTTACACCTATTTTGGGCTATGTGTCTATAACCATTTAACTTTTAAAATCATACAAATAATCTCAATAAAGCAACATAAAAATGAAGGACAAAGAATCATAAAATGCCAACAGGAAAAAAGAAAGTCCCATTAGATACAAAATAGCTATCTCTTAAAACACCCTATAGATTTAAGGCTTTAATGAAACACTCTCTTTATTTGACATCAGAATCTCACATGGCCAAGGGAATTCCGAAGCCAGTGATGTCTAAATTTGTATAACGACGAGGGAGGAAAACACAGAAATAGTCATCAAGACCCTTAATAAGGCTATTCACCCCATTTTGTAGCTCCCCCTCCTAAAAGTGTGTCATAAAATAGAGTTGGACACACAGACAGACGGGAAGATGTGTTGCCAACAGCATTATCATTTACAACGTTTAAAAATCAAAGATAAATCATCGAATGTTCAAAATCAGGAGTCATCCTACCGTCTGGCAAGTTCACATAATGGGGTGTTGATTACATAAACATTAGACTCACTTCTTATAAGAATGTGCATTTAATAATGAACTGTCAGGTGAAAAACACAAGGCACAAAACAGCATAAAGCACCATCAAAATATTGTCCCCAAATCTATTCCGTCCTGTTATTCACGGGCTGCGTCCAAGCCACGTAGGTCTCCAGCGTCTGCAGTCCGTGATTTCATCCTGCAGAACTAAGCTGTGAAAAGAGAGAGACCGGAAACGAACACAGGCAAGCCACCGAACAGAGCAGAAACCTGGAGACCTGTGGTGCAGAAGGCTTAAGGAGGCTTTGGTGGGACTTTTTGGAATTCTCACGTATTCAAATTTAGCTTCCTGTTTTATAACACACGCGTTTCTGTGGTTGTATATATGAAAATGTCTACACACAGAAATGACCTATTTTTCAGTTGAATTGCTGTCTTTGGGCTTCTTAATAACCAGGCCATAAACGATCGTGCCAGCCACAGAAGCCCAGCCTTTCCGTGGGTGTCAGAGTGGAAAGCAATGCTGGCCGGATCCCGGTGGAGCCAGCCACCTTGTGGGGGCTCGCACCTGGACGGGCTTTTCCTTGTCTTCCAGGAGACTCCGCAGATCATGTACTCACGGGGGGTGGAGGGGGTAGAGCAGAGGGCCGGTGGGAAGGGATGAGGGAGAGGCCACCAGGAGCTCAGGTTTTAACTGCACAAAAATTCTGGAAAGACCCATCTACCGCATGTGGACTCTACTGCTGAGTCCGTCAGTCTCCACAGACATGGACGCGAGATGTGAGCCCCACAGGGCAGCCCCCGTGCTGTCCTGCGGCGGACCCTCTGCCCGTCTTAGAACACTGCTTTCCTCTGATGTGCCTCACGAGGCTTTGCATGCAGTGTTTCTGGAAAATAATTGATGTTTGGTGTGTATTCTTTCCCTTTTCTGGAAGGATCTTCACGGCAGCTGAATGGTGTCTGCAAGCAGTGGTTTCCCCCCATATTTTATTTCCCTGACCTTTGCCTCTCAGCCCATCCGTTTGCTCTCTTCTGAGACAGTCTCTGTTCCCTGTGGTTTTAAAAACTGTTTAAAAATGATCAATTATTAGGCCTAGAATTTAAAGTTTAATTTTTCATAGCTTCTCAGTCTTTTCACATCATTAACCTTTGAGTAGAAAAAAAATGCCCTGTTCAGAAAATACATTCTAAAGTTTTATTTAGAAAAACTGGAAGTTTTAGCAATAAGTATTCCTAGGATAGGAGCCACGGTGCTTTGATTGATTCCCCCTTGGTACATTCAGTGCTTAGCATAGAGTAATTGCATAATAAATATTTGTTTCAAAATAAATGTCAGACTCTGGGGCTGAGTGGGGGAGGGGTACTTGTAGAGCCAGGTGTCACTATTCAGGTGATTGGTTTTAAGCAGTGAAAGTAGATTACAACCATGACACGCAGTGTGAAACGCAGTGAGATGGGCGACCCCTCTGAGTGGAGGGACTCTGTGCGCTGGTGGAATGTGCTCGCCCCCCTCTGGACCTGCTCAGCGCCTCTCCCAGGGTGACAGGGTCCTGCTCCTGTGTGCCTCCCTCGCTGAGGCAGTCCGTGGTTCCCGTGACCACCTGACTCTGAACTAGGGTGCCCTGGTTTCTCTGAGTTTCTGTGACAGCCAGTGGCCTCTCGGTGGAGAAGATAGACGCCTGAAGCCCACTCTGCTCACGGTTCCCCACTCACGGGACCTTCTGCTCTGCAGCAGCTGTATTTGCAGCTAGTGGCTGTGGATTTTCATTTCTGAGAAGCAAGAACACATTTTTCAGGGCTCCACTTTGTCCCTCTTCCTTTAGAGAGGAGACATCCGTCCCTCCACCGGACAGCCGAGTGCTTCTCCATGTCTCCTGGATGGCCCAGGAGATGTCCCAGGGATGGCTCCGTCAGGGCTCAGCAGCATCCCCAAGATGGCGCTGCCCAGGGCCTTCAGGAGGAGCGCTGCTACCCACTGCCCTTTTCCTGTGAATTTCTGTCTGACTTCCTCAAAGGCCATTTCCCCTCTGCACAAATACCTCTGGGACCATGATGACCAGCTGGTCCCAAGGAAGCCTCAACTCTGCCCAGTGTGTGTGTGTGTGTGTGTGTGTGTGAGTGTTTGTGTGTCAGTCCGTGTGCACGCGCACACACACACAGCACGGTCCACTTTATTGGAGAGTTTTCCAAGTGTCCTGCCTTTTGGAAGTACACATTTCAGATTTCACTAAGGATGAATGCATGTTTAAAACCTTTACTTTGCTGAGCAGATTTTTTTTTCTTTTTTTTTGGTACCAGGGATTGAACCCAGGGGCTCTGAACCACTGAGCTACATCCCCAGTCCTTCCCTTTTTTTGTATTCTATTTAGAGACAGGGTCTCACTGAGTTGTTAGCGCCTCGCCGAGTTGCTGAGGCTGGCTATGAACTCGCAATCCTCCTGTCTTAGCCTCCTGAGCCACTGGGATTACAGGAGTATGCCACAGTGCCTGGCTAAAACTTGAATGTTTAAATGGTCATTGTCAATAACATTGCTGCCCCCCTTGAGGTCTTTTCCTTGACACTGAGCTCGGCTCTACATGACACAGCAAATGAAATAGAAGCATACAGGTGAAGTTAGAGAGAGAGTCCCTCTATCCCTGGAGATGTGTCTTTCCATCCATGTTTCTCCATCACCCAAGTAAGGAAGACGACCCAGTGGGGAGCCCAGAGCATCTGCTTGTTTGTTTGTGGAAAGACTGACCATGCGACTTCAAGTGGAAAAGAGGACAAAGCCTACTCAAGAGTGAGGTAGGGCAGCTGGTGGCTGAGCCTGCTTTAGGAAGTCTGTGTCTGACCATTCCCCTCCCACTCCCCAGTGGCTCTGGGTCATGCAAGAACCTTGTTTTCTGGGAAAAATTTTTTTTTTTTGAAAAATCATTATTTTACATAATCTTTATGACCTGCTAACCTCTATTTTCTTTTTTTAAATTCACATGCCATCCTGAAGGCAGAAGCAGAACCAGGACTGTCACTGGGGTGAGCCAGGTAGAACAAGTCAGAGCAAATGAGGGGAACAGGCTGCCCATCTCCGCACAGGTCCACTCTGGGGCACTTCACATGGTCACCTGGATCTTGCTCTTGCCTGGCTGCTGTGGGTGCCTCCTGGAGGCTCACCTTTCCCAGGGAACCCACAGTGCCCCAAGTCCCCCCTCTGCGTCTCTCTTTGGCACTTGGCTTGTCCCAGAAGTCTCAACTATTTATAGACGCAGAGGCCGGGAAGCGGTGAGAGTGAGCCTAAAGGACAGCCTGGCCCAGTTACCCTCCTCCTCTCCACGGGCGCCCAGCAAGCTCCCCAGCTGCCTCTCTCACTGTGCCCCTAAGAGGATGTGAATCCTAAAGTCTAGCCGGAATTCTGCCACCACGGGACACCTACATGACCTCCTGCCATTCACTCCACTGATAGAGATGAATAAACAATGCACTGGAAATGCACTGGGAAAGAGGCCGGCAGGAGAGCTCACAGGGCTAGCAGAGGCTCAACCCACATTACTAAAAGCTTCATGTAGACTCGGACTCAACTGCCCCTAATGAGCACCCAGTACACTGCTGATCTGCCTGTGCTCTGCCAGTGCTCAGCCCAAACATCCCATCCCAACAAGACCCAGGACCTCCCTGTCAACAGCACCATTGGGCCCTCTGGGACGCCCAGCACGCTGTTTCTATTTTTAGTGTATAATCTCCTGACCCATCCACTTGTTATCTGCTACTCACACTGAACTATCAGCTCCATGAGGCCAGTCCCTGTCAGCCTGGCTGTGTCTGCAGGAGTGCTCAGCAGGGGTCCCAACCATTGTGCTGCCTTGGAGAGAGCAAGTACATCTGGGCTCCCCTGAAGACACCTGACCAAGCCCAGCGTGGCTTCCAATGGCCTGCTACCCTGGATGGCCTCAAACTGTTTCAAAATCTCATATTGTTTCTGAATAATAAATTTAAAATTGAATTATAATAGGGGCTCATTTGCATAATGTTTGCTAACAAATATTAGCAACAGGGCATTTATTCTATTCAAATTTTTACAATTGATCACCCAAGTATAAAAGGTAAGTTGAATAAGCCACCAGACACATAAGAAAGCCCGATTTGAGTCTGCTTTGCCACCGTCTCTTTAAAGCATATTTGGTGGAGTAGTCTGTCCCTGACACTGGATTAAACCTTTTCAGAGCCTATGTGCCATTCATACTCATAAATAGTCGAGAGAAGGCCGAGGGTCATTTCATGGTATAACATACTCTTAATTCTATATTGGAATACAAGTACAAAGTGCTGTCCAAACCCCAGTGTTAGCCTAGCAGATCTCCCTCTCCCCACGCACATGCCCGCTGGCCTGCAATGGGGCAGGAGAAGGCAGGCCTTCGCTCTATACCTTTGCTGCTGTGGCTGCCTGGTATTGTCCTCTCTCAGCACTTCTGACCTGAAGTGCTGGCCTCCCCAGAGAGGCCTCCGCAGAACTGAGGCTCACGTGGTGCAGAGGCCTCTTCAGGGCTTTCCTGCAGCTCCTCCCCCGACCTTCTGGTTCTGCACTGATCCATTTCAGCTCTGAATGGTCACTTTCCATTCCTTCCTCAGCCTTTGGACACCAGTGCAATATGTCCTGTGGAGGCCTCCTGGACACCCGGGCAGCAGGAGCCACATACACCCAGAGCTGGCTCCCTCCTCCTGGTCCACATTTCTTGCACCAAAGAACTCATGAGTCCTTGCTCCAGAAACCTTGACATCAGTCCAGTTCTGGTGCCACTTCCCAAAGCACCCATTCAGCCATTTGCTGCCCATCTGGGCTGTGCTGGACACCCCGACTCTAGGGCCTTCCACCCCCTGTCACAGCCATCCTCAGCTGTCCAGCTAAGGTCAAGCCACAAAATCTCTTAAGTCTCAAGTGTAGAACACACCCCTCAGCCTTCCAATTATTCTACTGCCCCTCAGCCACAGCGTGTCTATGATGAAGAGCATCAGCCCGAGCACATGACCTCACAGAGGGAGGACCCTGCTCCCTTCTGAATCATTTCCTTCTTGACCTTGCTAAAGACTTTGAATCTGACAACAGCTACTGAGGATAGGTGTGCTATAAATGTGCAAAGCAGGGAGCTATCCTTAGGACACTAATGTCACCATGTGTTGAAGGCTGGTCCCCAGGGCCATGCTATTGGGATTCGGGAAACTTTGAGAGGTGGCACCTAGTGAAAGTGCCTTAGGTCATTTGGGTATGCCCACAAGGGGATTATCTTTTCTTCTTTCTCTCTTTGCTTCCCAGTCATGAGGTAGGTGGGCTTACTCTGCCACATGGTTCTGCCACAGGTCCAAAGCAATGGGGGCCACTGATCAGGGACTGAAACCTCCAGAACCATGAGCCAAAATGAACCTTTTCTCTTTCTAAATTCATCATCTCAAGTATTTTGTTCTAGTGCCAGAAAGCTGACTCCCTTGGGGAGGAAGTGTGCATCACACTCACATTGGCTTTTGGCAAGTATATGTTGATGCCTTGGGACCCTGATTGGGAAATATATCCATGATAACATTTCTTTATGATCCTTGGAAGACAGCAACTGCATATTAACATTCCATCCCTCAACAACTCAAGATACATAGTATTTGCTTGGAATGGGACAAGTCTCAGGTGGTATCAGAAAGTCCCTAGGAGGACATCAGGAAAGAGTTGGTCCAGGACATGTTCTCTGCCTAGGGTTTAACGCTGAAAACAGGTTTCTAAAATAGAATATGTAAGCAGATTCTAGAGAGCTTAACACCTTTAACGGGCAAGGTGTGACAAAACAGAGTTGTTCAGCCATCTCCAGAGAATTCCTTAGCTACTCCAAATGAGGGCGTTAGAAATATTTAGCACAGTCATCCATGCACATTGATGTGGGCACACGTCTCAACAAGGTGCAAAGTTCCTTACTAAAGGAGCATTTATCTTCTCTTTGAACAGCTGGTCTGAGTGAATCTTACTCTCCAAGGTCTCCTAAAGTCACGGATTCCTCTCCCGGACCTCTTCTCTCTCTTTGCTGATCAGACCTTCACTTCCCCAGTACTCTTGTGAGTCTGGGAACATGCCACGTGCTGTGGTCATATGTGTGCATACACCCTCCCCCCAGTTAAAAACAGATAGAGAACTCTCAAGGACATAAATGCCCACTTTAACATTTTAATTTTCATAGTACTGCTTTAAAGGTAAGATGAAGGCATGAGGGATTTTGTCAGACATTATCTTTAAAATCTGATCAAAAGACCAAATAGAATACCAAAAGACACCATTCCATACTAGTATGGATTATTTATTGATGTGTTCGTATGCAAAGTTTAGAAGAAGAAAGAGGGAGAAGAAATAGCATTATATTATTTTCCAAAGGTACATTTTAATGTTTATGGGGTTTGGCCAAAAATGTTATAAATTCATTTAATATATATTTATTTCTTTTATTTTTGTGGGTTGGGGGCAGGGGACTGAGCCCAGAGCCTTGTGGGTGCTGGGCAAGTGCTCTACTACTAAGCTACACCCTCGACCTACTGTTTTTCTGTTTTTGAGCAAGGTCTCACTATATTGTCAAGGTCGGCTTCCAACTTGTGGTCCTTCTTCCTTAGCCTTTTGAGTAGGTGGGATTACAGGTGTGCACCCCCACACCTAGCTTGTCTTTATTCTTCTACAATAGGGAATGTATTATTTTTAAAGGGAAAATTTTTATCTTCACAGAGCTCAGTTTTGTTTCAGCAGCATCTGTGTAAATGCTGAACGGGTTAATGGATTGGTGGCTCTCTCTGTACTGAACTCGCATCTAACGGGAGATGACAGCATAGAAGGAAATGGCTGATTGCTCCAAGAATGCAAACCAGGGCCTCATTGTTGGAGTCATCTAACCGACACATTTTAAGCTCTAGTTCTCTATTATTGCTGAGTTCTTAATATTTAATAGTAAGTAAGTTAGATATGGCTTCTGTCTCAAGGACTGACTTTCCAGCTACCCAGGATGGTGCTGTGAAGAGTGGAAAACAGGCTGATGTACGGAGAAGAGGTGAAGACGTGGCCCGGGGTGGTGGGGCAGGCCTCTGAGAGGAAGCGGTGAACCAGGTCTACATAAAGGCCATGGGAAAGTCGTTTAGAGCAGTCTCTTACAGATAAAGGGACTCGGAATGTTAAAGATAAAGTAGCTCGGAATGCAGGAGAGACTGCTGTGGGCCAGGACTGGGCACAGTGGGTGGGAGCAACCCAGAGAAGAGTGTTAGGTGAACCACAATGGAGCCACGTGGGCAGCAGGCAGGCTTGTCTCTTACCAAGTTCACTCTGCCCGTTGCATAATGATGAACGCAGGCTGAACACGCAGCTTTTCAGGGTTGGCTGGCCGAGATGTGGAGCAGAGAGACCAGCCGCTATGCAAGGAGAGCTGGTGGACCGGGAAAGGGCGGTACCAAGGAAGTACTCCAAAGCCACAGGCATGCTTGAAATAAATCTCAGGTGTCTTACACCTCTATAGGTTTGAATGTTTACAAAATACAGGATCATCCTACAAAGTTTGGCTTTATCATTCCTGTTTCCATCATCCATTGTGGTTGGCCTGGTCCATAATCCTGCAAATTTCCCTTTTGCTTGCTTTGATTTGCAAGAAAAAGCAATCGATTTGTATTTCTGGGAACTTAAAGAGTATTAGATTTCAAATAGTTATGAATTTGAAGATGGTGATGATGATCATTCAATGACTTTTCCCTAATGATGAAGACATACAGAAGGCCCTTGGCAGAGAAGGGTGGTGGGAAGGGGGCCTCCTCCCCTGGCTTGTTCCCCAGATGCACAAGGGCAGAATCCGAGGCACCAACAGTACCTGGTTGGAACACAGCCTGGCTCATTCAGTCTGCCCCGGGTGGCCTAGCTTTTCCCACACTCACACTCACACTCCTCAGACACCTGTGTGTTCCGCGTGACTCCAAAAAGCCAATTATTTCTATTTCACTTATTTATCTTCTCTTAATAAGCAGATAAAATCCAATTTGGCATTATTTAAAGTCCCCAAATCATCCCATCATATCTTCAAGAAACTACATATTTTAAGTTTAGAAACTGGGCTACAAAATGCGGTGGGGTTAATCATAGTGCTCTGCCTTATATTTCCTTGTTGAGCTGGGTGTGTTCATTTTATCTCCTTGAAAACTGAATTACTCTATCCAGTACTGTAAGCATCCATTCCATAAGGCTATTTCAGTCTGGCAGATAAAATATTTAGTATGAGTATGGCCCATGCAATATTTGGATATACTTATACTGACAAGTGTATTTGTGATTTATCTAGAGGCAAAATTAAACTGAATGCTCTGAATTTTTATGTGCTAAATATAGCCACCCCAGGCTATTTAAATTAAAATGAAATGAAATGAAATGAAATTAGAAATTCAGATTGTCAGATGCACTAGCCAAATGTCAGGCACTCTATAGCCACATGTAGTGCGTGGCTATTGCAGACAGAGAGCTGCTCAATCACTGCAGAGAGCTCCACCGGACAGCACTGGGGCCAGCACCTGAGACCCTGGACCAAAGATGAACAGAGAAAAAATTACAACATCAGAAGGAAGAACGTTCTTTTAAAGATCTTGGTATAGCCTTTTTACAGTTTGAAATAGAATGTACAATAGTAGCAAGATCATGCCCAATACTACTACTAACACTGTTAAGAAGAATAACAGTCATAGTTAACAATTATGGATTGATTAGATGTGGAAAAGACTATTGAACATCTCAGCCATATTCTCATATTATTTTCACTGAAATCTGATGACTCAGGTACTATTATTATCTGCACTGTGGCTGTGAAACTGAGGCTCAGTGTTCTTCAGTCAAGTCCCCGAGGAAGCAGAGATACAAACTATGGCCCCAAGTGTCAGTGCCCAGACTGCGGACACCAGCCCTTGTTCTGAACTGCTCCCTCACGTCACCTCCTGAGAGTTTAAAGAACTTTTAAGGCATAAGGAGGTTGGACTGGCCTCCTGACAAGTTGAGCATCAAGGAAGTTGAAAGTACATGCAATTTCCGTTAAGTTGGATGAGTGCTAAATGACCACCCAAATACCTGCTGCAGAAGACCACACCTGCTTTGAACGGCATAAGCTGGAGACATGCTCGGCAGCACTGTTTACTTGCTGTCAGAGTTCAACAAAAAGAGAAGAATGACGTGGATGGTTATGTCAATGAAATGAAAACAGACATTTATTTTTTTTCTGCATAAGAAATATTTTCCAGGGAAAGACCCCTGGACAGAGTCCAGGGCAGCATCCCCACATCATTTCATCGCTCTGATTCAGGCCACCCACCGCCAAAGGCCATGGACTTGTTGCCAGAGAACAGCAGGAGAAATTCCAACCCAGGGAGGAGTCCGCTCACAACACGGGACTAGAGTCAGGTTGGCAGAGACGTGGCCCTTGGCTCTGGCGGCAGAACTGTTTTCCCGAGGAAAATGTCACTAGAGTGAGGCAGACAAGTCTTGAAGTGGAGGTCAGTGGAGGGGACCGTGGGGACAAGCAGGAGCGCCCATCTGAGCAGGGCACAAGGACAGAGTGACACGGAACAGAAAGACCCAGCCCGAACAGCTGGGCATTCAGCTCAGCCTTGGACAGGAAGGTTGTGGATCGGGCAGCCTGCTTCCCTGGGGACACTTTCTCTCTAGTCCTCCTGACAGCATCTGAGAGAAGTCACCCTGCCAGGATGCAAGGCAGGCCGGCATCTGCAGCTGCTCCCGGGGCGAGGGCTTCCGCTCACCCCCCAGTGCCAGCTCCCCTGTCCTTCTCCTCTGTCCTTGTCTACCCCCCATCCCCTTGTCCTCCCTCTAGGTTTTCTCTTCTCCCTTCTCTCCTTCCCCCCTTACAAGGGGTTTACCACTTACATTTCATGATAAAATTTTCTCTTTTATTTGGCAGGGGGTATACTGGGGCTTGATCCCAGAAATCTCTGCCACTGACCGACACCCCAGCCCTTTTTTAAGTTTTTGCTTTGAGATACTGCCTCACTCATTTGGTGAGGGTGTCCTTGAACTTGCTATCTTCCTGCCTCAGCCTCCCCAGTCACTGGAGTGATAGGTGTATGCCACTGCACCTGGCTTCATGGTGATGATATTTTTATAATTGATACGATCGACTTTTCTTTCTTTTAGGATCCCAGTAAATAAATAATCACACTGGAGTTAAACTGTTTTCAGTTGTTTTTTGAGAAGTAAAATTAAAGCACTTTATCTAGAAAATGACAACTAAAAGACATCTACCTTCATCCTATGAACTTCCATCAAAAAGGAATTTCAGAAACTGTTGGAGCTAAATTGGAGCACTCAGAATAATAATATTGAAGGATTCAATCAAACAAATCAGAAATTGAAGAGTCATGGCAGATTTTTTTTTAATGGATTTATTTTGGGGGCTTCAAATTTTCCATATGAATCTGAGAATAGGAGATTCTTTTCTCATATAAAGAACATTCAGACTCTTGGAACATGTCAATGCATAAGTTAGAGCAATTATGAAAATGTTCCAGATTCTGCCTCTTAATTTGGTTTTATTTATTAATTTGCCTTCATTTCTTTTGACAAATTGAAGACACCATCAAAGTAACATCTCATAAAGATGATTTATATTTTGTCATTTGAGAAATGAAACAATATATCTCCCTAAGATATAACTAAATCTTAACTTGCACTTTTTTTGGGGGGAGGGTACTGGGAATTGAACCCAGGGGTACTTAACCACTGACACTCATCCGTTTTTATTTTCATTTTGAGACAAGGTCTTGTTAAGTTGCTTTGGGCCTCACTAAGTTGCTGAGGCTTCCCTGTGAACTTGCGATCCTCCTGTCTCAGCCTCCTGAGTTGCTGGGATTACAGGCATGCACCACCAGGCCCCGTGTCTTGCACCTTTTGGATGCACTTATAGTTTAGGGTTAGCATTTCAGTAAGACAAAGTGAGAAATTGTACAAAGGAAAGTTTAAGAAAGGTGCTAGCCATGTATTAATTTCTTCCAGACAACTGTTAAAGACATTCATCTCTCTCATTTTGCTGATTCTAGAATGGTACTGTTCTTTATGTGAACTCAGACTTTACGGGTCAATGCAATCAAAGCTCAGAGAGAATGTTCCCAATGGCAGAGAAAGCATGACCCCTGCTGGGTCTCAGAACCAAATAAAAAATGTGAGTCAAAGTCAATCGAGCATAAGTCAACGTGTCCTCACAAGCCTTGAGAAAGATGTGTGCAGCTGGTGTGTTTAAAATGACCCCACTGCCTCACTACTTATGGCCATGCCAGTGACCAGGTCTACATGCATGGGTATGGCGGGAAGGCAGCCCCGGGGCCTGGGCCGGCATGGCTCCAGCCCCAGCAGTTCTAAGTGGCTGACATCTTTAAAAGTTGTTGTTCCATTTTTTAGTTATAAAGAATATGAGAGTGGGGGAATTCATGGAAATGTCGCAGAGAGTAGGCACTGAGCTGGGTACCCATCTGGGTCCACTTCCTTCCAATCCCATGGTGGGCCCAGAAGGCAAGACTTTAGGGGTCAATGCAATCAAAGCTCAGAGAGAATGTTCCCAATGGCAGAGAAAGCATGAGAGGGAGCATCATCAAGAGAGGAAGAAGGATGTAAGCAGGGAACGTCATATTCTTAATAACGCAATGGGAAGATTCAGGCGCATCTGAAACTTTCCAGGACTTGATGTCCCTGGGAGGATTCAATGTAGGACATCTGGAATGACAGGTTTTACGTACATTTGTTCTAAGAAGCTAAAGAGGTTTTTATATTGTCTCTTGGGGAATTAGGGAGTGATCTGAACTAAAGAAAGCATTCAAATTGAAAGATATTTTGATCATGTGGAACAGATCAACTGTGTACACTAGGATGCTCATCTTAAAATTTAGGAAATAAAACTAAATAGGTAGGATGGTGTTGTCACAGACAAGGTACCATGGAAGTGAAAAGAAAAATGTCTTTTTACCACATTTGGTCAGAACACATACTTAGGAAGACCGTGGAAGCTGGGGGACCGATGTGCTCAGAGCGCAGCTTCACCAAGGACTGAATTCTGCAGGTGGGAGACGAAGAAAGAATGAAAAGTAGAAATTTAATTATTCATGGGATGAATGCTTGTGGAGAAATTCTAACAGAGGTAAAGAAGGTTCACTCACAAAAGGGTGGTAAGAATATAGGTCATTCACTTATTCTTGCAGCAATATAGAAATACGCTTAGCATTTACCTAAATTTGAGCTGTAATTTCTGATCCCTCATGGGTGAAGTGAATCCCTCCCCCTCCATTCATATGTTGAAGTACCCGAGAATAAGAAGATGTTTTGCAAATGCAATAGTCAAGTGAGGATGAGGTCTTACTCGAGTCAGTGGGCCCCTATTCAATAGGACAGGTCATTATCAAAAGGGACGCTGACGCAGGCTCACACAGAGGGAGGATGCCAAGTACAGATGAAGGCCAAGACCAGCATGATGCTTCTACAAGCGAGGCAACACCAAAGATTGCTGGCAAGCAACCGGGAGCCAAGAGAGGGACAAAACAGTCCCTGCCAGCCTCAGCAGGAGCCAGCCCTGCTGACACCCCAACCTTGGACACTGGCCTCCAGGACTGTGAGATAATGCACTCCTGTTGTGCAAGCCACTTGGTTGTGGCACTTTGTTATGGCAGCCCTAGGAATGAGTCAAGTGTCCCAGGATGTGTTCACATCTGATTAGTCACACACTGTCAAGACATGACCTCCACACCCTTTGCCTTGGAAATGAGGATCTAAGAGATCATCCGTCTCATCAGAACACAGCCCAGTTTCTCTTAGCACAATTTTTTCAAAGTGCAAAATAAGTGCAGCAACAAATCGGCAACTGAATATTTTAAAAGGCTGGTATCTAAATCCATGTGCACTGTTCTGTACAATTTATTATCAAATATTGTATATAAATGTTATGTTTCTTTTCAGGGGTTTTGTAATATATGCCACTAATTGATTAATGTGAAGATAACAAAAAGATCATTAAGAATAAAGATAATTGGGGCTGGGGATATGGCTCAAGCAGTAGCACGTTCGCCTGGCATGCGCGGGGCGCTGGGTTGGATCCTCTGCACCACAAAAAAATAAAATAAAGATGTTGTGCCCACCAAAAACTAAAAAATAAATATTAAAAAATTCTCAATAAATAAATAAATAGATAACAGGCCTAGTTAGGCTCTAGTGAGAATGGGGTGCAATCAGCCCAATATTTTGCTACCCTCCTTTGACCACTACCAACAAGGAATACCTGAATTTATTACATGTAAAATATAATGGTTTTAAAAAAAAAAAAAAAAAAAAAACATGAGTTTTTTGATGTCATGTGAAAAAGGAAATTTGGTAAAGCAATCCTTTTAGCGTTGAATGTTGATACAAATATACAATATAGACAAACACATTTTTCTTTCATTTAAAATCTTAATTTTCTTTCATTTAAAGTCTTCATTTTTTTGAGAAATCCAATCTGGATTTTTTTCTTTAATGCCAGTGTGACCCAGCTTGTAGCCATCTGGAAATTACCTTCACTCTAGCCATTGGTGGATTAAAGAGTTAGACTTGCAGCAGAAGCAATCCATACCACATGGTTCCCATTGGTTCCTGCTGGGTCTCAGCACCAAATAAAAAATGTGAGTTAAAAGTCAATCTATCATAAGTCAACGTGTCCTCACAAGCCTTAAGAGGTGTGCAGCTGGTGTGTTTAAAATGATCCCACTGCCTCACTACTTACGGCCATGCCCGGTGACCAGGTCTACATGCATGGGTATGGCGGGAAGGCAGCCCCGGGGCCCAGGCCTGCATGGCTCCAGCCCCAGCAGTTCTAAGTGGCTTTTTATATTTCTGAGTTCACATAAAGAACAGTACCATTCTAGAATCAGCAAAATGAGAGAGACGACTGTCCTTAACAGTTGCCTGGAATCCCCCTTAATGCTTATATGTGAGATGCTCTTTAGAAAGGCACTTTTTTTTCTGTTTTCTTTATAATGAGGACAGGGTGGGGATTAGTGGCACGTGGTTCATTGTCATGCTTCCTGAGTATTCTCCACCCATCACCTAATTACCCCTGGACTTTACTGCACTAATATAACATAATATTTTTCCCTGGGGGGAAAAAATCCCAGTGTCTACCTTGAATAACAGGCACACAGATTTCACACATGCTAAGATTTCACTCTTGAATTTAACAGCCAAGGTCTTTCCTAAGTACCAGGCTGTGGTATCCCACACCTGAATCTCCTGAATCCTTGCAGGATCTCCTTAGGTTACAATTATCACCATGGTTTTGCAGGGGAGGAAACTGAGGGCCAAGTCACATGTTAGTCGAGTAATGGTGAGGTGCCCACCCTGCTTAATCCCACCATGGGATGCACTACATTTAAGATGGAAGGAAATGAAGGTGCAAAAGTATGTCCCGTAGGTTTTAAGGTCCAAGATAAACAAGTATATGCTGGAGAGATAGCCAGAGGGACCCCCATGAATGTGCACGGGTGACAGGCCCCAGTGCTTTTTAAACCATTTTCTCTCTGCAGAAACCCATAGGCATTAAAACAAATGGACACAGCAGGTGATGGTCACCTTGGCCCAGGTCAGCCATCAGTGACTCTCCTCTCGTCCATTTCTCAACAAGTTAATATAGCACGTTGGTGGCAGATTCATGACTCTGTACAAATATAATTTTGCTTATTCCTTACTACTAAGATGCCTGTCTCATTTAATTTGTTTGCCTGTTCAAAGCCCAGAATGAGCTTTTATTTTAAATACAGAGATTTGTATCCAACTCAAATTATAGATGAAAGAACTGGGGGCTTAGAGACTAAAAATAATGTAAGTCAACAGTGATGAGCAAAGGATAAGGCTCTCCAAGTTTCCAGCTGACTGGATACATCGTGGAGCCTTGGCTTGTCATGATTACATGATGTATCTTTTACTTAGGGAACCTATACAATTAGATACCCCTTTATCAAAAGCACAGATAAGATACAATTTTTAACACACTGCATGGTTCAATACATTTTTTACTCAATGAATAGGTGTAATTCTAGATGGAAACATGAGACGGGTGTGCTCATCCATCATTGCTTTTGACTATAAGTCCTTATTAGGCAGGCATCCTTGAGTCTAAAGCAGTAAGCTTCACAGGAGTGCTGCTGCTAAAAGATGCTTTATGTGGAATTGATACCTCAAACATCGCAGCATCTCCTACGGTTTCTTCATGGTGGACATCCATTTGATAAGGGTTCATGAAAACTCTCATTCCCATTTCACCACTGAGAAGCTCACACATACAAGAAACAGATGCACACAGGGAAAAGACAGGATTATAGATGACATGGGAGTCACATTTGCTCACAGCACTACTACCTCCCTAGTTCAGGGTTTGTGAACAAAATCCTTCTCATCTTCATGCATGCAGATCTAACATGGAAATACAAAATTAATACTGTTGCAGAGAAATGTTAGACAATTAGATTAGATGATGTGTATGAAAAGAATTAAATCAGATGACATATATGTAAAAGAGCCTGTAGTGTCGGGCATACCACAGTGGCTCCGTAAGTAGCAGCTGTCATTTACTGTTGCTAGCCAGACTTGGAGTAGTAACACTAGCCTGGCCTCTGTGGCTTTTATGTGCTGTACATCTCACAGCTGCCTGGATCCTACCCCTAAATGCTTGCTCTACCTGTTCTTTCTCTTCTTTATTCTTCCCCATCCTCTATAACCTCTTCTCTCTCTTTTTTTTAATTCTCTTTATTTATATAGGCAAGAAGTCAGTATGTACAGTGATCAATAACAAGGAATAAATAAGAGGTAAAGTATTTGATACCTAAGGAGGATATTTGTGAGTTTGGGAGCATAATGGTGACATAGAAGACAAATTTCTGCCTAATGACATTTTTCAAGGCTATTTAGACTAAAATAGGAAATAAAAAAAAATGATTATGCCTAATTTATAAGTACCTACCACTTCAATAAAATGACTATTTCACAGAACACATACTTATAAGACTCCTGATATGATTGGGTCCACTAGATGATTTTTAATAGCACTGGATTTGTGAAGAATGTTGTATGAAGACACTAACTGATTTGCCAAATATCTCATTTAGGTGAAAAAGGATCAGTCCTGAGTTCTGGGACTGGCAATTTGTAATACAAATACATTGATCTGCAGTCTGGCCTTCATCTATTAAGACAGATGTCTCTATCCAGAAGCCACTGCCTGAACACTGCAGAAGCTGACTGTACCACATCGGCCACTCTTTTCACCTGTAATGCTTTCCTACCTTGGCCATTTTCACTTTTTAGCTTCAGTTAAATACTCCCAATTAAAACTTGGCATCTTCTGTCCTATCTCACTGGTTTTACATGACTTTCATTTATTAAGTAAGTGCTGCGAGTGTCTGCTGAGAGTGAAGCACTGGGACCATATCTACACACAAGGGTAAAGCAGAAGAGTCGGCAGGCAGGGCCCAGTGCAGACTGAAGGAGCCCCTCAACTCAAAGTGCTGCCCTCCTTTGCAGGTGGTTCTCGCCTCTCACACTTGACACTTCCATGATTTTACCTTCCTCGGAGCAAACGACCCCACTCTTCTCCAAACTCTTTAACACAGAAGCAAATTAAAAGTCTCAAACAAAAATCTGCGGAAAGTTCTCTCCGTCTCTGATGCCTATCCACCATTTCCAGCTCCAGAGGATGATGCACAGTTTCAAGTCTGTCCCTGTCCTTTTGGTATCAATTATGCCAGCCCAGTACGAGCTCTGTGGCTTTCCATCTGTCTTTTGATTCTGATTCCTGATCATTTTTTGTGAAAATCGTTTCATGTCCACACATTAAAAAAAAAAAAAAAAATAGAATGAGGATGGTCTTTAACAGCAATGGCTTACTCTTCTCCAACATATCAATTTATTTTACCAGATTCCTGGTGAGACAACTCCAGTTTGTTCCTTATCTTTCATTATTACAAAAAAAAATAATGTGTCCTTGGACATACATAATTCTCAGACGTGAGAGCATGTCTGCACGGTTGGAAGAGGGACATGTGTCGTGAACTCAGGTGCGCCCTATGGGCCCTGAAGCCTGTGTCAATCTACAATCCCAGCTCACCCTCCTCCCATCCACCTCCCATCTCCTGTCCCTGCTCCAGAGGGCAGAGTTTCTCCATCTGGTCACTGCAGTGCCCATCAGGTACTTTTCTGCTTTCAAGGTCCTTTACATTCAGCCATCTCCTGCCTATTCTGGGAATCACCTATGACATTACTCAAAAAACACCCACTTTAAAAAGCAGCATTTACTTTTAACTAAATGTTTATATATGTGCTCCATGATTAAAATATTTCTAAAATCACAAAAAATGTAAAAAATCATTCTCGGAGATCAAAACTAAAAATTATCTCCCCTTTATCCTCAGCCGTTAAGATTTTAATTAGTCAAAGGAGCATTCAGAATAAGAACTGCATTTCCTGGAGGCTTGTCCAGTCCAGAAAGGCCCTGAGTCTCCTGAGAGAAGCCCAACTGTCTTTCAGTTTGGGAGCTTCCTTCAGGGGAAGGGTTGCCACCCTGCTTGGTCCCTCCTAGTTGTCACCTGTCAGAGGTGGGGGACATCTAGGATCATGAGGACTCAGGATCCTGGCGATCTCTGAAGTAGTTGCCTCAACATCTCGGACTTTGACAAGAGGAAGAAAACAATTCTGTGTTATTTAAGTGTCTGCCAGGTAGAGGTACTCACCGCTCATACATGAGCCGGTCACAGCTATTCTGCCTTCCTTGGTGTAAGCAAAGGCAATACTTTGTTCATTCAATTAGCAACTCATAAATCATGGTTGATATTTCATGAGAGTAATGTCAAGGTGAACTGTTTATTTGTAATATCACTGATTTTTGTCTTCAGAAGCCAAAAATCATTGACCCCTGCCCCCCAAACGAATAGACCATTACATTCAGTGTATAAAGAGAGAGAAGCTACTTGGAGAAGATGCATTTCTGAGAACTGGATTCTGTTTTGGTAGAGAGGGTTGGGGTGGGGGAACATCAGAGGGCTGCACCTTGGTCAGACACTGAGTCGCAGTAAGAGACTCAACTACTCTGAATTACCTTGGAAAATTCTGTATCCATGGACGACCTTCCTCAAACAAGCAACTGAAAGTCATGCTCCCTCGAGTCACACCTAGGTAAGGCAAGAGCTCCCCAGGACTGTGTGAGTATGTTGTTCTGGTAGGGGAGGGAGACTAGGGGAAAGCACAATGCTCTCCACATCCAACTGAGAAGGGGGAGCAGAGAGCTCCTTTCAGTGGGCTCATGCTGGCTGGAAGAACAGGCTTCTGCAACCAGCATCCGTCAGGAGCAAGGAGAAAGAAAATCACAGCTGGCTACACAGTAACCAAGGCACACACTGACCAAGCCCCACAGTCTAATGCACGTTTGAAAGGAGTCATGCCGCCCGGTTCACTAAACAGCAAGAGCGGCGGTTCTAGGTATCTAAGGCCTCATTGACGACAGGGACACTGAGAGTGTAGCATCCTAGCAGAGAACAATCTGACTTTAAGTATGGTTCTTTCACTTGCTATCTGAATGACATTAGCAGAGTTAATCCCTTTGCTTGACTTTTAGTTTCACTCTGGAAAAAAAAAATTGTTGGGAATAGCAACTGCTATCATTGACAGGGACAACAGAAAGTTTGAAATACCAATTTCTACCCCAAAGCTTATTATGGAAAGTGCCCCTCTGCCTCTGACTCTCCATTCTTGCTTTCAGAAGCAACTGCTGTCACCTGCTTTAGTTGTTTCTATTAATGTTTAAATTTACATGTCTAAAAAAGAGCTCTTATGTAATTAATTCTTGAATATATTATTCTTTAATATATTTTATGTTTTAATTTTCTAACTGATTTTCTGTCATGGTGGGGGGAGGAATGCTCTCTGCCGCATGGTCCGTACCCGTGCCTCTGCCTGTGTGGAGTGTGGAGATGGTTCCCCTCCACGACTGAGCCTCCTTGTCCGTATTATATGCCAGGCTTTAACTTGTGCATTAGGCATATGAAAGATGTGCACACATGGCTCTTTTTATGGGCCAGGGCAGGGTATTTCCTAGTCTGAGACACTATAAGATGCTGGTGGTGAGAGCCAAACCCAGCTTTGTCCAACCATTAAGTTTATGCCGTCAACCTCCAGGGGGCATCACCTCCCATACAGGGATGCAGGGCAGATGCGTCCCCAGGAACAAACGCTTACATGTTTCAGTATTGCAGGTTATTTTTTAAGGAAACTTGGATCTACATAAATTCAGAGGTTTTACTGCACTTGGCAGGAAGTTCTTGTGAGGGGCACATGCACACTACACCCTTGGAATTGCAATACTGGAAGATTATGAAGCCTGATGCAGTGAGCTGTGGAAGAGCCACATGCCACCTCCAGTAACATACACGTATTCCCAGTTATAATCCAAATCAGACCACCCTTACACAGTGGTGCATTAAGTATAAAACAACAGAATTTGTCCTTGATTATAATAAGAGTATTATCAGCCATAAATAAAATACTGGCTTGGAAAGAAACAAAGTGAAAAAGGAATATGATTATGTGTATGATTTATTCCAAAACCAGGGCTATAACATAGACAAAGTTTAATTAGTTACCAGCCTCTGCTGAGGGCAACACAAAAATAATTTTGCCTTTCAGCATACAAAAACACAAATGCTTTAGTGAATGCAATGGTACAGGACTTGGGAGCTTCTACACTTATTGTAATTTTTTTTCTATTGAGGTCTTAAGTTTGGTAACAGATATGTAGTGCTGAGAGAGGAGTTGGTTGTTTATTTCTCCAACTGACATATTGCAGATATGGGGGGGGGGAGTGCTCGGTGGCGCAGTAGCTGAAAAACTGAAGGACTGTCAAAAGCTGAAGTCAACAGAGAGTCAGATCTTAACTCTGGTGACACCAAAGACTGTACCCAGGACGTCCAGATATAGACAAGGCATTAAGTTATTCAGTTGAAGAACACATTATCAACATCCTGCTGAACTGCAGAGAAAGGAAGCACTGGAGGCCTGCAGTATTCTGGAGCAGTAAGATTCTGTCTTTGGTATACATAAAATATGGGAACAATGCTTGCTCCAGGTTCCCCCACTGAGGGCAAGGTCGATTAGAAGTCAGAAATATGGACAGAACTCCGCTCCCTTCCAGACATCATCAATTTCTTCTCTTGCCCTATGTTTCGATTTCCTAGGAAATTGAAATACATGTTCTGTAGAACACATGGGCAGGCCGCTCAGAAAGATGGATTATATTGGCAGTTACTGCACTAAGCCTAATAAGGATTCACATTATATTTAGATTTCTCACATGCATTTCTTTTAAGTAGCTGAGGTTGATCCTCAAAATTCGTAGTCATATTTATTTCCTCAAGCCTAATCTGCCTGCTCCCCACCCTCTGGAACTGTTCTCAAAGCAAATTCCAATTAAGCATTAAATGCAGTGTATTTCATTTGAAAGCAGGATCAGTCCTGAGCAAACAATGTTATCCAGAAAGACAAAATAATTTTGTAAACAGAGAGAATGTGACTCAGGTCCTCACTGTCCCAGGAAGGAATTCTCTAGAATAAATAGATGTCCTAGGCTAGCTACACAATGAAAACACCAATGGTCCCCAGTTCTTTGACCTAAAAATTTCCTATCTTCTAATGGAAAATATCAACTAGAAAATATTTTTCTCTCAATAGCTCTAATCTCATTAGCAGTTGAATACAATTCCTTCATTTTTAACATAAGTGGGGATAAAATTATGCCCTCCAGTTCATATTAAGGACTTTCATATTATAGTGTGTTACTTGTCCATTCAGGTAGGCTGAAGTAAATCTAATAATCTGGAAAATTTTAATTTCTTCCTCAAGGCATAAAAATGATGTATCCAATACCAGCAATAAAAGGATTTGATTGGATTTGGGGTATAAGAGGTCTTTTCCATTATTTATGTTTGCTTCTCTCTGGAACCGCCATTCATGTTTGTGAAGTGTCCTACCTTTTGCAGACCCACTTCTCACAACTGGAATGAGACTTCCTGATACTCCTTTTCCCATCTTGCCCCCCTGCTAGGGCACAGGGATGGGCCTTTGTCCTTCCTGGCAACCACAAGCACCCACTTCCTGCGCTGAACAGGAAGTCAGAGATGCAACGCAGAACAGAACGCAAGGACCTGCTCTGGATGGAGTTTGTCCTGGTGTGTGGGGATGGGAATGGTGTCTCTGCTAGATGTGATGGACAGACGCATTCTCCAGAGCACACGGCCTCTTGCCAGGGCAGCTTGCTTTCCTAGCATGTCGCCTGCTGGCCAGCACTCTCAAGCACATCTGATTAAATTAGCTGATGTTTTTTACTTACTAATGAGAACTCTTACTGACACTCTGCCTTCTGCATTCTCCACTGTTTCAGTTTTGGGACATCTTGACCCAGAAGACACACATTGACCCCTGGCACTGGAAATGCATGTTTTCCTTATAAAAACAATTATGATGCCCTCAATTGTTTCTGAGGATAGGCATATATGTTTTCTCTAGGGCAAGAGGGAAAAGATAAATGATTAATTTATTACCTATGAAATGCTAATGTAAAATTTTTATCAAGATAAAAGTGCTAAGTAACTAAATAGTTCATAGAAATATGGATCTTTCACCTCTTTTGTTAAATTAATACCCAAGTATTTTATTTTATTTTATTTACTTTTTTAGGTTACTGTAAATGGGGTAGTTTTCCTCATTTCCCTTTCTGAGGATTTGTCACTGATATACAGAAATGCATTTGATTTATTGGTGTTGGTTTTATATCTGGCTACATTGATGAATTAATTTATTAGTTCTAGAAGTTTTCTGGTGGAATTTTTTGGGTCTTCTAGGTATAGAATTATATCATCAGCAAATAGTGCTAATTTAAGTTCTTCTTTTCCTATGTGTATCACTTTAATTTCTTTCATCAATCTAATTGCTCTGACCAGTGTTTCAAGAACTCTGTTAAGTAGAAGTGGTGAAAGAGGGTATTCCTGTCTTCTTCCAGTTTTTAGAGGGAATGCCTTCAATTTTCCTCCATTTAGAATTATGTTGGCCTTTAGTGATTCCTTGGAAAACTGGGAATGGAACCATCATTTGACCCAGCTATCCCATTTCTTGGTCTATACCCAAAAGACTTAAAAAAGTATACTACAGGGACACAGAAACATCAATGTTTATAGAAGCATAATTCACAGTAGCTAAATTGTAGAACCAACCTAGATGCCCTTCAGTGGATGAGTGGATAAAAAAAATGTGGCATATATACACAATGGAATATTACTCAGCAATAAAAGAGAATAAAATCATGGCATTTGCAGGTAAATGGATGGCGCTGGAGAAGATAATGATAAGTGAAGTTAACCAATCCCAAAAAAACAAATGTTCTCTCTGATATAAAGAGGCTGATTCATAGTGGAGTAGAGAGGGGAAACAAGGGAGGAAAAGATGAACTCTAGATAGGGCAGAGGAGTGGGAGGGAAAGAGAGGGGGCATGAGGTTAGAAATGATGGTGGAATGAGATGGCCATCATAATCCAAAGTACATGTATGAAGACACGAATTGCTATGAATATACTTTGTGTAAAATCAGAGATACACACACACACACACAATGAAATATTGTGCAGCCTTTAAAAAGAATGAAATTATGGCATTTGCTGGTAAATGGATGGAGCTGGAGAATATCATGTTAAGCAAAATAAGCCAAACTCAAAAAACGAAAGGCCAAATGTTTTCTCTGATATGTGGATGTTAATTCACAATAAAAGGGGAGCTAGAGAAGAACAGAGGTACTTTGGACTATTCAGAGGGGAGCAAACGGAGGGGAGGGTGTGTCAGAGTAGGAAGGGAAGTAGAATGAATCAGATATCATTACCCTATGTGTATATACGATCACACAATCAGAGTGATCCTACTTCACATATAACCAGAAAAATGAGAAGTTATACTCCATTTATGTATGATGTGTCATATGCATTCTATTGTCATGTATAACTAATTACAACAACAAAAAAAGATAACAGCAAAGGGCCTTTGGAAATCATGATGAGTCATGCTTCTGCAGAAGAGCCTTCCTGCCCGTAGCTAAAATTGTGTTGCTCACATCTTTTTCCAGCACATTTGGAATCAGGGTCTCTTCACAGGGGAAACAGTGACTCTTCTTTGAGACTACAATGGCCCCTGTAAGCTATCCTCTTAAGAGAGATATAGACCAAGTGTCGCTGTGATTTAAAGGAAGAATTTCTTACTAGTTTTGGAAATCACAGGAGGGATTCTGAGTACATTACAGTTAGAGTTAGCCACAGGCTGTCAAAACAATCTCAACCACCAATTTGATCCCACAATTTCACCACCAACAAATTATCTTATATCTTTCCCTCTTGTTATCCATTTTTAAAAGTCTTAATTTTAACACTTTTCCATTTATTTTCATCAGATTCACAATAAACAGCTTATAAGCCACATAAAATAAAATTCATATTAAAAACAACTAACACTACAATAAAATACTACAAAAGATAATTTAAGGCCCAAAATAATCAAAGTTTAAAAGTCCCATAATCCTTAAGATTATCTCTTTCCATTTTATTGAAGGAAGATTTCATTTGTTTATGAATATTAAAAACAGAGTCCACAAATACTACTTCCACTTTCTCATTGTCACTTGTATTTGGACTAGAATGTCAATTAAACTGCATCAAGCCATGTGTCTGTGTGTATCACCACATTAACCAGGTCACTGGAGGTAAGTTCATATGGCAAGGGAGAGCCTCTGCAAGCAGGAGCCCCTGGTGCCTGGTGCTGTCCACGGTGCTGAGCAGGCTTTCAGCTGACCAGGGGAGCTGAGCTCCGCCCTGAGAATGGAGAGGGCTCATACTCCAAGACGGTTCAGAGCAGAGGAGTGTCAGTGCCTTCAGCACATGCTGCATGCTGAGTGACCACACCTATGTTTCACAGGGGAACCTATTCTGGAATGGAGACTATCTAAATTGCTACTGTTTCAATGAAGTCCCAGAGAAAACGCCTCTTCAGGAGTAAAATTGTCTCAAAATCCTGGCTTATCAATTAGTCCATTGCATAATCTGTTTCCATTAGTCAGCAGCTAACATTCCTTCAATATTTTCAGCATGCATGTGGATTTCAGAAATTCTTCTAAGCCCTTTCACCATTGAGGAAGCACAGACTAAACACTCCACAAACCTTTCCTGATACAACCCAATGCAACAAAGAATCATGATTACAATACAATATCCTCAACCAGTTGTTGGCAGTATACCAGGGCACATTTACCCACCTTCAAGATCTATTCCTTGTCTCTTATTCCCAGGGACAGAATGTCTCTAATGAAACTTTAGCCAGACGTTGGACATGATTGGGAGGGAGTCTGGGTGTGGATAATCATGTGCATCTGGGAGCAGACATGCCAAACCTGTAGGCATCCATTCCATCCTCCAAGTATTGCCAAGAGTTGCTCTGGGGAAAGTCTAAGCCCCAGATGGGCTCATCCTTGGAACGACACTTTTACTTAGGCATCATAATCCTTAAGATTATCTCTTTCCATTTTATTGAAGGAAGATTTCATTTGCTTTATGAAAATTAAAAACAGAGTCCACAAATACTACTTCCACTTGCTCACTGTCACTTGTACTTGGACTAGGATGTCAATTAAACTGCATCAAGACATCTGTTTGTGTGTATCAGAAGCCCTGACATCAATATGGTCACCAGCACCTGTACCATCATCATCATGGCCTAATCCTTATATTTACCAAAGACACAGACTTTACAAAGCCCAGAAAGAATCCCCAGGAGACAGAAAGTTTCCAATGAAGATTCTCAACTAACCACTCAACCACAATGTTACTATTTAATTTCCTAAGCAATGAAAACTTAAGGCTCTGTCCTGGTGAGTCTAAGGATGGTACTATGCAAGAAAATTATCTGCAGCAACAGAAGTTCTCAGTGCCTGCACCATCCCACAAGGAAGCCACTAACTGTGCATGACTTCAGGACTTGAAATGTGGTGACTATTTAAATAGTCAAACATGGTTAATGGTTAACTGTTTTGAACAATGCAGACTTGGTGGACTATTGCTAAGGTGGTGGATTTTGAGAGAATCACAAAATATTTTCACTTTTTCATTTCTCCCTTATCCAATATTTGGTATTTACAATATCAAAAAATGTTCCTTTTATAAATCCCTTTTTCATGATGATACAGTTGGAGCACTACTATCAGAAAATGAGCAACGAGTTTTATTTTTTCTCTTCAACTCCTACTATTTGGTTTATATATAATCCTACCAAAGGGAGTTTATAAGCATATATGGAATCTTCAGTATTAATATGATGATGGTTCCTATATGACACATTTGTTGGGATGCAAGGGGCTGGTCAATAGAGCAGGCGCTGGCATTGCATGCAAAAGGGCCTCTGATGACGACAGGATGTCAATTATTCCAAGCTTCTTTGTAGAAAACCCAAATTTAATTTATTGTGTATAAAGTTCAAATGTACACACATGTTATCATTTTGGTTCTATAAAAAGCAATATGGCTACTTCTTTTGGGATATTCCATGGATTAGAAGTATTTGAGGAAGACTTATCAAGTTGTTATAGCTTTTTGTATCTTATTTGCTTGGGAATGGTACAATCCAGATGTTAGTAATTATCTTATGAAACATCATCTTGAGTAAAATTTATTTTACTTGGTTTGCCCTTCCTTCTTTTTTGAAATGTTGTTTTGTGCCACTTGAAGACATGTTTTAAAGCCTTGATGTTATAAGAATCCAGAGGAAACAGGATGTACTTGCATGTCACTGTGCTACCTACATGGATTAAAAGGGTATCCTTCTTCCATTGGATGTTCCAGAAATGTGTGTGAGATTGAATTATGTATTATTCTATGAGGCCACACCAAGGTCCATGGGGGTCAGTCTTTTATGGAGCTATTATGCTAGTAAGAAGTGGGTGTATTCACAAAAGAGAAAGCAGTTGGGTATATCACTTGCCTATCACCTTAGCGACACCTACAGCCCCTAAACATTGGTGTGAAAACTTCTTGTAAGGAAAGAACATTAATGTATGATAAACCATAGAGTATTTAGCAGGAATTTCAAATAGCCTTTTCAGAACTACTTTTAAATACTACATCCTACAGAAATAATAATTAAAAAAAAAAAAGAAAACAGACATGTAAAAGAGTGGGGGGTTTTGTAGCTATTAATCATACCTTTTGTTCTTAGTTATTAGGAATAACAACAGGTAATTCCTAATGAAGGCAGTATGTGATGGCTGCTGCACAGAATAAGGAGATACTGCTAAGAGGGAACTTCAAGTGGCTTTAGAGCTAGTGACAGGCATCTTGAACTATCTAAATGGCACCCAAAAGCCCCAACACATGAGACCTTAATCATATAAATTTCTTCCACACCAAAACATATTTACAAATCTCTAAATTTTTACCTTAATTAACTTAGTCAAGTTACATTGAAACCATAAAATAAACACTCTACTCTACTCTATGAACTGTGTCCCCAACTTGAAACAAGAAACTAGACAAAATGTCCAATGAACCCATGACTCCATTAAACATGGATGTTTATGTGTGAACTTGGGAATTTCTAAAGCCTGTGTTCCTCCCTAGAAGAGAACATTAACCCACAGTGACATTCCCAAGAAGGATTAAAAAACAGGAAGGAATGAACCCAAAGCAGAAGACAGTAATAACAGCAATAGAAGAGAGACTGGGGCAAGGCACAGCCTAAAAATCATGTCAGATGTGAGCCATAAAAACAAACCACATCCAGCTTCTGAATTAAGCTGAGATCCAGGATGACACAAGAGGCCTTAGGAAGCATAGAAATTGATTTTGAAGGTTCTTTTTTTAAGATCTGATTAAATAGGTAGAAGAGACAGCAGAGGGCAATGCGGAGATGGAAACCACAAAGCATCTTGCACCGCCGGGCTCCGCGTCAGGCGGAACGAGTCTTGCCAGATGGTGGACTGCTCTGCTTGTAATTTCACTGTGGCATGTGCTAGAGGGATGAAAAAATGGAGAGCCCAGAAATGTCACGCAGTGTGAAGGCTTGTATGAAAGGTGCAGGCCTGTCTTTCAGCAGACGGTCTACAAAGGCTTTTCAAATCGTTGCCTCCTAACAGCTGCACTGGTTTGATTCCTTAAATTCAAAAGGCTTTCTCTTGTATGCTATCAAAGACAGAGCTGACTTTGCTAACCCACAAACAACCCAGACACTGGGCCTGAGGGTCCGCTGAGCTGCGCTTCCATCCGCGTGCGGATGGGCTGTGCCCACCAGGCGGACCTTACCCGGGAGGAGCAGGCAGGCCCAGCCCAGGCACTGCTGCAGCTCCAGAGAATGGTGCTGACCCCGATCTGCTGGTCAGAATCATGTCCACACACCAGCACAGCAACTGCAAGGCCGCTCCGAAGTTTCCCTAGAACGAGCTCTCTTACATGTATTTTGAGAACCCAGTTACATTGTTCTGGGTCCCTCTCCCTTGATAATGTAGAACAGATCACATGTTGATTATCCTTTGAGGGAAATGAGAACAAACAAATGGATTTACTCCTTCAGAGCACAAAAATTTCACTGGATAGTGTTCTGCTCTTGTAGGATTGATTATGTAGTATTTTTTCTCTCCGTGCACTTTTAAAGACATTTTTATATTGAAGATACTCAACACCCACATGCAATGACGAGGGCACACTCGTGGCTTATCTACTGCCACCCCACGGGTAGCCATGACCTCTTCAAGAGGCTCCCCAGGGAGGCTCTGTCCTTACCTACATCATAGAGATGAGGTGATGGATGACCAACGGGAGGTCACATTACTCTATCTAGGAGTGCTTGAATGAGCCCGGGTCCTCGACAGTCGTCCCTCCTTTGGCAACTCAGTCCCTGGTATATTTAGTGACCAACATAGTATGGAGAGAAGGATAACACGGTGAACTGAGATTCAGCACAGGAAACAGGTGTTTTACATTCTCATCAGGGACTTTCCCTGTATGATGTCTAAAGAACGGGGAGAGCGACATCACCATCCAATACCCTCTCCCTTCCCAGTGCAAAGTATAGTCCTGCATGATAAGAAACAGATTATCATGTAAAACCATTGTACAGTGGGAAGAACGCTGTGCAGACCACAGGGGAGGAGGGTTCCTAAACAATTACGCAGAAGGCGTCAAAAAAAAAGATGCAGAGACAGAGCAGGGCCAAAGAAAAGGTCTCGCTTCTCGAGTCAGAAGCCCTGGATGGCACCATTGAAGCCTCACATGCACCCTTCAGCTGTCCAGATCTAAGTGGACTCCACCACTCGAGGAGATCAGCAGAAGAGAGAACTTCTAAAGCTGCTTGCACATTTCAGTTCTGCCATGGTGAGTTTTAATGTAAGGAGTTCTTTTCATGGCAAAATTCCATTTATTGTAGATCACAGGAACACTGGTGAGCTCATTCACATGAAGTCCAGCATTAGGAAGGTCCAAAGCTTTCCTCCTGGACCCTCCCACAGGTCTCCCTTCCCAGCATCTGTGCACCATGGAATTCCCCTATATCATCCTTTCCCCACCAGACTGGGCCACTCCTCCATCTAAACAGAGCATTATCTCTTAGGTTTAGAGCATTATCTCTATTTCAATTTACCTTCCATGAGGAGTTTGCTATAGACAGATCTATGCCCATATTATTCATCTCCTACATTTAATTACAAGAAACCAGGGACCATGTCTGTTGCGCTGTTCCTCAGGTGCAGCTTCTGTACACACAATCCACGTTAGGAAACAGAGGACCAATTAACCAGTTCCTTCTACAAAGAGCACAGCTTTGCCATCTGTGACCACTAGTGACTACGCACAGCAAGCACACCTTACACCAAAATTGAGAGAGTCTGGAGAAAATTTATGATGGATTTTTGTGAGTAAACTTCTTTGAAGTTTCTAAAAACGTATAACAAAAACCCAAAGAATTGGGATACACGGATGCTAAATGGCGCATGGAATTTTCTCCCTGTAATTATAAATGTCATTCTAGAGAGAAGGAAATAAATAGAACCAGACACAAAGTAAAAGCAAAGGACTCAGCCTGCTGGCTGTTTTCTCTGACTTTGCCTCATCGGACTTGTCAAGTTCAAGGCAGGGGACAGTTACCCTGGGAAGATAAAACAGAAACTGAGGCTGTGAGATTTAGAATGTCCATCTCAGGCAGCAACTGAAATGCCCTCCTGTCCCTCTTGGAGGCACCCTTAACATCTCAGATCATCTCCTTCATGTTTCTATCAGGACTGGCAGACATTCGCCAAGCATCAGACTCATTTGCACATCTTATTGGAGCAGTTACTAGGGATAAGAGAGCACCAAGTTCATGAGAAATCTTCACCTTTGAGACAGAGTACCTTCAATCACTCAAGCACCTGTGCTCCCCCAGTAAGGACAAGTGTGACACCTGCCCGGGAGTGCAGCAGCTCTCCTCCTTTCCTCATGGCAAAGCCTTCAAGAGTGTCCCATGCTGAGCACAGAGAGAGGACAGCTGGACTCACTCTCCTTCCCGGTCTCAGTTCTCTAGGGTCATGGCTGATATGGGAGAGAAACTGCACCTGAAGACAAGTTGGTTGGGCAACCTGCTTCCTCTTCACCCTCTGCATAAAGAAGCAACACATTCTGAAATCTTTACAGGTCTCTCTGCTCTATTAAATCTCCTTGAAGACAATAATGTGCGCTGCTCAGTGTTACAGTGGCCACAGTTCCCAATATAGTGCGCACGAAGCATTAAGAGCCTGGTGACTCCTGTTGAATTGGATTTTCAGGTGCTGCATGTGACCACCTGAGAGACTGTGGAAGCACATTAGCTAAATCAAATGACAGAAGGAACTTAGCTGGAGAATCAGGGAGCATGTTATTTCCCAAGCATTACCCACCTGCTACACTGCTGTTGTAGTCCATGTCCTTCTAATGACAGATCACTTTAGAGCAAAGCCATGCTGGGTTGAGGCAAGTGATTACTGCTGTCTTCTGGGTAAACACAGGCTGGATCACATATGTTCACACCAAAGGCTGCACAGGTATGTTTTTTTTCCAAAAAGGGAGAGTAACCCTACAGATATTTGTGTGTGTGCGTCTCATGGGAATTTGAGAATCGCATGATATACTCCAAAACCAACATTAACACTATGAAATCTATATTGCCATTGGATCTCAAAGTCTATAAAATGACGTATAATAAAATAAACTTAACTTTGAATTTTTGAATTAATTCAAGGACAGTATTGTGAAGACCTTTATATCATGAACTAACAAAGCATGTTAAAATAATCTAGGTACTTAGAAGACACTGTACAAAGCCAAGGTGACCTTGCAGATACTTCTGTTGCTGCCAGTCATCTCCAGAAGCAAGCTGGCCCTGTGGCACCTCCCCCAAGCACCTGGTCCAGAGGAAATTCACTCCTCATAGTGTAGACCAGCTGCTGTGACAGTCCTTCCAGAACAGGGTGCAAACCCAACACTGGCACTCGATGAGTAAGCAGTGTATGGAGGCTGAATTGGTATCTACAGACTCCTTAATTTCCAATGTTGCACTGCATTTTAAATGGAGCAGATAAAAAAAATTCCAAGTTCTATGCATTCCTGAAAAAAAAAATGCAGAATCCAGCTCTCTCCACCGTAAGGTGCAAATCCTGCTGCCCTTCTCTCCATGTGCTGGAACCACTCACTGCTGCAGGAAGGTGCACACAGACGCCTCCTTCCCCTTTGAAGGGATTTCCCTCCCCAGAACTCCACCCAGGATGTGCACTACTTCTTCTCCAGCACACAGCCCCACTCCTAAGTCCCCAGAAGTGCTGGGTGCTGGGCATATTCTCCAGCGGCACCACTTCTCCTTATAATCATCCTACTCCTCGTGGTATCAAGCAGAATGTACCTGGTCCTCCCTGTTCTCTCCCGTAGGACCAGGAACTGAAGAGCAGAGGCCTCAGGAATGGTTTGCCCTTCCTCAACTGAGGTCTTTTGCAAGCTGCTTATCCACGTGCTCTGGCTAGTGATGGGTTATGGAAATCACCACTTAGGGGCCCCCGTACCCACATATTTGGGTTTTAAGACAATTATAAAATCAGGACAAAGCAGACAGCCATTTTAGAAATAGAGACATTCAGGTAGAATTATAGGCAGACATTGACTTAAATTGAAAGAGAGACAGAAATTTTTGAACTCATTAAATCTACCTTAGAAAACATAAAGCCAAACTTTGTAAAGCCAAACTTTCATTTTCATCTGTAAAAGGTAAGCAACCAAAAGCTACGTCAAGGTTTGAAGTCTCAACAATTGTGCAGGAAGCTTTAGGTCCCCTTGGCTCAGACTGCCACAGTGAGGATGGGTTCAGCCCTACCTTGGCCTCTCTGTGTAGGGTTTGACTGCAGATGGCAGCTCCATGAACAGGGCCTGCGTGGACCCTATGCGGGCTCTCAGAATTCGTTCTCCATGTGTTTGTCACCAACCCTCAAACTGAAAAACAATATTGTACAAACCATCTCATTAGAATCCTTCCCTCCAAATCTGGACATCCTTGTGCAATAACCCTGATTCACTGTTACCTTAGTTCATAGCATTAAGTCATGGGCTGGGTCCCAAGAGGATAAAAAGTGTGAAACTGGACATGTGATTCCCGGACTGCTGCTATACAGTGTCCCAGGACCAGAGTGCCTGCTGGTTCTGTGATTACCAGATGTTCTACATATCTTTTGTCCTATAATTCATATTTTAGATGTGTAAGTGTCCTCTGGACCCTAAAAACTCAAAGAGTCTAGTACACTAGCAAAAAAAAAAGAAAGAAAACACTTCTATTTTCTGTAAGGTCTTTGATGTATAAACATTAGATTCTTATTTCTTAGAGATGACTTCAAATCTGGAAAGAAAGATGCTCAGAAGTTCTGGGAGATGGAAACATTACCCCTCCAGCATGCCTGGCTTTGCATCGGGAGCTGTGGGGGTGCAGGCAACTCTAACAGGATCCAGGATGCCCCTGACTCTCACCCAACAGCCTGCTGAAACGTTTTTGGACATGGGTAGTGTATAAATCAAATCTGATGACACATGACAGAAAGGCAGGTAAGAGTTAAAATAAATTAAACCTACAAACCCAGCCAGATTTTGAATCTTGAAGTGCGCAGGAATTCTTCCTGGCATTTAATGCTCTCAGTAGTTTCAAGATCCTAGGACCCTGGACACACTGCTCCTGGGGCACCTTCGCGGGGAAACTCCTATGCAGACCCTCCCACCGACACAGCCACTTCCTGTTCCTGCGTGTGCTGTGCCCCAACTGCCCTGACTCTTCCTTATCAGCTTCTCTTCTCCCCTTCATTGGCCCCCAACCCCACTAGGGAGACTTTTACCCTTGGTTTGAAACATTTTGAATATCATGGCCTCCTATTCACTCAGCAAATAATCACCGAATGCCCAATATGTAGCAGGTAAAATGGACAAAAACCTCTGTTCTCATTGAAACACACATGCAGTGTGTGATCAGAATAGATAGCTACCCGAAAAAATCACAGGAACACAACTGCACTGGACAGTCAGCCTCTGAGCTTCCCGGGCCTCACTGCCCAAGGAAACACAGGCAAACTGCACAGGAGGCAGGAAAGGCGCTTCTTTGAGTTGTTGAGTGAACAAGAAAAACAAAAAGCCATGTTTTCCATGTTTCCAAAATGGAAGATGCTAGAATTTTCTTTAAGGATCCCTATGAAAGCTGGGATCCTAAATTAGGCTGTACTGAAAGTGAAACAGCCCTAATGGAAGCTCAGGTGGATTCCCCACAGCTAGCCCCAGATGCAGCTTCCTGCTACTCAGCGGGGCACCTGCTACCATTTCACACCCTGCAAAATAGTCCACCTTGCCTAACTCAGAAAAAGACACCCGAGGAGCAGAGCCAGGGGTCTCGCAAGGCAGTGCATTTGTGAACTCAGCCCCTCATTCCATTGGCTCTGTCCACAAACGCTCTCCCCTCCCCCGACTTTCTCTTCTTTCACGTGTGCTTATGAGAAGTAGCTAGTTAATGAGTTGGACAATTTGAAGAAAAATAAGTATTATCTACTTTGCATTTTAGGGCAATTTTTCTTATCCCTGCTGTTTGTCAAAGTGCTCTCTCCCCAGGTAGTAAGTAGTGGAGAGATGCAGGTAACCACCAGCTCTCTTATGCATACAGAATCACTTCCTGTCTGTAGCTCAGAGCTAGGGCTAGTTCGAATCATGCTTACAAATATGATTTCATGCCCACGGTGACATTTCTAGTGATACATGCCATCCAGAACAATGATACATCTGGCGTACATTATTCTTCTGATGTCCTATCTCAGGGCTCTAAAATGAAATCTTATAATTGACCTTCATATTTAAAACCAAAGAAATCTCAATCAGTGTTCTGATAGAATGATAATATCCTTCATATCTATGTGAAGCAGGCAGTGATGCTAATCATGACACTGTGTCTCTTTTCCATACCTATGCCAACACCTCAAAGTCATTTAACTTGTGCGATGCCCAAGTACTTCTGAAATCAGTGTGTTTTTTATTATTAAGGAAAAAGAACAATTAAAGACACCTATATGCCTGTAACTATGTCTATGTATCCCATATAGTTTTTTGATGTTGGGTGTTCCAAAAACAACAGCAGCTACTATTAGTAATGCTAACTAGCCTAATGTGTGTGCAGTCACATTGCAGTTAATTACCCTCAACACCTTGGTTCAATCCCCACAGCTACATGGCTGCAAACAGCAGATGTGGTTTATAGTATGAAGGGGGTGCTTATTTACTTAAATTAAGTAAGCCTTAATTTTGCATGCTTAAATTATAGAAAATAGAAAGGGTTATATAGGGGTTTTTCAAAATAAAATCACAGTCAAAATCATATTTAATTTCTATTTATATGAAATTAAATTCTATTCCCTGAAATTGACTGATCTCAACCAGTTTCTTTGCTGTTTGGGAACAAGTTAATTGAGTTTATCAATTTATGGTGTCTTACCATTTTCAGATGAGAGTCTGAAACACAATGACTTTGAAGTACCCACTCACAGATCCTGAAAATACACATGAAGGGAGAATGCCCAGCCACACCCCTTGTTCTGCACCTCACAGTGGCATTCAGGCTCAGTCAACACTCTGACCCTGTGTTATGCCCTGGAGAACAGGGCAGGCTGGAGAAAGGGGCAGGCCCAGCTGTGGAGAACCACCACAGCCATCCCAGTCAGTGACCCTTAGAGCTCTTCACTGGAATAAAAATGCCCTAGCAAGAATCTGTTTTAACCAACACTTGGGAAATAACTTAACACACAGTTGACAAAAAGAAGCTTTGGATGAGAGGGTGAGCGGGGATTACCAGAAAACTACCAAAAAATAACGCAATGTCTGTTTTATAGAGTTTTCTTCCACAAATCAAGGGATGCTTTACAAATGGATTTTTGCAGTTACCACTTATAAAGGCTGATGAGGTCCCTGGCCATGGGAACATGAGGGCACTGTTTTTTAATTTAAGTCAAATTAAATTAAGTCATTAGCACCTAACAATTTATTACTGATTTCAGTTACTATAATTCAACATGTGTAACATGTATATAGAAAATAACATATCTAATATATATTATCTAATATGAAAAACATGGTTAGAGTTTTATATACATTATGTGTTACACAAATGGATGCTATACTAAGTGTAAATATGTACCACATTGTATAATACATTGATATATATCACACTGTCTTCCCAATTTCTTAGGAAATGTTCAACACTCAAGCTTCTCCACTATCTACCAGAAACCCATATTAAATTGTTCCTCACAAATGCAGGGAAAGAAAATACTCTCAAACCTCAGAATCAATGAAACCTGATGAAACTCTTTAAAAATTTGGCCTTTATAGCTCACATAGAATGTATAAAGATGATCTTGAAATGCTATGTATTATTGCATTTTTAATTATAAAAATGATTTTAAATGAAGGAACGACGCTGAACTATGCAACCATCTTTACCAGGTGCCCTCGGTCTCCTCTGAACAGATTTTGGAGGACATGGATTTCAGAGAGCTGACTCAGAGGCCCAAGGCAGTCATGACTAGTTGAAGACCTTCTACCCAAAGCAATGCTGGCAAAACAGGCTACATTTCCTCAATCTGCAAACTCTTGGCCAGTATAACAAAAGTCCTTCCTGTTGATTGCCAGTAGTAATCTCTGTAGCTCCTGTGTCATAAGTCTGCTAGTAAGTTTGCCAGCAGACAGGAAAGATCAAACACTCTCTGTGGCATGAAAGATGAGAGGGCATATCAATAAAGTAGGCTTCTACTTGCAGAATAGCACTGTCAGGAGTCTTCTCACTATTACTATTTTGCTTCAAGTAGAAGTATTTCTTTCCACAGAGTGTTGAAGATGTTGCTGACACATGCGTGCATGTCCTGTGCTCTGCACATCACAGTGGCATTCAGGCTCAGTCAACACTTGGACCTAATGACCTCGGTGTATCCTCCTCAATACAAAAATTAAATAGGAGTCTGCTTCCTGCACTTTTAAATTTCTTTTAGTATTTGAGGTTCTAAGCATTGAACTCAGAGGCTTTACACATGCTAAGCAAGTACCATGGAGCTAAGCCCCAGCCCTGAATTTATTATGGCTTTTGTGATGAGTGCCATTAATTGTTTTTTTCAAAAAATAAATGATGTAAACTTTGAATGAATACTTATGAATACTTCTGCGTTGGTCAATTTATTTTATTGGCTGGATTTGAGAACAATAATTTCTAGCATTACAAGCTAACTCTTGATTTAAAGGAAATCAAAGCTGGAAGACATTCAGTATCACCTTGTACTCATCTATTGTCGTCTCAGAAGCAATTTTTAAAATGTCACACAGAAGTTACTTTCATTGAGGCTTTCTGTAAAATGTGTCTTATTTCTTTAACGCTTTGGGGAGACCTGATCTTTTTGCCTAAATTCGGGTGATCATCTTGGATAGAACAGCACGGTTTACCTTTGGCTGTGATTCTGTGGATGAGTTATTCAGTCTAAAACAAGGGCCAGGGGCTCTACAGGAACAGGGCAGCAGCCCCCTGTGTGGCCTGACTGCGCTGGAGCCCTGGGTTTCAGATGGGTGCACAAATGGGAACATCACCGCACACAAGCACTGTCCACCACTGTGGGTTAAGAGGCAGTGATGAGGGCTGAGTGACATTCTCCACTTTTATGGGGATGAAATGACAATCCGGGGGAAGGACCTGTGGCAGAGGTGCTGGGAGGGCTAGAGTTCCTCCTCCCGCCGAAGCCGCACGACCGAGGGCTGGGGCGCACGCATGTCGGGTCTGTGCTTCTGCTGGGGCCTTTCCCAGGAGTTACTGTGCCGACTGACTTTCCAGAAATAAGCTACGGAGGAGCCTTTGCACACAGGTGTGGAAGGTCCTGTGTCCCCAAAGAGTCTGTGTGGGTTATATCCCTGTGCACCCCGAGGAGATGTCACCCCAGAGTTAACAGAGCAGCAAGACCACGACTCCCTCCCAACTGTAGCCTGAATTATATCTGTGAATTGTTATGAAACCTCATGCCTTGGGCACAAGCACTGAGAAAGTGTCCTTTAGGATCTGAATAATAACTGAGGCTACAGTGAATTTTTAAAACTCTTCCTCTGTCCTACAGAATCCTGCACAGGGCCGTCGATGTTCAGCACTGCAGGAGTTGGTACAACAAAGGAAAACAAGAGGAACGAGGAACTGGGAACCGTTAGGGGCTGCTGCCGTAAAGTGATTTATTCCCCCAGGTCCACCAGGTCCTCATGTCACCATCGCATTTCTACCTGAGACTCTTTCTCAGCCCTGTGGACAGTAGTGACACTCAGCCTTCTTCCTGTCTTCATGGGGCCTTTCTGGATCCCTTTCACATGATTTCGAACTCTGTACTGTGTAAACTATACGATGCACTATGAACACCTACACAGAGCAACAACATGCTCATGGTATACTGTATGCATGTCGCACATTGATGCACATATTTGGTGTGCAGGGATTCAGTTCCAGGTGACTTGATATCTTGCTGGTGTGCAAGTACACAGAGCACCGTCTTCATACCTGACAGTGCTATGGCACCGCAGTCACTGGAAACAAAACAATACAACAATACTGGGCCCTCCCACTAGAAGCAGTCACCTGCCCTGACGGAGAGTTGCCCCTCCTCCCAGTCCTCTGTGTGCGAGAGCTGCTGCACTGTCCCCACTGTGCAGGAACAGGGCCACTCTGTTTCCTCTGAAGCTTGCCACATAGTTATTAACCATGTATCCAGGACACAGACTCCATGAGAGGGAAGACAGTGTAGCTTCTCCTAGGCTCACATGGGGCTGCAGACACAGCAGAATCTCTGCTTTCTAGTACCTTCTATTCTAACTGCTTTTCTCAGTCGTGAGATTGCAAGCTTCCTCTTGTCTTTTACTTACTGTGTTGCCCAGGGAAACAGGTAGGAGAGTTAGACCAATCCATTACAGAAAACATGTCCCTAGAGGACACGGGCAGCAGGTCCTGACCTCAGAGTTGTGCTTCATCCCTCCTTCTTCCTCCAAAGAGGTGTGTGTGTGTGTGTGTGAATCTGCACCTGGCTCACTCATTCAGAAGGAGCTCGAGTGTCCTCAGTGAGTTGCTTTTCAAAGAGTTCAGAGAAAGACACAAGGTAGGGGGGATGGTGCACCACAAAAACAGCATGCCGATTCCCGAATCAGTGTGGAAAGTCATGGGGAAGCCAGCCCCGTGGAAAAGAGAAGGGATATGTAAATTAGAAGCATGTTCACTCCAATTTTCTAGAACCATCAGGTAGTTCTTTTTTTGAGTAATAGTTTTTTTTTATTTTTTATTGTTTTTCTTTAAATAAATGACAGTGGAATGCATCACATTTCTTACTACACATATAGAGCACAATTTTCATATCTCTGGTTGTCTATAGTTCTTTATGTCAATAACATTTCCTAATACCAGGAGCATTAATCCATTAGGATCATGCCTTATACCAATTTCTTAAACTGATCTCCATCAGCTCATGACCTAGCATGAGGTCTGGGGCCACAGCCAAAGGTGGTTCAAGCCCTTTAATTCTGTCTCCTTCTGTAGAACAAAACTGTTCTACTGTGTGTCCTCCTGTGTCACCAAACCAACAGCAGATTCATACCTTAGCCATTGTGAAGGCTTCTGTTTACTCACGACTCACACCTCAGCTGTTTTGTCTTACAGTTGAATTTCTATAGGCAGTGCCAAAAGTCTGATCATATGGAGGATTTCAACAGCTTACAATAGTAGTTGATCTAGATGTGTCTTTAAAAATCGAAAACATGCAAATAGACAGTGACATATATCTATTATTTTTTTTTGCCTAAAGCAAAAGGTAAATGTTACTATTAGACTAAAGCAGGGATGTCTGTATTAATATGAAATAAATTATTTTATTAATTCCTAATCTACAAAATGAAAATAAATCAATGACCCCAAAACTAGTAGAAATACCATGGCATTAAAAGTCATTAGATCCATCAGTGACACTTCACTTTCCTACCTACCTTTAGATATAATGAGAAGCCAGGATTTGTTCTGAGGGTACAATTTGTGTATATCTAACTCCCAGAAGAGGTGGGCAACAGATGAGCTGATACTTGAAGAGGAATCTGGTCTTGGCACCGTGGTACCTATCAAGCCAATTCTCATGACAGTGTCTGGCGGTGGGGAAGCCCACCACTTACCTAGGGGAGCACCAATAGGGGGCGTCTATGATAACTGCACTGCAAGTCAAGAGAAGATCCATCGATTTTCCTTCCTTAAAAAAGCATCAGAGTGGAATTCAGGAAGGAACAGACAGCTGAGTGCAGGTAGTGAAATGCGTTTGCTTTCCTCGGCCGGACCAGTGGTCTCACCCATTGTCCTTATGGCCATTCTTAACTGTCAGCTGTGGTGCACAGCAAAGGCCGTGGCATACAGCTTTGGCTGTGGGAAGATGCAGTTTCAAATCCAGCTTTTATTTGGTAGTGGGTTGGAGCCTCAGCTTTCTCCTTCATAAGATACAGGTGAAGAAGCTCATCTCAGAAGAACACTGTGCCTTAAGATGACGTAGGCAATGTGCTCATATCCGTGGTAACAATGGGTATTGCCGTTGATACGGTGCTCACTCTACGCAGGCAGTGTGTACAAATACCACTACACTAGGGGTGCCCTCTGCTCCTCCTCCTCTAGGCTCCAGTCTGAAGCTCAGACATCGCTCTCAACCCTCCTCTCTCAGTGAAGGTGAGCCAACAGGTGAACTCCACTCCCTCTGTCTGTCTGTGGAGTCAAAGACCTTCACTCCTGGGAGCAAAATTACAGCTGTACCTTGGAGAGCTTGCCTTTCCACCATGAAGAGTTTTCCAGCAGGAAACCTCGTGGGCTGTGAGCCCAGAAACACCCACTAAGAAGCTGGCTCACCTGCAGGGGCCCCTGAGGAAGGCAGCAATGCAGCGGCATGTTCTTCGTTAGGGTTTTAACATTCTCAGAGTGCAGTGGGAGGAAGAGTCTGATCACCAGGGTTGGTTCTATCAAGTGTTAGCTGCACATATGACACCTGGACTTATGTTGAGAGGGCACACTGAAGCCAGCCAGCCATCATGGTGGACTAAATAATGGAAATTTCTCAATTCCAAGTGATCAGGAACACGACATGGTTGGATGAATAAAATAATTAATTTGTAGAGAATGGCCAAATGTTTTCAGCCAATTTTTGAGTTTTGGCAGCTTGCCTGATTCTGCTGGCTTCACTGCTGTCTAGCTCTTTATCCAGGAAGATACTCCAAAATCAGAAACCCTCACCTCCACATTCCCCACCTGAATACATGAATGGTTAATTACTCTTTCCTCTTAGGTTACTTTGGAGAGGGGAAGTGGCGAGGCGGGAAAAAATGTGAAAATTGCAATGCTTCAAACCCAGCCCTGTGGAAGCCAGAACCATCTAATCATTTGATGGAAAGATCTGATCATGCTTTAGAAACAGGACCTACTGAACAGGTGCACCACCTACATTTGAGTGTACATCATTAGCAGGTAAAGGAGGCAGCCCTCTTCCAGCTTCCCCTACCCACAGTGTCCCCCTGGTATAGGGAGAAGGCAGAAATGCAACTCGCCCAGGACACCTGCAGGCTACACCACCTGCCTAACAGGTCAGAAGCAGCATGTGTTCTCAAACAGCTGCCAAGTGTTTTCAGTAACTTTGTCCTCTGACCTATAGGCCCTTCCTGTGGCATTCATCTCCTTTTATCTTGACTGAGCTACTTTATGTTAATTTGCATTCCTTATGAGACTCTAAGGACTCTGAGGGCTGGGACAATAAACACACTTGCACAGACTGGATCAACGTTCTCATGATGTGACTTGAACAAGAACAACAGAAGAGAAAAGAATCTCTGACAAGTGCCCCAAGACACACACACACACACGCCAGCTAGCACACCTGACACGTATGCTGGTATGCTGTGCCTGTAAGAGACGTGTGTGTGATGCTGGTGGCAGGTGGCAGCAGGGCTCCTCAGCTGTGTCACTTCCTCCTTGCTGGAGTCGGCTTGTTGAACTGTTCTCCAGGTTGATCACAGCCCTGTTGCTGCTGCTGTCAGTAGGTTTTCCCAAAAATAAGATGCTGCAGGTCAGCAGTCAGGAATAAATCAGCACAAGTAAGTGGAGAGCACACTGCCTTGTGCTCTCAACACTTGGTTAAGAAGCCCCTTTCAGAAGCAGCGCTGTTGGCCCTGGGGAACCAAAGCACCGGCACAGCACCCAGCTGCTGCTGCCCTCCCACCCCTCAACCCAGGTGCTCTTAGATTCAAACGTTAGGTTTTAGATGGTCTTCTGTTCAGCTGCCTATAAATTCTAGCCATTTACAGTTACTGCTTTTAGTTAACAAGCTGTGGAAAAAGCCGGAAGAAGTCAAAGACCTAGGGCTGATTTGGGGTGCAGAGAGGCACTGATGCAGGAGGAAACTGGAGGCTGAGGAGGAAACCCAAACAGAGGCCAACAGCCTTCCCCAGAATTTAAGACTCAACAAAAATCGACATGGTTTTTCCTAGACTAACTTGGAGGGAATCCCACACAGGGAGGAAATCCTAATGGCCTGCCAGCCACTGGAGCAGATCTGCATTTCTAATTACACATATTTCCATGAATTATAACCCCGAGTTTTATCTGCTCAACCAATTAGGAAGCCAGCTGAGCACCACTGGCTTTTCTTTGATTCCAAACATTGAAACAATGTGAAGTCTTCGTAAATAACATTGTTAGTAGATGCATAAGAGTTGCACGGCATACTGTCCTTTTATTAGCCATTGTGTAATTTCCAGTTTTTATGATTATTATTAATCATTTCATGAAGCCATTATTAACGGTTCATTGTGTATATATTGCAGCTAACCATAAATGAAAAACATCGGTCAAAAGTGATGAATATTCATGAGCTTGGTAAGTTGAAATATTTTTTAAACAGGTTTATCAACATCTCAGAATGATGCAGAATTCCAGTTCACTAAATCTTAAATAGTAACATTATCTCCTTTAAATCAATGGATTTTAAAACAAACTAAGGGAAGAATCGGAAGATCATCATCACTACAACTTCTATGACTTTGGTAATGATAGGTGATAATCTCCCACATGTACTAGCCCTACATGTTTTCTATTTTATTCTCACTTTTTCTTACCCCTCAAATTTTTCTGATTCCTGGGGGGTGGGGAAGGAGCCAAAACAGAACTCTAAATATTGCATTAATAACTTCCTGAGGAAATGAAGGAACTCAAGTAGAAACAAACAAACGTGCTAATTACCTGTAGATTTCTGTTTGCGCTTTGTGTAACCACGTCAGTTATGTGTGATCATTGCAATGATCCATGAATTCATAGAGTACCCTGCTGCCTGGGATTCTGTACTCTTCCTTCCTCTCAGTGGAGAATCAGAAGAGTCTTTCTGAGGAACTAAAAGATGGAACTAAGTAGGACTTCGGGCAGGAGTGCATTAGAACATGAAGTCCAAAAATACAGCGGTAACAATGGGTACAGTTCAGTCAGATACGAGGACACAGCAGTAAAATATTTAAAAACACAGGTCTCTGAAGTCAGCAGTATTTTACCATGGAGAGCAAAAAAATGAAACTTAAATCAGCTTTTATCGGACTCACTGATATATGTTTCTAAGGAAAGCTAGATGAGATTTCTGAAAATCCTCATTAAAAGTAACACACACACAGTTCTTTTATATCTCGTCACCAAAAAATGGGAATGGGAAACAATTTCTAGAATATTCTCCATGTGCTAGTTGCTCCTCCATATGAGGAGTTTGCCCTGGATGAGAGGCCTGCTTCCTGTTGTAATTGACTCTTGCGCATTCTGTAGACCTGTGATCTTGATGACCTGTTTCTTCACTTGATCAATATCTGCATCAGTCTCCTGTGAGTCTGATCATAAGACGGCACTCTGCCCACTCACCCTTCTTCTCCCCCTCACCTCGTCCCCTTCGCTTTCTCAGTCTCCTAATAGTCAGCGTGGGTCAGAGAAGTCAGGGCTAGAGAACATGCAGGTGGCAGCAGCACCCTGTGAGAGGCAGCAGGCTCCGAGGAACTTCTCCAAAAACCTTAAAATCGCTCCATAAAAGGCAGCGGAATGCTGTCAAGACCTTTCAAAAGACCTGTATACTATTTACAAAGAAAAACAGTTAAATTTTATAATCAAAGGACAAAACTCTGGCGACAGGGGCTTCTGCTGATCCACTGGATAGTGGTCTCACCTGCTCGTATTGAACCAATTGAATCACCAGGAGCACATGGTGGGAAATGGGCCCTGATATATCATTCCACTGACACTACCCACCCACCCTTACAATAAACTGTATTATTTATGAGGACCTGAGGGACCTTAGTCTACGGTGCATCCAAACCAGTATAGCTCAAACCATACTTTGCACAATTTATATTTCGTGCCAAAAAATCAATTATATGTAATTTATACTGAATACCTGGAAATTACATCATTAATCATTGTCTTTAGGCTCATATAAACTATGATAAAATGAATAAAAGTAATTAGAAAATTTAAAATATTCACATATTAATCTTATCCATTTTCCATAAAACAACTGTGAATGACCTAGGTTACCCCAGATATTGCTAAACATACTCACTTTATTCACCGGAAAATTCTTTTAGTAAGTGACATTCTGCACGCATCCCTGGCCCACAATGGCTTGCCCAAAGGGTGGCGCACTCTGCCAACTCCTGCAGCTTTCCCAGGGATCAGAAAACCAAAATCCCTCTGGATCCCCTATTGGGAGGGAGTTAAATACATGCTTTAGCATGTAAATAAGAGAAGTGTGAAGTACTTCTATGGGAAAACAGGTGGGGGGAATGAATGTAATAAGAAAAAGTATCTTCAAATGGTATTAAATTCAAGAGCTAGGGTGGCAGTGAGCCCCTGTTCATCCACCCAAACGTCTGTCCATTCATCTGTCCATCCATCCATTACTGTGGTCCTACTCTATATACGGCATAACACAGGTTTTCCTTTTTACTGTGAGTAATAGTTTGCAGTTATAACAAAATAAAATTGATGTTAAGATGATTTATTTGTAGCAATTGTTCATTGGTGATATATTTGATACAGAATTTCAAGATTCACATTTTGTTCCGGTTTTAAGTAAATTCTAGAATCCCACTAACCATTGTGAATTTCCCTGAATATTGTTTTTTCAACTAATAAACAAATTAAAAGAATGTTTTTGTACTTACTTTAAAAAAATTCAGCTGATCCTAGGAGAATTATTTGCAAAAGCATACATTGGTCAATGAAATGATCTTTATATCATTCATGTACAGTTTTGTGGGTAAAGTGAAGATACAAAGAAAGATAAATGCTTTCATGGTTGATAAGAAAACATCTATTGAGTATCTACCTTAACAGATTTACAGGTTTTTTTTGTTTGTTTGTTTGTTTTGTGGAGGCAATCTATTGGATTGAATCCATATACCTAAAATATTATATAATAACTGAAAAACGCCTCACATACACCCCTATGATTTTTTTTTAATTCAAGAAAACAGCCACATTGAACGGTGACTGCTGTCACATTTCTCAGTCATGAGGCAGAGCTGCCTGTCCTCAATGTGGTTTTGATTCTTTAGCTTAGCAGTAGGCAAACACTTCTCTGCTTACAAAACTCCCTAAGCGCGGTGCTCCGAGGGGTCTTGAGACATTTCCTTCTCCATCAGCTGCTGACTCTGCCTCTCCTCTTCTTCCATGTGTACTATTTGCAAGCTCAGGTACAGTGTTGACGGGAGGCAGTTGTGTTTAAACGCACCCTGTAGCAGCCTTTCTGCAGGGAACTCAGCAGTGCTCTCTACCTGGTGGTTCACCTGATGGATGTCTGCATCACGGTCGCCCTTGATGACCAACTATCTCTTGAAGTCAAGTCACAAAGCTCTGAGTGAAAAGCTGGATATTTGTGACGGCAGAGGGTTGTGGTCTCCTCTGTTGGATTTGTGGATTTGGAATTGATAAAGGTGGTTGGAAGTCACTGGCCAGGCCTACTGACCAACCAGAAAAATCTCTGGCAAAAGATGCAGTCACCAGATTTTCCTTTTGTCCAAGAGACACAGTTCACATCCTACGGAGGAGGGGGCCTCTGAAGGAGCAGAAACACACAAAGAAAACAGGAACTAAGCAGAGGCATTCCCACATGAACAGCGCAAGGCAAGACCAGACTGTGCACGCCCCAGGAAGAGTCTGAGCAGCGAAGGGAGCCATCCTGAGGGGGAAAGGGAAAGGGGTTAAAGGGGAGTACAAGTTGGATTTCAAGGGCCATGAATGGAGGATATTGGGAGTTTTCACCCAAGTTAGCTGGTGAAGCCTTCAAGATTTTGAACAAGAACATTCTAGAATTAGCATTCTATGAAAATTAATGAAAAGAAACAATTTGAAAAGGTCTTAGGGTGTCGGTGCTATGACAGGGTTGAGAGAAGTTGAAGAATCTAGAATGAGAACAGATATTTCCACCTGAGTCACTGAGAAATCATGTTACTATGGTCAGGGACAGAAACATCTTGCAATAGTACCAGAGTCCTTTTAGAGCTTTTGAGTTAATTTCTGAATCACTGAGTACAGGAGCTGGTGGACTATCTACTTGGAATTGTCCTGTGTAAGGCTACATGAACTCCAGGGAAAGATTATGACTTGGTGTAATTAGAAGTAACGGATGTGAGCCAGGCGCAGTGTTGCAGGCCTGTAATCCCAGTGGCTTGTGGGCTGAGGCAGGAGGATAGCAGGTCCAAAGCCAGCCTCAGCAGTGGAGAGGCACTAAGCAACTCAGTGAGACCCCGTCTCTAAATAAAATACAAAATAGGGCTGGGGGTGTGGCTCAGTGGTCAAGTGCCCCTGAGTTCAATCCCCAGTACAGAAGAAGAAGAAAAGGAGGAGGAGGAGGAGGAGGAGGAGGAGGAGGAGGAGGAGGAGGAAGTAGTAGTAGTAGTAGTAATGGATGTGACTACGTTGAAGGTAATTTGGTGCATGTAACGTCTTAAGGACAGAGGTTATAGCAAAGGCAAAAGGATTCCCGTTCTGGAATTTAGGCTGTATTTTACTTTATGAATGAAAAGTAAAACCAAAAGCTTCTTGAAAGATATGGACACAGGTAGCCATGAGAATCAGCACGATGCAAGGAACAGCTCTCAACTGCACCCCCACAGAGGAGGGTCTCTCTCAGGGAAGACGGCTAGTCACATTAACAATAGATTGAAACATGAAGTTCTCACCAGAGATACCCGCTGGACGCGCTTATGACACAAGGATCTGTCTTCATGAGAAGGCGCTCCATGTCTCCAGGAACTGCATGAGAGAGTGACTGGAATTTGTTTTTCCCTCCTCAGCATTCCACAGGGAACTCACTGTTGGAAAGGACACAGGCCCCTGGACAGCCTGCCCACATGCTTGCCTTTCCCACTAATGGACAGCCACTGCCCCTAGGAGTCACACTGCTTCTTCTACAGGTCTCCCTCGAGCATCACTTGCCATAGGCCAGCTGCCCCGCCTACACTGAGCATCCTCCCTTGCCCCCCAATGGTCCTTGGAGTGTATACACGTCAGGGGTCCCTGGAGTGCAGGCTCATTCTGAGCACATGCTATGTGCATCTTATTCATGAGTGAATTCACAACCACTAGCAGGCATGAGTTTTGCTCCTACTAGGCTGAGTTTTAAAGGAATGAGCAAAAGAGTGAAGGGCCATGATGGAATTGGACACAGAGGCAAGTCCCTGAGGTTCTGCACTGGGAAAGGAGGAACAACACCGCCAACCACACCCAGCTGCCTCCTCCTTGCCCACACATTCCACGCACCAAGCGCCTGCCTGTCTGGCACTTCCTCTGCTGCCTGACATGTCGCCTTCACGGCCAGGCTGGCAGACGTGGGGAGTGTGTGGTATCAGGGTGTGACCCTCCACCAATGCCACAGAGCACCCGGCGAGTAAATACCCAGCTTCTTCCCCTCGGGTGCACTCGGAGATTCCCAAAAGGACTGAGTCTCAGTTCCCAGAGCATAAACCTGCTCATTAACACCCTCCCGTCTCACCCCATCCTGTTCTCCTGTGATTCTTCCTAGGATCAAAATAGTCACTTGTCCTTAAACCCTGTTTTAGTCTTAGCTCCTGAGAAAGTCCACCTGTGGCATGGACCTTCATTGCTTTGGGAAAAGGCAAGAAGAAACCACTCTGGGAAATAGTAATCAGCACCCTTGACTGGGTGCTGATCAAGCCTATGCGAGTTCAGGGGAGACAGTGTCTCAGGAAGAGCCAGGGAAAGGCAGTGCAATAATGAGAATCTTCGTGGTTTCCAAAGCCCCAGCTATTCACCCAGGGTGGCACCACTGGTAGATGGTGAAACCTTAAGGAAGCAGGGCCTTGTCATTGGGGTGTGCCCTAGAAAGGGACTGTGGTAGCCTGGCCACTTCTCTATCCTCTCTTCTCCATGGGATCAATGAGGTATTGATCATGTCCCACCACAATATACTGCTTCAATCCAGGCCCAAAGCAATGGTGCCACTGGATCTTGGTTCGGAACTTCCAAACTTGGAAGCTGAAATAAACCCTTTGTCTTTATAAGTTGATCATCCTAGGTATTTGCTACAGTCACAGAAAGCTAACTACCAGATGGCACTTAAAGAAGAAAAAAAAATTATACATAGAACCTATTAGGTGCTTTGTCTGCCTAGACCACTACTCTGTGAGGAGGGTCAGTACAAGGAAGGCCTGCAAATGGCCTGTGAGAACAGACATGGAGTGTTCTGTGTCTGTCCATAAACTTTGCTCCTTATGAACCACAGGGAGGCTTAACACTACCTAGGAAAGTGACATGATCAGAATGTCCCTTAGAAAATTGACTTTTCAGTTGCATCAAATTTATTACAATTAGGAAGGGAAGGTTGTGAAATATTTGAAGAAGGCTAATCCAAAAGTCTGATAGCATATAGTGATGCTTGGTACCGAGGGTACAGCAATGGAAATGGCAAAGGACAGACACAAATATGTATAAGGCTCAGCTGGGTTGGCTGCAGGGCAAAAGGTCCATGAGTGAGTTTGGAGCCCTACAGTCTGGGTTTAATCCAGTGAGAGATTGCAGGCTGCTTAACCGTCTAGAATGGGAAGGTTTTCACTTGAAAGACAGTGAAAATACAACCCATAGAGTTTTGATGCTCCAAACAGATAATGCAAGTCTAGCAGAGAGCCCGGAGAACACTAGGAATGCAGATAATTGACAGAGTATTGACATTTTAAAATAAATAACTGATCCGTCAGAAGAGGAGTGTGCTCATCAGCCTAGAGTGGACTATGAAAGAGACAGGGCAAAAGGCAAACAGGTGCACGGCTGCACTGGAGTCCAGCAGGCTCGTCTATGTGAACAATGTGATTTATGTTCCTTGCTCTGCTCTGTGACCCTGAAACCACCTTGAAATAATAAGGTGGTTTTCCAATTAGGCCTGAATATAAGGACACAAGCTGCTGTCCAGGACAATTGGAGATTTCTGCCTTTTATGAATTTGATAAATTCTCATTTTAAATTTATATGTGTCTCTTATGACATGGTCTAGCACGATTATAATTTCCACATCAGACAAATTAAAGTTTCTATGAGTAAAAACTTTAAGATTAGACTATGTTTAACTTAGTCTTTTTTTCTGCCAAAAGATATGACAAGAACAATTAAAGAAGGAAAAGTTTTTTGTGGGGCCCGGAGTTTCATAGGTCTCAGTCCATCGGCTACAGACTCCATTACTTCCCTCATTTGAGGCAGAACATCATGGTGGAAGAATGGTGAAGGAACACAGTTGAGGACACAAAACCAGGAAGCAGAGAGAGGTCCCCTCACCAAGAACAAATTCAAACCCCAAGGCCACATCCCCATCAACACAGCTCCTCAGGCCACACTCTTCCTGCTTATCAGGGGATCAGTGTGCAGATTAGGTTAAGACGACAGAGCACTAATCTCTAGAATACTTAAAGAACTCAAAAAACTTAACACCAAAAGAACAAATAACCCAACCAGTAAATGGACCAAGGAACTGATCAGACCCTTCTCAGAAGAGGATATACAATCAGTCAAAAAACATATGAAAAAATGCCCAACATCTTTAGTAATTAGAGAAATGCAAATCAAAACTACTCTAAGATTTCATCTCACTCCAGTCAGAGTGGCAGAGACTATGAATACAAACAACAATAAGTGTTGGTGAGGATGTGGGGAAAGAGGCACACTCACACACTGCTAGTAGGACTACAAATTGGTGCAGCCAGTATAGGAAGAAGTATGGAGATTCCTTGGAAAACTGGAAATGGAACCACCATGTGACCCAGCTATCCCACTCCTCAGTTTATACCCAAAGGACTTAAAAACAGCATCCTACAGGGACATAGTCACATCAATGTTTATAGCAGAACAATTCACAATAGCTAAGTTGTGGAACCAATCTAGATGACCTTCAGTAGATGAATGGATAAAGAAACTGTGATATATATACACAATTGAATGTCAGTCAGCATTAAAAGAGAATAAAATCATCGAATTTGCAGGTAAATGGATGGAGCTGGAGAATATTATGCTAAGCGAAGTAAGCCAATCCCAAAAAACCAACGGCTGAATGTTTTATTTGACATGTGGATGCTGATCCATAATGCGGATGGATTTACATTTCTCTAATTGCATGAGCATGGGAGGAATGGAGGAACTTTAGATAGGGTAAAGGGGAGGGAGGGGATGGGAGGGGTGATTGGGGGTAGGAAAGGCAGTGGAATGAGATGGACATCATTATCCTAAGTACATGTATAAAGATACGACTGGTGTGACTCTACTTTGTATACTACCAGAAACATGAAAAATTGTGCTGTATTTATGAAATATGAATTAAAATGCATTCTGCTGCTATGTATATCAAATTAGAATAAATATTTTTTTTAAATTAAGGAATATATAGGAGACTATTTTTTAAAAAAAGAAGAAGAAGCTCATAACCCAATCATGTTGCCTCTAAACTTTCTTGCATTGTCTCCCACATGAGCTTTTGGGGGACTCCTCACATCTATGCCAGAACAGACTCAAAGCCAAACAGGATTTACTAACATGAGGACTTTGTATGTTCTTCATCTCACCTGCCTCATTGCTGACCCTTGACAGCTGAGAATGAAAAATTCAACCAACTGACTCTCTGTCCCACCCCTGTCCAGTCAGCAGGGCGACAAGGGAGTTGTTGATCCCTTGTCTTAATTCCTATTATCAACTCCATCAGAGGCCATTCGCCAACACACAAGACATTCATTCCAGGAGGTGACAGAGAGGCTGAGTGGCATCCTGGCCCATAGACTGGAGCCAGGGATACAAGCACTGGTTTTTAATTAAACCAAACCTAAGAGAGACAGCCTGGAGATTTTATTATTTTTAAATGAATTCTAAAGCAGGACTTTCACAGTTAGGGCCAGAAGTAGGCACCATCTCCCGTAAACAGTAGGCCAAATAATGCACTGAGAAACAGAGATTGCTGACTTCTGAAATATACTAGCTCTATGAGGTCAGTCAGATGATAGATGCTTCCCACCCTCAGTTTCAATAAATGTCCAGAGATTGGGTTAAATACGTATGAACATCTCCAGAAATTCTAATGTGCTACCTCAAACTGCTATTGCTCCTTGGCCAACACAGGGCTGATACTCTCTTCCTTCCTTTTTTGTGGGGTTCAAATAGATAAATAATTTTAAAACACTAAAATATTGATATTGTTTTTTTCTGATGCAAGGAAACTCAAACCAGGGAATTCCTTTTCTCACACACACCACTATATTTATTATTTATCACTGCCAGCAAGATAGAGCAAAACCATAGATCTAGGGCTCACCCAGAGGAGCTTGATAAATATTGATGAATAGCTTTGAATGCAAAGGAAACGCAGACTCTGGTGAAGAGGAAAAAAATCAAAGTCCTTGGAAGGTGTTGTGGGAAAGAGTCCGTTGCTGAACCTGGTTCTTCACTGTTTGCCATTTGGTTTTAGCACAGGCTTTTTAGAGACCAACTGTCCTTTAATCTATCCATAACTGAACATTAACACGTAATATGCAGCATTCATCTTACATGGGAATTTCAGTACCATGAAACATTTGTATTTTTAAGCAGTTATTTTCCATATCTCTGCTTGAGATGCACTGAATTCAGAAGCTTCTTTTCCCTGAGAGTGAGAAAGGAATAGGTGGTGTGGCAGCACTTTAAAGAAGGCCTTTGACTGGCTGCAAAGAGTAGATGTATTTCCAGGCTCTCCATTCTGTTCCAGGAACACACCGTGAGCAAAGGGTGGTCCTTGGGTAAAGGTGTTGGGAAAGTTTCTTGGCATTATTCAGCTCAGTGGCCTCTGGCAATGATCTCAAGAGCACAGGCACAGAAGCAGAAACACACAAATAGAATTGCATCCAACTACGAAGCTTCTGCACTGAAACAGAGAGGAACTACCAGGGAAGCAGGTGGGGTATGGGCAAGGTATTTCAGGTAGAGGGGTGAGCAAGCTCTGGAGACCTAGCTGCAGTGTGGGGGCCTTGCTTAAGGATATCAGATGTACAGCTGAGCATTTCCAAGACATTAGATCGTAAAGCTTCTCACCACAAAACAGCAATAGGTCTGCAAGGTGAGGGATGGGCTCATTAGCTTATTTAATCATTTTACACTGCAAATACACACAGTTTCTATTTGCCCACACGCCTTGATAAAGCTGGGAAGAAAGGGGGTCTTTCCAGTAAGCAGATGGAACGAAGACTGAGCCTTCCACTCTGCCTGCGGGTGCTTGACTATCCTCAGATAGAAAAGTTCTCTGTCCTGTTAAAAGTTTCTATTCTATTCCAGGTAAAGGTCTATGGTTGCCTCTACACCCTTTCAAAAAGTCTGGAGGTACCTGCCAAGATCCAAACGAGAAGTCACTGCATTTCTGCCCAAGAAGGTGCAAAAACAGGCAATGCACAAGCCCATGGCCTCCTCACCAGTGCCCACTTCCAGGGTCCCCATGAGGACCCCTTTGACTCCAAGGTGAGTCAAGAGGCTCACCGCCTATGACATGGGAGACAAAGACAGAAGGGCAGGGCAGCTTGTGGCCCGTGCCAGGATCGTCCAACTAGATTCACAAAAGAGTTCCAGAGCCTGAAGGGACAGAAATGAGCCCAGCCACACAGGCCCTGCTGCACAGTCCAATTCTGATGACTACAGACAACTAAAACCTTGGCATGCAATAAACTCCTGTGTTAGGAAATAACACTACAAAGTAGAATTGTGTTTGCTCAAGAGTGGTAGACCTTCTTTAGTCTGGTGACTCAAACTCAAAAGGTATGCATGACTCCCTACTGAGAGTGCAAAATACACGCACAAATAAAAAAACGCAAGATGAGGTAAGCAGAAATTTAATCATTTCTGCTGTGTTTCCTGTGTGCGTTTCAGCAGTACACTTCATGAGATGATCTTAGGTTGATGCTAATTCTTCCAAGCTTTCCTGGTCTGATTACTCACAAGGAACATCTGAAGTGAATGAGCCGTCAACTGGAGGAGCCCTTGGTTCTGCCATAGCCAAGGTTGTCCATTCTAATGACAAGGAGACGTCCAACCTCCACACAGGAATCCGCTCTTGCTTGTCAAAGTCATCCCTTAGGATGACTCAAGAATCAAACAGGACTTTACCCCTCAAAGCACACTGAAAGGAGTCAGAGGACGGAACACCAGGAGCAGAGAAGCCACAACAAGTCAGGGTCAATCTGCTCTCTCAGCAGCTAATTCTGATCTCTTTTTAGATCTGAAGTACATAAAGATACTTTGGTTGCAGATGGTGCTTTTATAATAAAGAATAACTCATTTTTATTTTACATTTATTATGTACAAATGGTTGCTTTACAGATCTACATTAGGTGCTTTAACAGAAGGATCAAGAAGCAAATTTAATAAAAAATCAACAAATCTTCATACTAAACTTACTGGCATGGACTGTTTTTGCCAAATGCATGCTATTTATTTACTGCTAACAGTCACTCTCCATGAGGTCAGGTTATTACGGTCCAAGTGCGTCTGTTCCTGGTGCCTCTTCAGGGTCCACAGCATAGTTCCTTGCACAATGTAAACTCTCAATCATTATTTGTTCAGTGACCTGAGAGTTAATTAATACTCATTATTCAGGAATAAATTTTGAATCGTTAACATTGAATGTCTTCTGGTATTTAACTTAATGTCTTGAATATGTAATTGAAGTTAGTGGTAAGAATTAGAAATCTTTAGTACATGAAAATACATCGACAGAATGCTGCAGTAGGGATTTTGCACACATCATCTGATTTAATGATCTATTTTTATTTTACCCACAAAGGATGAGTTCAAAAATTAAGGGAAGAATGAGAGAAGGGACCTGGGGAACGTAGGTCCTGTGTGACTGTGGTGCCGAGCTCCTGTCTCTGGGGGAACCAGGACCTTCTCCCTTCATCTGAACCACAGAGCAGCACTGAACAATGGAAGCCAAACAGGCATTTTAAATATTCCAGTAGCCAAGTTAAAAAATTAAAAATGGAACAGATAAGGTCAACTTTAATACCGTATTTTATTTCCTCCAGAATATGCAAAATCATCATTCTGGCATATCATTCCTATACAAATTATCCCCAGCTATATTGCACCCCCTTTCATACTATATCTTCAAACTCTTACATTTTGCATTTCCAATCTATCTTATTCTGATGCTAAATTTTCAGTGTAAGATAAACATAGTCAATAAGGTGTGCTTAAAGTGAAATTACTCTGCATGTCTTTTTAAATTTAAATTGATGAAGGTTAGACATTGAACAAAACCAAAACAAAACAAATAACTTCCTGGATCTCAATGGCCCCTTTCAAAGGCTGTTGAACCCGCATCCCAGGCCCAGGCAGTGCTTCCTGGGGAGACTGAGCTCTCTGTCAGCACCAGCAGAGGAGCTCAAACATCACCCACCAACACCAGATCACACCACAAGACCCATGAGCTGTCCAACAGGGCTTGAACTTGGCCTTGCACAAAAACACCTTGGGGAAGGAAATTATCTCACCAATAGTTAACTTGTACCAAGATGATCTGCATAGTAATTTTTAACTTTTAACACATCACATTTCGCTTACTATTTTGTATCTGGATGTTTTGGAATGAAATCGGATATATGAACTCCTATATTTTAGGTAAAATGAAAGTTGGGAAAGAAAAAGAGAAAATAATAAATAATAATATTGGGGGCAAATTCCTTACTTCCAAAATTTATACTGGTTTTACTAGTATGAAAATCAAACAAAGAATAGTCAACAAATAAACAAAACCTACAAAAGCTACATGACAGTAACAGGTAACAACATTTTAAAGGAGATATTAGTTTTCTATCAAAATAATAACAGCACTGTAGTTACTTCCTGGAAAATTCTAGTGGAGAAAAGCAGATACAAATGACTTGCTCTTTTTGTTTTTCGGTACTGGGAATGGAACCCAGGGGCATTCTACCCCTTTTAATTTTATTTTCAGACCAGGTCTGACTAAATTGCCATCCTTCTGCCTCTGCCTCCTGAGTAGCTGAGATTGCAGGTGGCACTACCACACCAGGCTCCCAACATGAGCTTTTCTAGAATGTTACTATGGAAGTCCCTTACACTAAAATCTCAAAAACATTATTTTAAGGATTAGAAAATAAACTTCTTGAAGGAAAAATAATTTCTTTTCATAGAAAGCTAAGAGGGGTTAAATTGAAAATAACAATCCTTTAGTGTGCTCTGTAAAGCAGGATTTTTTTTTAAAAGCCCAGTTAATGACTCCCTCCTGGTGGACCCAAGGGACAGCTCGTCAGGAGAACACCTTCATTTGGAAGCCTCTCAACAGAGCAATCAAACAGGAAGAGACTGGTTGATCTCTGAACTGCAAAGCTGAGAGGAATGTGCCATTAAACACTCTAAATTGACAACTTCATCCCTTTCAGGGCAAACCACTCTTAGGAGCAGAGCTGCTTCACCACAAAATGATCCATTTCATAGGCTCAGAAGGTTTCAGCTGGACGGCCGACCTAACTGCTCTGGGGTGGGTGAGTTACTTAAGGCACATGCAGAACAGCAGGTAGGTTCCAGTAACACTCGCGTTGCTGTGAATGTGTGTGATCATGGCAGCCTTCTCTCAGGGTTCAGGATAACAGGACCCTGACCTTGAAGAAGGTACACTCTCTATAGTCAGAGAGAACACTGTTCAAGTAAAACAGCTATAGCTACATGACGCTGGAGGACTGGACTCTGAGTCCTCACACATCTGCAGTCTATTGACTTCACCTAAGTAGGTATTCCCTCAATCAGTCCTAGTCGGTGTTAGCGACTAGGGACTTTTCTATTCCATATATATAATCTGCAGAATGGTAGTGAACATGAATAAACTGGATCCTAATAAGACACTACCCTGTGAAACAGTTACATTGGAAATGCTAAAGCATAATCAGGAGTCTAACACAGAAATTCATAGAACCATAGAGCCTAAATAGCTGTTCACCCCCAAAAACAGACTTAAGATGCCCAAACTTAGTCAATGTTCTGTTATTGGCAACTACCATATTATATATATGTGTGTGATTATATATATCACACATTCATATATATTCATAATTTTTAAATATCCAGTCAAATTCATGTAATTAAGGTGTTTAGAATTTAACTCTGCATGTGAAAATAAAATATAAATTTCAAATTTGGTAATGTAGCCAAATTTAAAATTTAAAGGCTAAATTTAAAAACATTGATATGTAGGGATGATTTCATTTTCATTTGGTACACAATGAAACAAAAGACATTTCATGAGGGGGGGCATGCTGCCTGGCACCTCTCATGCCTGAACCTCCGCTCAGTGGCTGTGCCCCCACACAGACTGCAGAGTGCTCTTTCATCCTTTCTTCTACAATAGATGATCACTGTATTGGTTTCCTAATTGCTTTTCATCATTCTACTGGCCAAGATTTAGATTTGGGAAATCCTGTCAATAAGATTACTTATGAAGGTAAAATCAGTTCTTTTCTGAGTTTTATAATTGCTATTTTCAATTCTAAAATATTTTATTGACAATATATATATATATATATATATATATATATATATATATAAAGGACAAGTCACAATTCAATAAACATAGCCATTGTATAGTGAATGTCACAATAGATGGATTAACACCGTCCTTACCATCTGTGGTGTCCGTGGATAAAGAAAGCGAGGGGTATAGGTGCATGTGTGTGTGTGTGTGTGTGCAGCAAGCACTCTATGCCCTAGAGTTTCACACCTGTGGATTCAGCCAACCACAGACAGAAAATATCTGAAATGAAGAAACGTGTCTGTAATGAACAACTTTCCTTGTCCTTGTTTCTTAACAATACCGTATATCCTCAGCCTTTGTATCATGTCAGGTGGTGTCAGTGATCTAGAGGTGGTTTAACCCTCAGGGAGGATGCCCTTGGGCTCATGCAGTACTAAGCCATTTTATACAAGGGATAGGAGTGGACCAGAATTGTGGCAGTCTCAATGCCCTGGAACCAATTTCTCACAAATGCCAAGGGGAAACTGGGTGTCTGCACATGATTGAATATTATAAAGCCATTAAAAAGCAGTAAATGCTGCCCTTTGTGACCACAGGGATGAAGGAGCTGGACATTCTGCTAAGTGAGCCAGGCACAGGAAGACAATATCAAATGGTCTCACTCCTAGGTGGAATCTAAAGATGCTGCTTCTCAAAGTCAAATCAGTTAATCCCTAAACCCCTCCAAAAAGAGTATCAATTCCTAACAATGCATTCATAGTCAGCTAGTCAACCTGACACCTGCTAAGTAAAAGATGAGCGCAAGAAGGTAACTCCTTCCCCTCCAATAGCAACATGGTAAAATTCTAAGTAGAATCTGGCCACAAATTTTGCTGTTATACATTCTTCTGTTCTCAGCACCAACGTTCAGTCAGATAAGCACACAGTGTCCTTGAGCACCATGGTTGTGTCTGAGTGCACAGGAGCAAGTCCAGATAGGGCAATATCTCAGGGTGCCACCTGCTCCCTTTTGCGTTGCTGCTTGTTGCTGCTAGATCTCCCTAATGCTGTCTGCCTTTGTTAGTTATTTATTCACTCTCCCCCAAACCTTTCTTAGTGTTATGGCAGATTTCTCCCTGCTCCAAGTCCTCAGTTTTCTAAGCATTTAGAGTCAATTTCTTTATTTCCAATATAATTATGCTGAGAAGCTCTGTCATTAGTTTTACAATAGGGCCTAAATTCTACAGGTTTCCTGATGAAAATGAATTTTACGCACTTTATTTATGATAAGTATCACAGGTAATCTAGATCTGATTTAAACTATATAGAAGAATGCACATAGGTTATTTGCAGTCCACAGCTTTTACCTGACCCCAAATTAGTTGTTTAATATCTTGGAAGCAAAATAATAAATCCTCTTTCTGGTTGGTGATTTAACCAATATAGCTGATCAAAATAAATGTATAAGGAGACAAATACAAACCTTTAAGCCAGGAGAACATTTGTTTAAGTAGACAAAAACAGATCTGATTTTTATTTATGGCGAGGTAAAGAACATGACACACTATTGACTGGCTAAATACTTTCTTCAAGCAGATTTATATAATTTTCTTGCTCAATTTTTTTCAACAGCCCCAAGACATCAAAAGCAAATCCATAGAAACAATACATCATCATTAATCTTAAAGTTCTCAGAAGAATGCAATACCAAGAAGAAAAGGTCAAGCCAAGGTACATGTTCAGTGACTTCAAAGTTCATTGCACAGAGAAGATGTGTTGGGGCAGAACTGAGTGCCCCTTGATGGAGGGTGGCCAACAGAGATATGTTGACAAGCAGCAGAGGGTGGTCTGAGGGCACCCTGTTCAGTTATGACAGGAAGTTTTAAACAGCAGTATTGACAAAAGGCTTCCCAAATTTGGTCTGCTCACCATAGAGACTTTCTATGATCCTCAGGAAAAAGGGGACAACTAGGGGACACCTCGTGCGTTACCTGGCTAGGTCATCATAGAATTCAGCTGTCACATAGGGACTCTTCATTCTGAGATCACTTCCTCACTTTTAAGCAAAATTTGTATTTTTATATATTTTGTAAGGATGAATTAGATGGTACTGATTGTTTAAAATTCAGGTTGATGAACCTTTTGCTTAATTTCATTTGGGGGTGTGTGTGTGCGTGTCCATGTGCGCTCACACACCTCTATGGGACACAGGAGAATCTAAGCAGGTCTAGGTTAGAAAAGAGTTCCACAGAGAGGCCTGGTAATTGTCTTTCAAGGTCTCATGGAACGAGGGCTGTTGTGGGCAGGAGGCACAGACAACAAGCAGATTATCAGATGGATTTCTTCCCCAACCCCAAGAAGAGAGCTTTCCAAAACCTTCCTTGAAGCAGTGAGGAAACTGTGAGTTTGTGAGTTCCAACAAATCTGAATGGAAGGAGGCAGAAGGGTGGCTTTCCTCCATGTGAAACCTGCAGAAAATGATTCTCGGGCTGCCGTTCCACCACCACGTGACTGCAGGCAACAAGTCTGAAAAGTATTTTCACATTTAGCTCCCAAATTTATTTGAGCATTTCCAGCTACCATATTAACCAGAATAATTTCTTTCTGTACCTGAGTTATCAGGAGGCAGAGAATCAGGCATAAATGCCTTGGGCCGTGGTGAGTACAGTTTGCTTTCTTTACTTTTGCTATGTGTTAAACTTTGTCTCCATTTTCTTTCTGGTTTTCTTTTTCATAGAGATTTTACTATGTGCTAGTCAAGGTCTTCTGATAATGGATATGTCACTTTGATCTTGTGCATCTCCTCTAGTCACGTTTAATGTCATCTCAAAGCTCAGCTCTAAAACTGCTGATAAATTGTGATCTACTATAGAGGAATAAAGGGTTGAAGATGCCACAGAACTTCTTCATTTTGTCACGAATGTCTTTATTGACAAAGCAGTTAGTGGGGTACAAGAACAATGAGGTCACGGAAATATCACCATAGTTGTCACCTCATGGAAGATAACTCTCAAGGAACAGAACATTCCACCTTACTTCATTCTTACAAAAAGCTACAAGAAGGGATTTTGAATATTTTCACCACAAAGAAAGGATCGTGGGTTGAGGGGACAGTCACACTTGTCCTGACTTGAACATTGCATAATGTGCACACACGTCTGGAACCGTCACAAGGTGGCCCATGAGTAGGCACAATATGTACGTATAAGGTAAAGATGAAAATTTCATAAATAAAACTTGTAAAACAACAAAAGCCTTTCTTTTCTTGTCAGATTACTCTGCTTGGGGCTCGGTTGAGATGGCATGACCCTGCACACACAGCCTTGCAATGGCCCCCTTTATCTTATAAATAGAACTTGAGGTTGGCAGGGCAGCAAGGGACACTTGCAGGCTCTAGCTTCAAAGTGTTCTGTCTGTGGCAGCTCTTTCCAAGCTGCCCTCCCTGCCCCACGGCTTTCCAGAGCGGGCTCCACGACTTCCTTGGGAACTAGTTTTCCTCCACACGTCGTGATTTCTCGTGCTCCTGTCTTACAACGCTGGCCTCCTTCTCCCGGCTCCAAGGCCCTGGCCTTCTACTTGCTGGACAGCTACCTGCATCTCAAGGTGCAGTTAAAGATCAGTCCACTCCAAACTGTCTTGTAGATCACCCTGGGCACAGCTATTATCTGAGGCTCTTTTGTCCCATTTTTACACCCAAATGACTTCTGCTCAGCTTATTCTGCAGACTAGATTATAAATGCCCAGGAGGCAGGAACTGTTTGTTCTCTGCTTATCTTGCAACGATGATGGCTCTCGTAATGAACATCTGTTGATATACAAAATATGAGAGCTGATCAAAATTAATTTTAAGTATGCTTGAGAGCACATGAGTACACACAGCTACATGTGTACCCAGAGAGGAAAGCTACACTTGACTGCAGACTGGGAGATGACCAGAGTGTCAGCTCTTTGTCACATTTAGCTTAGACCATAAATGTTGTATTGAGCACCCAGTGACTTAAGAAGCAATAGAAATCAAATTCTGCAAATTCATTTGGCCAAATGTTTTATTTATAAATAACCCTTTAACAGTCCTATAGAACCCTTCATAAAATACAGATTGATAACTGAGGACACAGGGGTTACTAAAAAAATAAAAAAGAAGCTACTTTTAGTGATCTACAGACCCACTGTCCACACAGTATCTAATAACTGTTTTTGTGTATGTGTGTTGCTGTTGTTTTGGTGCAATCCTGAGTACAATCCCTGTCTGAAATCAGGAAGTAGAAAAGAAGACATTTTCAGGAAAAAATATTAAACTATTGATTCTGAGGGCTTTTGCATCACCAAATCAATGGTAATGGTTTCAAGACTAAATACTGATTCATGTCTACAGAGAGTATGATTTACAGAGACACAGGCCAGCACTTGGGCTTCAATGTGCTCAGAAAACACTGGAAGAGGGGGTCTCATTAAAATTCAGTCATTGCTTCAGTTTGGGGTGGCGCCTGAGTTCTGCAATTTTAGCAAGCTCCTCAGTGACACCAACATCGCTAGTCCACAGACTGCACGTGAGAAGCAGCACACAGTAAGGAGCTGTGCTGATCCATCACAAATCCTTATTAAATCAGTCCAATGGCTATGCATAGGCATGGTACACACAGGACGGACCACACCTCAACACAAGCACGTAGATTACGGTGGAGGTTCCACATTTCAACATAAAATAAATGCTGGCCCAGGCAGGACTCACGCAGCTTTTATGTCCTTACAACTATCATCTGAAGCTTTTTGTCCTTTATTAAATATGCCTTTTTAACATCTGAACACTCCAGGGATTTGTCACCACTTAATTTATTCCTGTGGCCCATAAACTGTGAATATCAATTTTCACAAGTATGTCATGGTCAGAAGCAGTCATACTGGGGTGCGAGGGAGGGGGAGGGGGGTCCTCAGGAAAGCAGCAGTTGGCCGTCAGCAGGTACTTTTCAGGAGATAAACAAGGACGAAGCCCATCCCGAACGTGAGACTCACTGTGTGGTCACGTAATGACATTAGGTCAGTTTATCACATCAATCTTCACCCTTCGTCTCATGGCTCTTGGATGCATGGTTACTGTGTTTTGTTAAGAAGCTCATATTAAAGGCTACGATCTGATGTGTGTCCTAACTTCCTTTTATAAAATTTCAAAGATACTTTGGAAAGGAAAAATATTCTATGATGATGGGACACCGGATGGAAGACTTGTGTCCACACACAAGCTTGCCCTATAAAGCTTCTGATGAGATGAGCAGGTTTCTCTCCCTTAAGCAAGCAGTGAGGCTGCCCTGGAAGCAGCATCTACAGGCCTGCGGCCATCAGCACAGAGGTGGGAAACTGCAGGATACGTGGACAGTGCAGGTGTGCGCTGCCCCAAGGCTAGTGAGCCATGGGGAGTTAGAAATCTACCAAACAGGCACTCAGGCTGAAAACTGAATTTAGTTTAATAAGCAATAAGGAGTTATTTTAGTTATAAACAGATATAGTATCATGAATCCTCAACTATCTCTTTCATTTATTTCAAAAAATTCAGGTGAATATGTGTTTATATGTATATACTTACACACAAACACATTTATTATATTCTTTGTTGGTCCCTGAGGTTTATATCTATTATCAGACATTAAGATACACTCTTACTTTTATTGGTTATTGATACAAAAAAAATTATTTTTATTGGTTATTGATACAATAAAACATCTGTCAAATGAATCACTAGACCAATGTGAAGTTGATCAAACTTGATGTTGAGATACTTAGAACAGTTTGGAAATGATACTGCATCCTTAATGGTACCACATCAGCAAGAACATCTTACCTTGAACCTTCTGGATGGTTTTAAAGGATTTTTCACTCTACCCTGTTCAGGGACTGATTAAGCAATTTGATTTTCTTTTTACATAAAAACACCATGCAGTATCTTATTGCAGCTCCTTTGCTGAGTCAACAAAAAACACATTGTACTTGCCATAGTTTTGGTTTTTCCACAAAATGCAGGCTTAGAACAATTCCCAATGCATTATGGGGAAAATGTTCAGGTATATAATTGTTTTATTAAGAATCTCAATACAGACTTCCAAAAAAGACCAATTAAGACCTACATATGGGTTGGGGATATAGCTTAGTGGTAGAGTACATACTTAGCAGGGTTCAGTCCCCAGCACCAAAATCAAAACCCCAAAAATAAGAAAAAAAAATTAAAAATCCCTATAACCAAATTGCAAGACTGTGGTGAAGGCATGCTGGATTACCTTGGCTGAGAGAGTCTGAGAAGGATCAATTCTGTTCCAGCTGCCCAGAGTAACCAAGGTCTCAGGGCAGTAGCATGTAAGGTGCTTGTGGGTTTGTGATGGACTCCCGTCCTCTTATGTCAAAGAGCCAATGGGTTAAGAGAAAAGCCAAACAGGAATTCAGGAAAAATAGCTGTCTCTGTCTGAAGGATGCGCCTCTATCTTGGTAGAAATAGGTAGAGCAAGTGGGACCATGTGTACCTCATTTCTCGCTTAACAGTCTGCTTCTCATGTGTCCAGGCCTGAATTCCAGCTAGTCCCAGGGGACTGCCCAGCACTGCTGGTTCTGCCTGAGTAGGAGCTAAAGCATCACCCATCTTCACCCGTGTCCACTCTGCCCTACCTGTGCAGCACCTCCGTCCATCCTCTGTTTGCAGCCTTAATGAACTATCTTCAAATGGCATTTTGCTCCTCTCTCTACAAGTTAGTTGCTTGGAACTGTGGACTTCTTCCCACAGAACCAGTCATTCTTGCCAGAATGTTTTCCCTAATCCTAAGGACTGCAGTGAAGAAGCCGTAGAGATGGCACCATGTGATTCAGTCCATGAGAACAGCAGATTCCTGATACAGGCCAAAATTCCACAGCATGAATCATCTATCTGAACAGCAATGATCTGAACTTCTACAAAAACATAATTTCCTATTCCAACCAAAATCTACACATTATTAGAATAGAATTATAAAATATGTACAATCAATATAAAACTATCAAGAAACACTAATTTTTAGAAAACTAAATTAGAAATTTTTTTTTTCTGTTTTTAAAATTTAAACATTTTTTAAAACACTATAACAATTGTTTGTAAGCCCTCCCTTTAGTTGGGTAGGGAGGAGGAACGTGGGGGGAATAGACAAACTCTAGATAGGGCAGAGGGGCTGGAGGGGAAGGGAGGGGGCATGGGGTTATTAATGATGGTGCAATGTGATGATCAGTATTATCTAAAGTACAGGTATGAAGACATGAATTGGTGTGAATGTACTATGTATACAACCAGAGATATGAAAAATTGTGCTCTATGTGTGTAATAAGAATTTTAATGCATTCCACTGTCATATATAAATAAAAAAACATAAGGATAAAAAAATTAAGTCCAGTTACCATCTTCTAGTCCATCAAAAGGGACAGTCATCATGAGGGCATATCATCAGCAGACACAATTTATTTCTATATTTCTTTATTTGCTGAGGCACTAGCTAATGTGAAAGACTTCAAAACGGACTGAGGAACATTCTGAATCCTACTACAGGATGATTGGAACTGGTTACCATTACCATTTATTATGTGTTTAATTATGAAATATGCTTAATGTCTGACTGCCAACGCCTCAGACTGTGACCTTTCTGGAAAGAAGGTTACTGCAAATATAACTAGTTAACATAGGTTATATTGCAGTAGGGTGGGTTCCTACTCCCATGTGACAAGGGTCCCTAAATGATGGCAATATGAAGTCATGGATATTCAGTGAGGACAACATGTGAAGATGGTGGATTGGCGTGGTGCTCCCTAAGACAGGAGGGACACAGAGCAGCCTCCCTGGGGTCCTCAGGCAGAGCCAAGCCCTAGGACAGGAGGGACACAGAGCAGCCTCCCTGGGGTGCTCAGGCAGAGCCACTCCCAGGACACGTGGGTTTGGATGAACCTTAGAACTGGGAGACAATACATTCATGGTGTTTCCATTACTTTCCAGTCTCTCTCCCAGGTACTCTGGGAAAGAGAAAAGGTGGGTGGCCTGGAAGGAGCATGAGCAATGATGGCACAATGCACCTCCACAACAGCCCTGGACAGCCATGGTTGGAGGCCCTGGACAGCTCAGGGGCGCTGTCTGCCCTGCCCCTCTCACAGCAGTCCTGGTGAGATGATGAATTATATTTCAAAGAACAAGCACTCTGAAAATAAAATTTCTTATTCTTTTTTGGGCCCAAGCTGTTAGCTTCTCCAGACACCGAGGGCTCCTGACGACCTGGAGTTGTGATACTGTGTCCTTCCAAATCTCAAGGTCAGCAGTGAAACGTGATGTGTGTGAGCAAAGCTTTGAAGCTACAAGTGTCACTCAACACCAGCATCACAGCCCCACCAAAGTCTCAGACCCAGATACAAATGGCTGTGTTCTCCTCCTTCTTCTTTTTTGAATATTTTTATTTGTTCTTCTTAATTATACATGAGTAGAATATATTTTGACATTGGTAGGCAAACATCTTATTCTAATTAGAATCCTGGTCCATGGCTGTGCATGACGTGGAGATTCACTGGGGTGAATTCCTATGTGTACACAGGACAGTTAAGTCAGCCCAGGCTGTGTTCTTCTTAGATCTGTGCTGTTCCTCTCAAGCTTGTATTGATTATAGTTCCTGGTGGCCATCACAACGTCTCCCTGACCTAATTCTCTCAGGGTGGTGGCCTCTGACTTGCTCTAATTAAGAAACAAAAAAGGGGAGAGAAGGGATAACCTGGAGGAAGAGGTAACCTGGTCTTCAGCACTGAGCCAGCACCTGACACAGAGGGCACGGGGTGGCTGGAAGGTGTGAGACCTCGCTGTGTTCCAGGCTCATGCTACCTGCTCATCCTAGGCCACCTGACGCTGACCACCCACCCCTGAGCTGGCTGTGATCCTTCAACAGAATAAGGGAACGGTGTGACACGTCACGGGTGACAGTTCACAGCATGGCTTCGTTTCCTAGCGCTGATGCCAGTGGCAGGTGCTTCTGAAGAAGGAAGTGGCTGGGGACAGATCTCTACCATCCCTGTCCTCTTTGCTCACCTGACAGGGGCACAGTCATGGGTCTACTGTGAAGAACTGCTGTGAGGATGAAATTAATTCACCCAGGAGAGGGTCGGAACACGCCTGGCCTGGGGCAGGTGCTCGTCAACACAGAGATGGCTGCTGCTGTGACTGTGACTGTGTTTTAACAAATATTGTTGTCATTATCACTATTACCTTATGTGCCCAAGGGTGGTGACAGGACCATATTTAATCTCAGCGTTTGGAACATGGGCCCACTTAACCAGACAACAAAGACCCCAGTGCGTGCTGTGGTGTGGGAATAAAACCTAGAGCAGGACTGCGACTCCATATCCATGTTGCTGTTGGTTTAGATCAAAGGGTTCAAATTCTATCAGAATAGCTAATTCTAAAAAAAAAAAAAGTTATTTGTGACAGCTGGAAATACAAAGCAATATATAAAAGCACATAGTAGGTACACATCTCCCATTTAGGGATGCCTCCTAAGTCTACATCTGAAAGGTGAGTCAGAAGCTAACCACAGAAGGAGGGGGGTGCATCCCAGCCAATGAGAAGGACAGAGAAGGCTCAGAAATGGGGCTGGGACACCAGAGGCCAAAGACTCTGTCCATGGCTGTGATGAACAGATGGGCTTGGGACAACTGACACGGTTGGCAGGAACCAGAAAGGGGAAGTACTACTGAAGGCTGACCGGCAGCAGCAGAGAGGAGAGGGCACTGTTCCCAGGGGCTGTGTTGAAGAGGTTCTGCAAGTCTGTGGTGCTCACGAGTAGCCCTTCTCCATGTGGCCAACACGGTAAATTTTGTGCTATGTGTTTCTCACTTCCATTACTTTTTACAGTTTTAGAAAGAAAAGAAAGTCTAAAAATTGTGTTAGGGGGTTTTGATTTAGCCTGACTTGTAATGAGAAGCGATCACACACTCAGAGGGTGAGAGCAGACGCAGAAAAACAGTCACCCACTCCCAGCCACTGGATGTCGGCTCTGGGGATGCATAAGAAGGACCACGAGCAGCTCTGTGTGGATTTTTTTACCCCGTAACAGGCCTCAGATTTTAGCTTAAAGAAAGAAAAATGAAGTTATTCTTTCTCTGGGATCCAAAAAAATATTTATAACTCTTTCATATATTTTTAAAAATCATCTAAAATAAACATAATACAAAAGAAATTATAAGGATTAGAAAATCTGTATCTACACAAATAAAGGCTTCACAGTTTAAGTGCTTTTTAATCTTCCTCCTCCTCCCAAGAATTAGTCACCGGTCAGCCCTCCATGGGTAAAAATAGCACTCAGGTCAATTAAGAGCCACTAGAGCCATCCTCCACAGAATGTCCACTTCCAGGCTTAAGATAGCTATTTGGATGTCCTGTTATTAATTTCTTCAGAGTAAATCACTGGTTCTCAAATTATATACTTTCTGAACATCTGGGATTTATAGTGGGGTATTCCCTACTGAAATCTTAAAAACTTAAAGAAAAAAGAAAAGCAGTCTTTCAGGTTCACCAGGGGAGAAAAATAACAGACACAGCTGCTCCCATATTACAAGTCCTTCAAAGATGTTTCTGAAAGCCTGTTTTTGACTGTCTGAAAAAAAAAACATTAGTTTTAAAAAGTACACAGAGATATTAGGAGTCAACTTAGAAGTGACCTGACTTGCCAAACTGATGGGTGCACTTGTGGTGACAGGGAGCAGGATGCACGTGTCCTTCCAGGAAGACGTGCTGTTTTGAAGGATTGAATTAGTCCATCCATGTCACCCAGAGTTACATAAAGATAAGCCGCCAGATCCCCAGCCCTGGCTGAGGGTCCCCCTCCCACCTGCTGTCACCCTGTCCTACGTGCGTCACCTCCCTACCCCATCCTCTTCCTTTGCACTGTACATTTAAATTGACTTCACTGCCTCAGTCATCAGATCTCCTGACTGGGATCTGAGAGCCTTTCTGTCTCATGGCCTCTGTCCCCAGGCAGGGCACAGGGAAGCCCCAGAACCTCAAGGAAATCTCCCTCTCGTCGGCCCTAACCCTTCAGTTCCCCTTTTCACTTCTCTCCACTGGGGTGGAATATCATGGAAACTCAGCATGTTAGGTGGGAAAGCAGCCAGAATCCTGCAACACCCAGTACTTCTTGCAAACCTGAACAGGTGATATGCACAGTGCATAGACACACACACACCCCTACCTTGATGTCAATGCACCACTAGCTAGGACAGCATTCTGACAGAGGCACTGCATCTCATCCAGGTGACACCAATGTAAGAAAAGTCTACAAAGGGAAACCTGACTTCCTAGACATTTCTGTGACTCTGTCCGATTGGCCTTTCTGAGCTCTCAGACACGGAACGTTGATAGCTAATCCTGAGAATTCTCTGCTCACCAACGTGTCCATCAGATGACCTTGACCAGCACAAGCCATGCAAGCAGTACAGGAGATACAGCACAGGGCTGGCTTTGCTTCAGTGGAGTTTACAATTTCTCCAGAAAGATCTTCTCTGTGTTCAAGTCGACTACCTGACCTCAAGCAAAGCCCTTTGGAGGGCTGCTTCCCACTGGTAATTTTCCAGGCCTTGGACTGAGAGAAACATGCAGACTGCACTGGGCATCTGACCATCTGGGATGACCCTAGTCCTGGAGGAGGCTGGTCCCTGTCCTTCAGGACAATGCACATCACCACGTCCAGGCAGGGTTCTCTGACGAGAGCTGCTCACCCACTGAAAGAGATGTCTAGTAGACATATCTGTCACTTGTCTGGATGACAGTTCCAACTGAATGAAAAAACGATATGTTGCTAGGATTGGGTTTCCCGGAGACCCCCGACAGCTTAGCCGCAGAGATACTGAAGTCTCACAACTTCCTTCGTTTTTTAGCCTGTCGTGTTAATTGCAATTTACAGATTTTCCGTCACCACAAATGTTCAGCAAGCCATAAATAACCATTTCCAAAGAGCTGGGCGTCATCGGAAACTGCTCTGGGTGAATCCAGTCCTACGGGTTTCTAATTTTCTTCTTAAAATATTTATCCAGCCACAAAATTTCAAGGCTCCATATCAAGTCAAAGTGGCTGGGATGATACCCAGTGGGAATGTATGTAAGAAATGGCGTGTGATGTGCGACTTTATCTTCCATGTAAATGCAAATCCACTGGCATACAACACACTTGTTTGGTTCTAGTTATGAGTACATGTATAAAAATGTATGTGCACATGCAGACACCCTATTTAGGGACAGACTTAGAAATGAGATTTGAGTTTTCATCTCTCATGAAATAGGATTCCGCCCACCAACTCTTGATATTCATAATAAATGAAATAGATACTTTATTCTCATGATTATAAAATCTGGTCTCATCAAGTAGGATGAGAGTACTGTCTTCGTTTTTTTAAGCCTGCTATACCAAGATGTTAGTAATAAGGGCCAGTTTTTAGATGTGGGGGACTTAAAAAGAAATGAAGTATGTAGAGAATGCCCTCTTATTAAGCCTTTGTAAATATTTGAGGAACATATTATGCATTCTTTAGGTTCTGATCAACCAGCTGTTTTAAATTCTTCTTTTTCTAGGTCACATTGCTCTCTTTTATAAAAATAGCTATAAATTTAACTGGATGTTTTTTCTTTGCTCATTGTAAAAATAAAAGGCATAAAGAATGGGAAAATGACCTGCAAAACTCCTTCAGAGGCCGCTGCTGTTTGCCTCTGCGATGACCCCTCACGTTTCGTCAGGAAGAATTCATGCCCAGCAGCACGGGCCCTGCAGCAGGCTCGTCCCCTCCAGACTACTAGGGGCTGTGGTCACCTTAGAACCTCAGCACATCTCTCTGAGGACAGCTTTTGTGGAATAAGACTGTACCTTCCCTAGTGATCAAGTAAATAAAATAGATATCTTTTACTTTAGATAGCAAACTGAAACAACCAGTGACTTGGCAGAAGTGTTGGAAATACTGCTTGGCAAAAGTATAAATAGTATAAGCAATGTGCTCACCAAAATGTTTTTCATATATGGAATGAAAATCAAATGTAGGGCAATTAACATTAGGTCACTAAAAATAAAATTTCTTTCACATTCTACTACAATATCCATTGAAACGCAGAATCATTAGCATTGATGACAGAAGAAATATACTCGTTAAAATCTGTACGCATCTATTGTCTTGAATTTCTCAGTGATGTAATAACACAGATTTAAGCAGATGGGTTAAGTGTCAAGCAGGATATTTTGGAATTGGTTTCAACTTATAATTTTGATCTGTGTATGTAAAAAAAAAAAAAAAAAACTATTCCCTCATCTTACGAACATACTGATATTTTGCCTCAAAGTCATATTCAGAATGCTGATCCAATTTAAAACACAAGTTCCACTAAAACGAATTAAGCAGCAAAATTTCTAAACCCCATGTTGTCACATACTTGAATTTCATCTGTTGAAAGTACCTGATGGAAAGACGGAGAAGGTAGACGCAGGCCCATTCTTTGTCTCCATGGCATCGGCCCTGCAGGACCGAGCTGGCAAAGCGAAAGCAAGCTTTTTTACACCTATGTATGAAAGACAGAGTGCAGAACTCCGCAGAGCTCCTTAGCTCTCCTCTCATTCTGTGTGGTGGCTGAAGGAAGTAGGCAACTGCGAACAGGAAGAACTGGAGACGCAGGGACGGGGCTGGGGAACCAACAAGAGTGAGGCAGATCAGAGACTCGGGCACTAGAACAGAGACCCTGCACCTAACAGAAGAAAAACAGGCCCAAATCTTCACCATGTTGGCCTAGGATCTGACTTCCTTAAAAGGACTCCTAAAGTTCAAGAAGTACAATCAAGAATTAATAAATGGGATGGATTCAAATTAAAAAGCTATTTCTCAGCAAAGGAAACAATTAATAATGTGAGGAGAGAGCCTACTGATTGGGAGAAAATCTTTACCACATCCACCTCCGATAAAGCATTAATCTCTAAGATATATAAAGAACTCAAAAAAATTAACACCAATAAATAAATAAATAAATAGATAGATAAATGGGTAAGGAAGGAACTGAACAGACACTTCACAGAAAAAATACAATCAACAAATATTTGAAAAAAATGTTCAACACTTCTAGCAATTAGAGAAATGCTAAAACTACTCTAAGATTTCATCTCCTGTCAGAACGGCAGTCATCAAGAATACAGGCAACAATAAATGTAGGTGATGGTGTGGTGAAAAAGGCACACTCATACATTGCTGGTGGGACTGCAAATTGGTGCAACCACTATGGAAAGCAATATGGAGATTCCTCAGAAAATTGGGAATGAAACTACCATTTGACCTTATACCCAAAGAACTTAAAATCAGCATACTATAGTGATGCAGCCACATCAATGTTTATAGCAGCTTAATTCACAATAGCTAGACTCTGAAACCAATCTAGGTGTCCCTCAATAGATGAATGGATAAAGAAAATGTGGTATATATCCTTAATAGAATATTACTCAGCTTTAAAGAAGAATAAAATTATGGAATTTTCCAGTAAATGATTGGAGTTGGAGAATATCATTCTAAGAGAAATAAGCCAATCCCACAGAACCAGAGGCCAAATGTTTTCTCTAATATGCAGATGCTAATTCACACTAGGGTAGGGGGCACTAGGGAAGAACTGTATGTACATATGTGACTGCATGACCAATAAGATTCTGCAACATGTATTCTCAGAAAAGTGAGAAATTATATCCCATCTATGTATGATATATGCATAAATGCATTCTACTGTCAGGTATAACTAATTTAAACCAATTTTAAAAAATTTAAAAAGAGTAAGGCAGAGTCAGAAAATGCCACCCAAGAGGAAAACATACGGAGAAGGAGAGGCTGAGGTGCAGAAGACAAGAGAATGTAACCCAGGTGGACTGCTCTCCAAGAGAAGCACACTGTCCGCCTCACGTGCAGAAACAGAGAGGAACCTTAGCCGGGGAGAGCCACAGCATGTGGCCGTTAGTGACAGTGTGTCTACAGGTGAAGCCACACTGTGCTCTGGAGTGAAAGCTCGGGTGGGCTCAGCCTCCACGCCCCAGGAGTCCCTCCCTCTTCTGCCAGGCCTCCGAGTAGGCCTGGGTGTGGAAGGCCCTGCAGCCCTCCACGGTATCCTACAGCAGTAACCGGTTGATGAACACAACTCCAAAGTCACAAAACACAACGGAAAGCCTTAAACGTCAACAGGTTGTTTAATAGCATTTGTGCATAGGAAATTGTTCATAGATGCAGAATAGTTAATCTGTCTATCGCTCTTTAAGGAAAGATATTTTTCCTTGAATAATTGGGCTTTAACTTTTGAAATAGACTTCAAGTACTGTGGTTTCACAAATGAATAACATAAACTCTCTTATCCAATGATCCCTCAGCTGCTTCCAAGCCGTTATCAGCGATCCTAAGTGCAGGACTTACTGGCTCACCCTGAGTTGCTGGTCTGGCTGGGAGGACAGGCTGAGGGCCAGCCTGTGGTCTCAGGTTGCTGCCTGGTTGTGCTCCCTGTGCCTTGACCAGGCCATAGATCCCCAGTGACCTAACTTCACTTTCTCTTCACTTTGGGAAGAACTTGCTGACTTCCTATTTCACTATTTAATGGCTTCTGGCAATTCTCTAGTGACCTTCTTCCTTTGGGTGGAGACAACCTTTGACCCTAGTGGTCCTCCTGGGTCCCTTGTCTTCTTCCCTCTGAGGAATAAGGGAGCTTGAGCTTCCTTATTAAAATCCCCTAACATTTTTTCCAATTTCACTTGAATGTGCACAAAATACCATTTTCTTTCAGTATAGATTTACATTATGTTAGTGACTAAAATTTAAAAAAAAAAAAAACAATAATTCAGATGCAAAGCTGACAAAATTTTTAAATTTTATTTTTTGAATGTTTCCAAATCCCAAATTTCTACATTGGTTTGAGATAATATTCTAATGAAAAGTGTTTTTTTTTTATTTCACTATAGGATATTACTTGGAATTGTATTTTTAAATTGTTTCACAAATGAAAATAGAGATTTTAGAATACCTATAATTATCATTATTAATACATAACTAATGACAATCAGCTATATCAATTGCTATTTTATATTCACATATTAGTTTTCTTTAATTTCATAAGTGTATACGAATGTTTATGGAACATAGATAAATATATAATATAGCATAAAATCTTATGTTAGTAGTGAAAGTAAAAAATTATTGATAGTTGGCAGATCCATTATTCATTGTAGAAAGTCTCTATGTTTGATGTGGAAAAGAAATCCTCTCCTAGTACAACTTAGAGAGTATGTCTTGATTCCCCAAGATAAATTTAATGCATACATTCATTCAGTGAGGTCTTCGAGGAGTTACATGAACTGTTAAGTGGGGGAAGAAATCCCTTTTTAACAATGTAGGAAATGTGTTAGCACAGGCAAAATTAACTAATGTGAAATTTGCAACATCCTTTATAGAAGAATTTCCTAAAATATGTTCAATGAGAAAAAAACTCATAGAGTGAGATAATTGTGGATAATGCAGGAAAAAAAAAATATATATATATATGGAGAGAGACGGGGGGGGGGGGAGAGACAGCCACATCTTAAAAGTTATTCCTATGTTCTATAGAGACCTACTCACAGTCTCTGAAAGTAGTGTCCTTTGGAACACACTTTGAAAAAAGGCTACATTTAAAATTTCTGAATAAAATTTCTACCATATGTGATTATTCCTAGTTAAAAATTAATGTCTGAATTTTATATGATGTAAAATTTTAGGATAAGTCTTTATTACTGATCACATTTGAAAGGGTTCCTAATACTTAGATTTGCTTCACTAAATAAAGACTAAATGAGTATCAAGAACATCTTGTTGAGCACAAGTAATGAAGGTTGAATAATTCACAGGCCTTACTTTTACAATTTCATCAGAGGATAAAACAAAGGCACTAGTTCTTAATTAAGGTAAACTAGACTGGCAATGCATCTGCAAAATCTATTTGAATTGTGAAATATGTTTTCATTTGCAGACTTTGACACATTTCAGCTTGGTCATGTTCCAGTTTGATTGATTATTTTCAATTTTCTCATCAGAAACATGAACTGAAACAAAGATAGCACTAGAAAATAAGAAATTCCCCAGATGTACATGATAAATCATATTCAGGATTATAAATCACACCCAGATAATCAAGTTCAAAATAACACAAATGGAGACCGGCAATGCCTTTGTTTGGCTCTGCCATATAGCTGGAACTTGAAGTCATTCATGGAATAATCTTGGGACTACTTTGACCTGGATGGAACAAGCTAAGAAATTGGTAAAATAATCTCAAAAAAAAACCTATTTATTCTTCTGGTCCTGTTTATAACCCCTATTTGTCAATAAACTTTCTAAAACAGAACAAAACAAAATCATCATACAAAAAAATTTTCCTGTTTAATAACAGCATGTGTACTGGGAGCTTTGATTTCCTTATCATTACCCCACCCCCCAAAATAAATAAATAAATAAATAAATAAATAAATAAATAAATAAATCACTTTATGCTTCCAATTCTGCTGAAGGTAGTTCCCCCCCCCTTAAGTGGTCAAGTCCAAATATTTCAAACTATTTATTATTAAACTAATTACTAATTAAGTTAGCCTATTTTGTTTCTATTCATCAATCATTAATTGTCTACTGTGCTCCAGATTCCACTAGAATATTTACTCTTTGAAAATGCAAGAGAAACAGTTGCTCACTTCAATCATTCCTCTTGACACCCAGTGAATTTAAGAAGTCTGAATTGCAGAAGCCCTAATCTGGGTCCAATCAAATGTTGGCACTTGTGTTTCTGTGCTCATGCGTGTTACAGAGCTCCAGGGGCCTACGTCATGCTACACTGTTCCCTGAATGATTTGCAAGTACTAGAGGCACCTTCCCGGCCTTACTAGAGGCCCTCAACTGATTCAAGGGACCTTTGAATCCACTAGGAAAATGGAGTCTACATGCAACCACCACCAGGGTTCCCAGTTAGAACTCTTGATTTTGTATGGCATTTCTTTGCAAATTATGAGGACTATATCCTAAGAAACTATAGACACATATTTTAGAGTCACAAATTCTAACTTCCTTCCTCTTTTCTATTGATAAGAGATAAATTTTTTGGCTAAATTATGACCTAAGATTTCCATTAGCAAAATGGAGTTAAAAATGCATCTTACCTAACACCAATGTAATAGCTCTGGTTGTCACATCTTTATTGTTTGATAATTCTTCCAACAGTGATCTATTGAATAGATAAGATGTGCAGGGCACCCTTGCTAGGCTGTAGGGGTGCAGAACTGGGTCAGCAGCCCTGTTTTCTCCTCGTGGATTCTTCAGAAACATATCACTACTGCAGTAGTGCTCAGGGGAGGGGAACCATCTTCAGGAACCAGCCCACACCCCAGCTCCAGAGGGCCTTCCTCCTCTTCTTCTGGGGATTCTTCCTCCTGATTTCTCCATATTAAGTTTATGTTCAGCCCAGCATCTCGGAGACCGCGGGACACCACAGTCTTCGCTGTTTTCCTGTTTGCCTTTAGATTGTGACAGTCTCTGCAGTGAAAAGCAGGCTCCACTCTAGGCCAGACAACATGACCGGCACCTTGACCTTTTACCTTGGCCTATTCCACTGACTCTTTGTCACAATGTGGAGAAGCATGAGGCAACTCGTGTCAAGATAAGGGGACAGAGGTTGGTCAGAAAGTGTCATGGCATGATTCCAAGGGTAGGCTGGCTCTTGTGCCCTTGGCCCGTCTTAGTGCCCTGACTTGGTAAAACTGGCCTAAAGGAAAAGTGGCTCTTATTTCTCTTGCACATCCAGTGCCCAGTCCCTGGCCTGGTAGCCAGAGGAAAAGGAGGAAATGCTGTGGTGGCCCCTCAGCTGCGGCTTCTGAAATAACCAAGAAATAACAAAACAAATGCACAAACTGGCCTACCTCTGGAGCCGTTTTGTTGTTGTTGTTTTTAAAAGGAGTTATCATCATTAGCAGCCCTGAACTTGAACCATGTAGGGTGGGTGGCAATGGAGGGCAGCAGGGAGTCAGGGGTCAGCCAGCCAGGATCTTAAGTGTGTAGTGTCACTCACCCAGAGTGATCGACCTTCTAAAAACTTCTTATCCTCTAGGACCCTCAGTTTCCTCATCTGTGACAGAGACTAGTGGTTGAACTCATCATGAGGGTTGTAGTAAGGACTAAAAGAGGAACTGTACCTAAATAACGTCTGGCACGTGGCAAGCTCTTGATGATAATAGTAACTCTGCGAGTACACCGAGGACAGGCCAGGGTTTTTCCTGGCATTACATCTTCCTCAGTGTGTCACCAGCCAATGTTCTAAGCACTGTGACGATGAGCTGTCACACTGCATCACATCTAATACTAGCCCACTGATGACATGACTTTCACAAGTACTTACTGAGTACCCCTGTGTTCCGGAAGTCAGGATAGATTTTTACGAATTCAAAATCGAGTAGGAAACAATTCCCTTGACAGATCCTGGGACAGGAAACTTGAAATATACCTGAAAGGCACTTTGATGAAGGTGCTGCACAACAAAGCCACCGGAATCCTGGTGGCCTAACAAAAATGCTTCTGATGACTTTCTCTGCCTGGCAAACTTTCTGACCCAAGCGTCAATGAGTTCATGTCATGACAGTTGTGACAGTCACTGCCAACTTATGAGGAAGACACAACTATTGATCTCAAGTCACAGATAAGGACATTAAGGGAAGTTTAAAATGTTCCCCAGGCACACAACTGTATGAGGCCCAGCCAGGAGCTGCCTGCTGAGCTGTGCAGGCCTGGGGGAGAGGAACCCAGCAAGCCTCACACATCCATCAGTGCCTTCCCAGAGAAGAGAAGTCTCATGCGAATTACAGAAAAGGAGCAGAAGGCGGGCCTTCTTACAGACCTTTGAGAGAATCAACTTTACAGGACCCTTTGTTATCTAGACCTTATATAATGTATATGCTCAAAAAAGTGGCAAATGCGTCTTTACAACATATTACCCCAAATATTCTTCTTTTCACTTTGTGGCACTGTGCCTTTTTATCTTGTTCTACTTTACTGCTGGTTTATTTCCCAAATAATTAAAAATATAACTTAATAAGGTAGATTAAGCTGCACATTTTAGTGTTTCATAGATTGATTCCAAAGCCCAGGAGAAAGGAGACCCGGGTAAATGCAAGAGCTTGAGCGAAACATGCGGGACTTCCAGGGTGACCGCGCCTCTGGAGGAGTGAGCAGAGGCCAGCAGCCAGAACTGCCTGCAAACTGGGCCTGCCAGAGACCAGCACAGGACTGTGAGCAGAGGAAACGCCTGGCTTCTGTCCCTTGGTGGGGACTGTATTTGTGGCATCATGCTCATATCTGGCACTGCGTTTCAAGAAGGTGCTTAACTAGAGTGTGCCCCGCGGAGGGAACTGGGGGGCAGGCTGCTGACGTGGGGAGTGGCTACCGAGGCTGGGAAGTGGGGCTGGAGCAGGAACTAGCAAGGAGCCTGCTGCAGGCGGACAGGAACGGTGGACCCCAGGCCCTGTGAGAAGGGGTTGCCCCCTCCCCGCCGCACACACCCGGCTCCTGTTCCAGCTGATGGCTGAGGTGCGCTGAAGGCAGACTTGGGACCAGGGTAGGAAGAGGACTGGGGCGAGTGAGCAGAGAGGCCCACCTGCTCCCGGAAGGACCTGAGCTCCCCGCACAGGAGAGCAGGTCCCAGGCCAGCGCAGACCCCAGGCCTCAGTCTTCTTCCCCAGCCTCTTCCTCCCTCCTCTGCCCTCAAGAGGGCTGCCGCTGTGGCTTGGCTCCAGCTCCGCTGGCCAGCGATCACCTTCAAAGTCCCTGTGTGTCCATCACCGCTCACATTTTCCAGTACCAATATTTTTACTTAAAAATAGTATCGTTTATCTGTTCCTGGGGTGACGACCCTTGCCGTAACCTTGTCACCCGGTTCTGCTGCTGCTTTTTTGTCTTGTTTTGTTTTGTTGTTTTAAGATCCTAGGATTTATAAGGACCTTGTTATTTTATATCTGGAATACTTTGGCTAGATTACTGAAAAAAGAGACACCATTTCCACAGCTCCATGCTTTCTTTTCATCCATAAATCCCACTGGCCTTGCTGTGTGTTCCATCATCTGATCATTCTGGTCATCTTCCCACCTGCCTTCTTATGACAACTCAAATATCCGGGTTTTTAGGTTTCCTCCTGGATCATTTCAACTCTGTCTGCATTTGTTCAGGACCAGAAAAGACCACGTGTGCCCCTCACTGCTGCGTGTGGAAAGGCACATTTTGAAGTGTTTTCTCTCGCTGTTTCGTGGAAGCCGTGTCCTGCGGAGATTCAGTGCTCTCTAACCTCAGATTCTCACCTGTCGAATGGTCTGGAAACGTAAAGGCACTGCTTACCAATGAGATCCAGTGACTTTCAAGTTACATTCCCAGGTGAGCAGGGCAAGGAGCCTGCCTTCCCCCTCCACTGGAAACGCTGTCCCCCCTCACCTCTCAGTTGACCACGCACAGCCACCAAAGGCCCAGAGAGTCCAGCATGTCAAAGGCTCACCCTTGCTGCTCTGCCTTGTGGACTAGGTTTTACGTGGCATGTTCACACATTAGGCTGAGAACTCTCGCTCTTGGGAGATCTCATTATTCCTTCCAAGTGGCCTTTGGGATTTTTCTTGTTCCTCCTTTTCTTACCACCTTCTCCTAAAACCTCAGGAAACCCCCCTTTCCCTTATGGAAGCCGACAATAATATCCCAATATGCCTCTTCCATTTCACGCTGGGACCTCGGAGGTGGACAAGGTCTGCTGTAAAACTCAAAGCGTGGTTGGTGGCCTCGACCCTTTTGGAAAATGAAGCTGTACTGCCCGAAGTTAATGGGGATTTCAGTCTTTGTACAAAGGAGCTCCATCATTTGCTCTGTGTATCTGGGCAACGCATCTGCCCACCCTGCTTGGGCCCTGCATTTGCTGCTGCTGTTCTGTTCCTGTTCTCTTGGAGCAGGGCTCTGTCCTTGATGATCCTCCACAGAAGCTGCTGCTCTTCATTCAAAAGTCTCCTGGCAGCCAGCCAAGCTCGACCTTGTACTCACAGGTATGACCCTTTACCTTGGCGTTCTTCATCCTTCCCCTTTAGTTTGCATGTCTTCTACTTGAACCCATCTGCATATTTTAAGTTTGACTCAGGTTTCTCTGCTTACTCCAAGTTTTCCCTCATCCCCAACACCAACATCCAGCATAGTCTTTCCATGCTTTAGAAAAAAAAATCTCACTGTTCAAACTTAACTTTCTGATGCATGATATGGAGTGATAAAAATGGTAGTTATTTCCCACAGGTGGAGCAATTACCAAGTGTTTTAATGCTTTGGAAATGAGTCAAAATTTTTGTAGATTACTCTTGTGGTGTAGCCCTTGCACAGAGACCCCAAAGGACTTCACCACTTTGGCTAAATCTCCTGTCAGCACATGCATTTTTGGAGGATGGGACCCAATTTTCAAAGTGATTACATTCTTAATGTTTAATCTACTGCTGGTCAAATTTTAGATGTTTGTTTATTAAATTAATCAAGGTTTGCTAAGTATTTTATCATATCAATAAACCAAAACATAGAAGGAACATCAGACAGTTACCAAATTTACAGTGGATTTATATCACTTTTTTACTGGTGATAGTATTGCAACTTTCTTCTTGTGCAAGGAGAAAAATAACAAATATTGTCTATGCTAATATTCTCATATCAAATATTCCACTTCATTTCTATATTTTCTGAAACCAGAGATACCTCTGCAAAAGAAAACATTTGTCACTAATTCACTGCCCCTTCCCATGTTAATCATTCTAAGACCAAACAGGCTGCTTTGTGTGGGTGTCCATGGAAGCCAAGTTGGAGGATCCTCGGGAAGTGGAGAAATCCACATTCCCTTGAAGACACAGTCCCAGGCCTTTATGGAAGGTTCTTACCTGACCTATATTCTGGATCTGTGCAAAACCCTCAATCCGCTTGCTCCCACCCCACCTGTAATCTCTGTGCTTTTTCTAACCCCGAGGGTCATTTCATCTCTTCATGTCTGTTCTTCTTCCCTTCCTAATAACATTACACGTTTGAACTGTGTTTGAGAGTGTGATGTTTGTTCTAATCACTTAACATGTATTAGTAGCTCCACTAATTGAAGCAGTCACAAAATGTGCTGGCTGACCAGAATGTTTGAAGCACATAGCACTCTCTAACCTCTGCTTTGCAGCCCTTCCTCTGAAAACATTGTTTTGAATTAGATGCCACTTCTGTAAGCCTTGAAGGCTCTGTGCCTTGACTTAATTAGTTATTGATTATGCAGTGCTGTAATTACTATGCGGACAACATGTATATTTATAATTCATTATAGTTCCACTGCCTACCTCAGTAGAATTTGTTGAATGAGTAAAAGAACCAAAAAGATATGGTCATATCTGTGTTTATTTACTGCACAAAACTGACTTACAATAAACTGGACAGTTTGGGGGTTTGGTTTGTTTTATTTTGTTTCTGTGCTTTGTCTTAGTCTTTAGCAGGTGGTAAAAAATGTGTAGTAAGCCTAAGTTTCATTTCTTTGGATCTATTTTGTAAGAACATCCTCTAAACCCCCTTCAGCGGTAAGAGATGAATCTCTTCCTCTGTCACCCACAGTGAAGTCCAGCTGCCATCCTGGGAGGCAGGGGATCCATGCTAAGGCTCCCAGAGCTAGGCTGAGTGATGAAGAGAACCTCCTTCCAAAAGTTGTCAAGAATCTTAAGAGTGACTTCTTAGATTGTGTTCTAGACAAGAGACATGGCATGATAGGACCATGTGTCCGTACTGTGCAGTAGATATGTGTGTTTGTTTTGGAAAGGAGGATTCTATAAAGGTATGCAGTGGATGGCCTCAATGATATTGCCCTGCAGACTTTGAGTGATGGCTCTCAGATAGAGATTGTGGCCTGGGCAGCTAAGACAGGAGGCGGAGCTGGACACCGCAATGCCTCAGGCTGGGAGGGGTCACTGTGGCAGCAGGTCCTCCTTAGCTGTGCGGTCACCCCCACAAATGCCACACAGCTGCTGCATGTGCCAGGTCAGGAAAACTTTCCTAACAAATTATTCACTCTTTCCCTTCTTTACAGAGAACGGAAACCTCCTCAGATTATCTACAAAGGCCACAATGAGCCCTTGTGAGGCCTGTTTCAATGGTATTTAAAGTGGGGTTGAGAAACGTGGTTCCTTTGAGATAATACTCTCTCTCCTTTACTGAGTTTTTAATGTTCCTATTTTGATGACAGCAGTTTTCAAAACCTAGCGACACAGAGAAGGACCTTCTAGAAATGTAGAGATCACTGTGTCGATCAGGATCTTATGGGACACAGATGCCACCCAAAGACCTTCTAGAAATGTAGAGATCACTGTGTCAATCAGGATCCGATGGGACACAGATGGCACCCAAGTTGGGATAGCATAGGAGCTACTTAGACACACACGTAGGTGTGGGCAGGAGGTAGGGAGAAGATGAGTGGCCTGTGAGAGCCATGGGCTTGTGTCTCAGCTACTTCTATGACCAAGACCCTAATGACCAAGGGAGGGAGAGGGCCAAGAGGGAGAGAGTTCCCAGAGATGATCTCTTTGGAAAATCAAGGGCCTTGAGGACCCAGTGAGGACTGCGCACAATCACAGGAAAGAAACCAAGGGTATGGACACATGACCTGAGGCTCCTCCCTCTACCTCACCTGCAGAGGCAACCACCTGCCTGGCCCAAGTGTTCCGGAACTCACTGAAATAGAGCTCCGAGCATTGACTCTACAGATGCCCACTGGGGCTGGGAGCAGAGCAAAGAACAGGATGTCACAGAGTGGATCTTCCGGGATGATTAGAGGCCGGGTGTGTCTTCCTTTCAGGGATAAGAGCACAAATGTCCAGAGAGTTTAACACATGGACCTAGCGGCAGAGATCTCCTGGTATTACTATTACCTTTTCATACTATCTGTCTCCCATAAGTGATTACTACTGAGGCTCCCTGAAAATCTACACTGAAAGTATGTGGTGTATTATATACTTCTGCTATTACTCACTGACTATTCTATTAAATTGTCTTCACCCTGCACTACTAAGGATTTAAAAATCCCTTTAACCAACTCTGTGTACATTCAAAAAGATTTTTATATTGGTGAGAAGTCTGTACATAAGTATACACACTCCAATTATTTTTAACAATCTGAAACTCTAGCCTTAAACTGTTCCAGTGATATCTGCATATGTCAGAGAACATTACCGTCACAATTAGATGAAGAGAATATATGTGCAACTAGATGTGTTCAAAGTTGCAAACTTCATTAGAGGCTCAAAAGTATTGCAAATTCAAGGAGTTGAGTCCTGGATGTGACTTTTTATTTTTTTAATGATTCACAGTTTATGTGACCTTAGTTTTACAACCAGTGATACCATAACTACTGTAATGAATCTCATAATAAAGCAACTAATTAGCTCTTGCCAGTGTTTCTATGTCTTAGGAGTTTTAGGGACTGTGATTCACAGCTATCTGTCTCTTTGTACCTCACTTCAGCTAGTGTATCTTTTATCCCAGTATACTTGTAGATAAAATAATATATTTTAAAGTCATTTCCTTGAGTTAAAAAAAGCTGCTGGTCTGACATCTTTCAAAGTACATGCAGCTCATGAGAAGCATTAAAACCATTCTTTCCTGAAGACTGTGGTGTATGTGCTTAAATTATTAATCAGTGTATCTGCTAATCAAATCTTCCTAGATGATATAATTCATTTTCTTAGACCCTGGTGGTTTCATCCATCACTGTGATTTATGAAACTGTAACTCATGTTTACATCCTTATCTCCAGATTAGATGTGCACCTGCCAGCCAGCTGTCTTTGCTAATCAGCCCATGGTTACCTCAGAGCCGGGGTGGAGCCCGTTCCTCACCATTGGGCTCGCCCGGGGGACCACCATGTAAACATCTTGTCAATCTGTACTCTGCCCTCAGCAGGAGTATCTTCTTCACCTTCCACTTTGGAACCCTGCACTTCCCCCTCCTGAGTTTTCTGTTCCCTCCCTCCCATCACCGCCAAGTTAGTTTCCCTTCTTTGTTTCTCAACTGAAATGCTGATTACTATCCAGGCCTCTAACTTTGCCCTGAAGATCTATTCTCCACACTTGGGCCGTGTTTCAATTCCAACCCACTCGGGAGACGGTCCACCTTCCATCCCTCTGCTGGGGCCATGCGTGGCCTGACCTCACCTCCCCCTCCATCCTCCATCCTCCTGTGGACCTGGCTAAATAAAGCACCTCTCCCAGAGTCTCCAGCAGCACCCTCCTCCGGCACTTCCTTCCCATAGCTCCTCCATTTGAAGATGTGAATATAGTCACACTCTCCCCTTCCATGGTGCCAGTTGTTCTCAGCTGTCACCCCCACTATGCACTATCGCTGTCCCTGGACCACAGCTGCCTGTAATACCAGTGGCCACACGACTCTGATTGGCTGGTTCCTGCCACTCTCCGAAAGACGAGGTCAGAAAGCAGAGCCTATCCTAGTAACCCCAGAACCTAGTTCAGTGACTAGAGCACCATCACCCTTTGATAAATGCAGTTTGAGTGTGTGTTTGTCGTTCTGCAAGTCAAGGGAAGATTTTGTCAAGTTGTTCAAGCACAGCAGCAGTTGGAAGGAGATGATGAAAAAACTCAGCAATATGTGATGATTATTAAAGATGCAGGACTGCAGGTGCATCACAACAGAGAGCAAGCACGTTTAGGCTGAGTTAATGGAAGCTTAATTGGATCCAAGAGAAACCCACATGTCTGCCACAAATGACCTTGTGACTGTGGTGCGGGCTGTCGGGCCTCAGTTAACTGCTGCCTGAGTTGTGTTGAGTGGATCACAGCTTATCTGCACCAGACCAGAAGCCGTGAAAATGAGGACACGTGGTGGCATAACAGGGAGAAGAGTGCACGTGTGTGCCCGCAGACACGCACATCCAGGAAAGCAGATTTTGTAATATAGAAATTAAACATGCTAGTAGTTTGGCTTGACTTTACTGGAATTTAACTTTTTTGAGACCGTGAATTTTTAACCCTATAGTTTCTTTATGACAATAAGTGCAGAATGGTTTAACAAATCTTAAAGCTATTTTCTGCTTTAAGAAATTCTGAATTTAGAAATCCATGAGTGTAGGTGGCAACGGCCATTCATGTTGTCTTGGTGTAATGACATCGGTTCCACCCCACAAGGCCAAGGCTATGCACAAGATAGATCACTGCTCAGACAGAGTGCTCACTCCATCTTTAACACCATGTCGCTGTCCATCTTTTCAAGAAGTATACAGGATGGGAAAGGAGCAAGAGAAGCAAGAATGATAAATAAAATACCATGAAAACAGGCTCCATGACCAACACTGTCTTCTTAAAAAAGACTCAAAATCGTCCTGAAATTGCAGTGATCTTTTTCCCACCCATTTCAGAGGTTAAAAGAACTGGGGCTCAGAAGGGATTTTTTTCCTGGGTCAAACAGCTGGAGTGGGGCAGAGCCGGAACTTGCACCCAGATCTCTCTGACTCTAGGGGCTACACTTTCCCAACCACAGTACAAAGCTGGAGGAAGTTGGTTAGCATGCCCTACATTCTTGGTAAATTGTAATATCTGGCTAAAGCTCTATCCACCAATCATTTTTTATTGAGTGGCACAGATAAGCAAACATGGACAAAGACAACTGAACATTTTCTGAAGAAAATAAAAACATGTGAATGTGCTGCTCAGGGCTTCTCCACACCCTGGTTGTACTTCGTGCATCATATTTGGAACATTCAGTAGTACTGGTTGTGGTTTCATCTCAGTAAAATCACTGCTCGATCACATTGCAAAACCAGTAAGACTTACAAGCCAACGGCTAGTTGGGGAAATCAGGATCAACCAAACATAATATTCAAGAAGACTCCTAAAACATTTAATAACAACCATCCATATTCATTGAGCACTTCATACTGTAAGCACTGTTCAGAGTTTGTCATGTGCACTTATGTACATGAGCAGGTTGAAATAAAATGAACAGTTCCAAACAGCACATGACAAATAAGGATTAACAGAAAAAAGGTGGAGTAATACATAGAACAGGCCCAAACTAACACGTAAATAGGCAGCCAACTCCTGCCTGAATGGGCTCCTTTGATAATGACGATGATGAACTGGGTCAAACAGGGCCGAAGCCAAGTCACAGGAAATTCACTAGCAGCACCTCAATCACAGCCAGATGATCTCCTGCCTGTTATTAAACGAGCATGGCGATGCTGCTCATGTTTATGTGAAGAGCAGATGCAGCTGCGATCGTGGGGAAGAAGGACGGTTCATTGCTAGCCAGTAAGAGGATCCTACAGAGTTGGGGGAAATGTGTGAAGCTTAGGCTCTTAATTTAGGCGTCCTGTGGTTATTTGATATATAAGGCTAAATGAAATCAGCAAATTTAAATTTATGAAAATATAATATATATTATAAAAAATCCTGGGATTCTTGTTCTATAAGGAAATGACATAAGACAATATGACAAAATGTCACGTGAAGCCTCAGATAATAACCCAAGGAGAACATGAAAACTGCCGGAAACCGGAAAACATGACCAGTCTCACAACAAGAAAATCCTGCTAACCACAGAAATAAGATCCACTTCCTCTGTGTAGTTGGCCGATTTTATTTATTATAGAAATAATATTTAATATAGAAAGTTACTGACCTTCAGGTTTGCTGAAGATATGGTATTGATGGAGCTATAAAATGGTAAAAATCTTTTGCATAAAGTTTAGCAATTAATACAATTATTTACTATTACCAAACAATGCAAAAATGGTTATGATATTAAAGAAAAGAGCAAAACTTAAAGTAGTATCTAAGCTATACACTAATTTTTTAAAAAAAAAATTGTGCCCTATTATTTCTGTGTATTTGTCTACCTACCTATCTATCTACCTACCTGATTACTTACCTACTTACCTATCATTTTACCTACCTAGCTATCTATCTCCTATCCTACAGTGACTTTTCCTGGGAGTAAGAGATTATTGTTTAAAACCTTAAGGGTTTTGGGTTTTTTGTTTTTTTTTCACAATTTCCATAAAGGCCTTTACTATTGTCATAATACAAAAAAAGAAAAAAAAAGTTACTTCAATTTGCATTATAAACCTTTGGTTTCTCTCATGGTTATTTTCTTTTGAAAATTCCTTTTGCAGCAAGTCATTAAAAATATGCTATTCTCAGCATTTGCAAAGATTAAAAAAAAAAAGATGTGAAAAGGGAATAACCAATTTACCAGGAATCCTTAACTTTAAAGCACATTCAACACAGACCTTACAAAGTTGTTAAGTTTTAAATTTTGATCAGGAGTTGAACTACATTTTTTATTTCTTTTCTTTTTTATTTTTTTCTTTAATTTTAATTTGTTACATATAATGACAGAATGCATTACAATTCATGTTACACATATAGAGCACAATTTTTCATATCTCTGGTTGTACACAAAGTAGAGTCACATCCTTCATGTCTTCATACACGTACTTAGGGTAATGATGACCAACTCATTCCATCATCTTTCCTATCCCTATGCCCCCCCCAGCCTCTCCTGTCTCCCTTTTCCCCTTTGCCCTATCTAGAGCTCATTTAATCCTCCCATACCCCCCCACCCAGCAGCATATTATGGATCAGCATCCTTAAATCAGAGAAATCATTTGGCATTTGTTTTTTTGTATCGGCTAATTCTCTTAGCATTATCTTTTCCAGCTCCATCCATTTACCTGCAATGCCATGATTTTATTCCCTTTTAATGCTGAATAATACTCCATTGTGTACATATACCACACATTTTCTTTATTCATTCATCTACTGAAGGGCATCTAGGTTGGTTCCACAGTTTAGCTATTGTGAATTGTGCTACTATAAACATTGATGGGGCTGTGTCCCTGTAGTATGCTGTTTTTAAGTCCTGTGAGTAAGACTGAGGAGAGGGATAGCTGGGTCAAATGGTGGGTCCATTCCCAGTTTTCCAAGGATTCTCCATACTGCTTTCCATATTAGCTACACCAATTTGCAGTTCCACCAGCAACGTATAAGTGTGCCTTTCCCCCCACATTCTCGCCAACACTTATTGTTGTTTCTCTTAATAATAGCTGCATTCTGACCAGAGTGAGATGAAATCTTAGAGTACTTTTGATTTGCATTTGTCTAATTGCTAGAGATGGTGAACATGTTTTCATATATTTGTTGATTGATTGTATACCATCTTCTGAGAAGTGTCTGTTCAATTCCTTGGCCAATTTATTAATTGGGTTATTTGTTTTTTTGGTGTTAAGATTTTTGAGTTCTTTATATATTCTAGAGATTAGTGCTCTATCTGACATGTGTGTGGTAAGAATTTGTTCCCAAAATGTAGACTTTCTGTTCACCTCACTGATTGTTTCTTTTGCTAAGAAGAAGCTTTTTAGCTTGAATACATCCCATTAATTGATTCTTGATATTAATTATTGTGCTAGAGGATTCTTATTAAGGAAGTTAGGGCCTAATCCAACATGATGGAGATTTGGGCCTACTTTTTCTTCTAATAGACACAGTGTCTCTGGTTTAATTCCTATGTCCTTGGTCCACTTTGAGTTTTGTGTATGGTGAGGAGTTTAATTTCATTTTGTTGCATATGGATTTCCAGTTTTCCCAGCACCATTTGTTGAAGAGGCTGTCTTTTCTCCAATGTACATTTTTGGCACCTTTGTCAAATATAAGATAGCTGTAATTATGTGGGTTATTCTGTGTGTCCTCTGTTCTGTACCTTTGGTCTACAAGTCTATTTTGGAGCCAATACCATGCTGTTTTTGTTACTATTGCTCTGTAGTATACTTTAAGGTCTGGTATAGTGATGCCACCTGCTTCACTTTCCTTGCTAAGGATTGCTTTGACTATTCTGGGTCTCTTATTTTTCCAGATGGATTTCATGACTGCTTTTTCTATCTCTATGAGGAATGTCATTGGGATCTTGATTGGAATTGCATTAAATTTGTATAGTACTGTGGGTAGTATGGTCATTTTGACAATATTAATTCTGCCTATCCAAGAACAAGGGAGATCTTTCCATCTTCTAAGGTCTTCTATAATTTATTTCCTTTGAATTCTGTAGTTTTCATTATAGAGATCTTTCACCTCTGTTGTTAAGTTGATTCCCAAGTTTGTTTTTTTTATGCTATTGTAAATGGGGTGGTTTTCCTTGTTTCCCTTTCAGAGGATTTGTCACTGATGTACAGAAATGCCTTTGATTTATGAGTGTTGATCTTGTATCCTGCTACTTTTCTGAGTTCATTTACTAGTTGTAGAAGTTTTCTGGTGGAATTTTTCGAGTCTCCTAGGTATAGAATCATATTGTCGGCAAATAGTGCTAATTTGAGTTCTTCTTTTCCTATCCATATCCCTTTAATTTCTTTCATCTGTCTAATTGCTCTGGCCAGTGTTTCAAGAACTATGTTAAATAGAAGTGGTGAAAGAGGGCATCCCTGTCTTGTTCCAGTTTTTAATTTCTTTTCTTATAGAGAAGCCACAAAGGACATGTATGTGGAATTTTAAAATGTATAATTACTTAAAGAAAACCCTATCAACACTCTTTTTATTTCATAAAAGACACACATCTTTAGGAAGTTCATTTTTATCCCTGCTGGGGCCAGGAGTAGCCAGGCTGAGCCAAAGGGCTGGAGAAGCAGGGCTTACTGGCTCCAGGACCAAGGAGCTCCCTGGGGCCTCCTCTGAGTGACCACAACATTCTTACTTTTCTCTCAAGTGGCACTACTAATGCTAACCTATCAGGATCTGCAATTTTAAAAATTTACAAATGTAATCCTGCACATAGATTATCTCAACGTCATGTAGATACCACATTTTAGTAAAATTGCAACAGATTTTTCTTCAAGTTTATGCCACTTTCCAGAAGAAATACAGACTACACATATAGGTATCACTCAGCAAGGCTCAGGGGTTGACACCTTACCCCAAAACAGATCTTTACACAATATAAATGCATGTCAGTTTGTGTCCATAAAAGTGATATTTATGCAACAGTCACACCAACTGCAGGCTTGGGTGACATCACTCCACATTTTACAGTCGTACTATGAAATTAAACCTCATTCTTTAGCTTCAATATCTGGCTTTTTCATATTTATGGACATGAGTGAGACTTCTACATACAATCAAAAACAAAAAAAAATTGTTTAATAACATGTTTTTGTGAAAACGTCTACAGTCTGACATTCATAAGAGGCCGTGGGAGAAGTGCAAATGCGCTTTAGACTTTAGACTTGAAGTCAGCCAGACTCCTGCAATGGGGTGGACAGGCTGTTTTCAGCACCTCCTCCTTACACGTGCTGCCCTTAGAAGAAACACGGGTCGACTATCTGTTGGCTGAATAAGCTCTCTCTACAGCAATGACAGAGTCACACTGCCAACACTATAGGTGACCATGATCAAGAACAGTCCTAAGCATAAGTCAGGATATGAACTTGGAATTCATCAGTGTGTCTGAACATATTTATCAAATAACATGACTGTCAAAGATTACGCAGAACTCCGTAGTGAACATGTTAATCTATTTTTATAATATTCCCAAACTGCACTATTTGATGCCAAGCACAGTGTCACCTGGTTCTGCTTCTATTAAGAAGTACGTTAATGTCAAAATTCTAGTATTTTTTAAATATATCAGCTTCCAAGTTTCTGCCATTAACATGTCATAAGTTTGAGTCAGACCTAGTTAATCTGAATCAATTTCCCCTGTGATTTTAGGTTATAAAGTATCTCCCACCTACATAGCCTATTATAAATCCTGGTATCCAGACATAAATAAACCCACTTCAACTCCACTGTCTTCTTTAGTCTAAATTGGCAATGAATCATTAAAAGTTTTTTTTTTTCCTTTAAGTGTTTGAAAGTTATTTGCAATCATCTGGAAAAAAGAGGAGCATGAATATAAAGTCCATTACCTCGTCCTATTATTTTTAAGCAAGGTGACACCTAACTCACCCCAAACAGGTGAGAGAAACTCCACTATTTTAAATTATATCCAGGAAAAAGAGTTCAACATCTTCCCTAACTTAATTTTTCCCACAACCAGTTTTCCGTCAGCCGGGGTCCACTGCCTGCAGCACAGTCATTCTGTACCTCTCACCTCTTCCCCCAACCTGGAGACCCCCGGATGTGGCCAATTGGCCTTTCCTTATCCAACCAAGCCTTTGATGTTTGTGAGCTTTTAATTTCTCTTTTCTCAAATGATTTTTATGCTAATTTTTCCCAGTTCTATTCCAATGGCTCAAACTCTGAATTGGAAAGAGACACATAGGGCCTGAGAAAAGTAATGGCAAAAAGAAAAAATCTTCATTCTGAGTTGTTTTCTTATTTCACTGCAAGTGTTATCATGCTTAGCACAAAATACGCCAACATAGGTCATTTTTTTCAAAGCTTTTCTTCACTCACCAAAAATAAATAAATAGACAGACAGATAGATAGATAAAGTAAGTAAGTAAGTATCCCTGATACTACCTGACATGGTACATAAATTTCCACTAGTATCTTGGAATTCACAGGTTGGAATTTTTAAAAAGTCTCCTATTCAAATTTCTTACCTATAGGTCATCAGGAATAATGTAACCCCAGTATAGGGTCACTGTAAGAACTAAAGACACTTTAAAGTCAACTTTTGCCACAGAAGAAGCACTACAAAATTATTTTTATCCATACTTCTTGAGTTATATTTTGATTGTGTGTGAAATACATTCATACATAAATCATATATTCATATCAAATAATTGGTTAAAGTTTTTAGTAGAAAAAATAGTTTCTAAACAAGTTCTTCTAACATGGAAGACACAAGAAAAAGTTCTGATTCATGGATTTCCAATCATCTAATTATTTATTTATTTATTTGCATTTTTAGTTGTAGGTGGACACACACCTTTCTTTTATTTTTATGTGGTGCTGAAGATCGAACCCAGTGCCTCATGCTTGCTAGGCGAGCACTCTACCACTGAACCACAGCCCTACCCCCCACCTACCTTATTTATTGATAGTGTAATGAGGATAAAAAGAAAAAATAAATAAAAGAGACAAAATGAACATGAACATTACTTTCATAAAGTGTCTATTTGCATATAGAAATAATTGCAAAACAAGAATACACATCCACGGGGGTGGGGCTGTGGCTCAGTGGTAGGGAGCTTGCCTAGCATGAGTGAGGCCCTGGGTTCCATCCTTGGCACCACATATAAATTAAATTAACTAAAGGCATTGTATCCATCTACCAAATAATAATAATTCTAATACACATCAAGCAAAAGGGCAAAAAATCAGCTAAGGGGTAATTAATACATGCATATGTTTCTAGATAAAATACAACGGAGTCATATTTAGGCCAATCTAATTTGCTCATTCTCAGGCAACAACAATCAAAAAAAAAATCAGTACACATCTTGTGAAAAAGAGGGGGGGACGTCACTAACCTGGGGAGGACAGAGGCTTGAAAAGGGTCGACACTCATAGTGACCGAGTTGGGGGCCCTTTCCTAGGCACTGTGGAGGGACACGGAGAAGGAAAGGAGGCTCACCAACTCGCCCACCGCAGCTCAGGCTGTCCTCTGTGGGACCTTGGTGTCCGACCTTTCAGCAGACGAGGGCTACAGGACTCTCCATCCCAACCACCCGAAGCCACGCTCCACGAGGAGCTCCAGGGTCAGAAGCAGAGGTGGGTCCTTCCAGGACCTCTAGGTATTCCCGCATCACAGCACAACACTCACACACAGCAGTCAGCACTGGTCATCCCTAGGAATGCCGTGGTCCCACAGCGCTGCACACCTCTGCAATTTGTAAACACACACCGTCCTGCATTAACGATGAATGAAGAGTCAACATTCCCACGACTCCACTGACCACAGTACCCTCGAGTGTGAAAGGAAGTGTTCTTCTCTAGTTTCATCAGGAGTCTTGTCCTGTGTCAACATGTGGGGAAAGAATCCTGAAGCACCCGTTCTCCTACAGGGTTAATCTTTTTTGCTTCTTCTGTTTGAGCGTTCTTAAACACCACCCGGGTCTTCCGTGCTAAATGTCACATCAGACTGATCACTGCCAGGCTGCAGCATGCCTCTGTTAATGCTGGCGTCTTCATATGTTCCCAGGTCCCATTACTTGATATTAAAAACCATGTAACCATTACTATTGCTTTTAAATGGTTACATTGTTTTTAACATCAAAAAATTCTTAATGCTAATATAAAATAATCTTATTGTGCAGACTCATAATTCTTTTTGAATATATTTGCTTCTTAAAATGCAAAGCCATTACGATTGGATTTCTTTTTATTTATCTAAGTACTTTGCTTCTTATAATTTTTGAGCCCTATGATAAGCTCATAGTAGTTTTTGTTCAAATTAAATATCTAATGTGCCCCCTCTCTGAGACTGCTTACTAACCTTTCTTGATTCTACCCCATCATCCTGGTCTTAATGCAATATATTTTTTTAGTGCTTTGCTTTAAGAGTTTTTCTTTGCTATTATTATTTTCCAGGTATTTTCCTCTTATTTGACATGAGCAGGTGATGGCAACATGTTTAATCTCATATTTTGCTGGCCAGCACTTACTGATTCTTGGCTATTTCAACTCCATCTGGAATTTCTGTGAAACATGTATTTCTCCTAATAATGGTTAATAATTCTGGATGTATTTCTTTGTATATTTTGTCTGTTTCAGAAACAAACAAACAAAAAATATTTTTAATTGGTGTCCGTTCCTAAAGGCTAGTTTCCCTCCTTTATACTTTTATGCAGTCCCCCCCTGGCTCTCACCCAGCATGAAACACCAGCCCCCTGCCACCTGCTTTCCGTGAGACCATCCAAGTTATCATTCTTAAACAGCCATCTTATTTGCACTTAGACTTGCATAATAAAGTTACTCAAGACATTCTTCTAGTTACAGAATGAAGAACACTCCTTATCAGGAAATATGGAATACAGCCACATGCACATTATTTGACCACCCTTGAAACGCACTTCACCCTTCAGTCATATAAAGTACAACTGCCCTCTTGCAGCTTGTGAAGCCCATGAGCTCACACTCGGTCCAAAGATTCCCTCCACCCAGGGGCCTCCTGGCCAGTAAGTGACAGTGTTTCCTGCCACCAGACTTTCTTAATCTCCTTACTCTGAGAAATCAGCTTGTTTTTCTACATTTATATTTGTGTTCCTCATCACCTCTCCTTTCTTGAAACAAGTCTGCACCCACATTTGCTTAGCAAACAATCCATATGTGCTTATGGAGTATCTGTGACACACAGAGATGGGATATCAGAGCCCTGGGTGTACTGGGATAGGTCACAAAACAAAGCACATGGGATCCATACTCTGGCAGAAGAAGGAATGAAATGGGACTGATTTTCAGATTTTACATTCATGGGTGAATTTTGCTTAATTTCCCCCTCAATATCTAAATTTAGGGAAGATGAAAAATTGAAAGAAAATATTTTAAAATACAAAGAGATACTCTAATATTTGAAAGATATATATGACCATGCTTCCTCTGTGGTTTTTTCTATTTTTCACATAAAATATTTTTAATAAAACAGATGAAATTCATTTTAATGTAAATGGCACAAGATGGCTATTTTCCCCTATACTTAAAAGGGTTGAAAGCTATTTTTAGCAAGATAAATAACACCCACTTTCCCTTGGCTTGGGCTAAGCAGATTGCACATAGCATTTTGCTCTGCTTTGGAAAACAACATTCTCGGCCACAGGGACATGCTCATGTGTAAGGAAGGATTCATGATTTTCTCCACGGCCTGTACTTCCTGCTTTTACCCTGGGATGCCTTGGCATCTGTCCACTCACCAAACAGATCATCAATTACCGATTGCAGCCTGTTTTAGTTTGTGCACTTGCTTGTCTTTTGAATGCAGAACTGTTTTTTAGAGGAGACAATCAGTAAAATGCATGGTAAGCGTATGTTGCTAGTTGAATCTGCTCACTTCTTGTCTCTAGACGTTACTGTATTTTCCAGAGTTGAGATACTATTTTTATAATTAATAGCACAACTTCCATATTAGGTTCACAGAGACTTCCAGCACTCCATGGTGATGGCTTAATAGAACATAGTTTTGAAAAGACATGATTATTGTCAGGGCTTTCTTTTCTTCTCATTCTATGTATCCCTTTTTAAATTCATTTATTTGTGCTCCTTTCTCTTTTCTTTTGAATTTTGAAATATACTCCAAAAGCAGATAAACCAAGTGACAGAGCCATGGAAATGAGGAGAGTCGCCATGTCCTGGGAGAGTGTGCTCAGCCTGGGATGGCCTCACAGTTCCCTTTGAAGCACTGTGAGATCATTTGTCCATGTGCCATAGAACAATACTACTTTTGCACGCTAAGTCTTTCTGGCTGATATGTCTCTCAATTGCATCCACAGTCCGTGAAGTCTTGGCCATAAAAAATAATCTTCCCCCCAGATACTGCAGAACAAAATTCATCTTATTCAAATGAGAAATAAACAAATAAACAAAGCATAAATTGTGGCATTTTGCACTTCTTATGTAAGTCAATATCTTTATGTTTTCTCTTTCAAGCTCATAACAACTCTTTCACGGTCTCATTTTAGAGGGAAATCAGAGTCTAATGTGGTGCGAGTCCGACAACCTGGAAACTGCACTTGGTGGTCTGTAGTGGCTCGTTATCTGCCTGTTCCTAACTGCTGTCACTCTGCTACTCAACACCGATTCCTGCCACCCAGGTCAGAGGGGACCTTGTAGGCACAATGGTGGCCTTCAGCATCACCTGCTGTACCTGAAACACCTCCACCAGGCTGTGTGCTGCTGCCCTCCCTCACCACACCCTCCTCAAAGCTGCCTTTATGGGGCCGGCCCAGCAGAGGCCCTTGTTGGTACCTATGTGAACGGGACGTGTCACTAGATGAAGCAATGTTGGAAAAGTGATGAGCTCAGTGCAGGAACATAACGTGTGCTCAGTAAATATTGATTGTGTTCATCTTTCATCTCTGTGACCAAAATAGTTTGTGACCAAAAGTTTGTTTTGGCTCATGGTTTCTGAGGTTTGGTTCATGCCCACCAGTTCCATCCCTTTGGGTCCAAGGTGAGTCAGAGAACAATGACCAAAGGATGGGGCAGAAGAAAGCTGCTGAGCCGGAGGTGGTCAGGAAGCACAGAGGTGGGAAGGGCCCCGGGGAGATGTGCCTTCCAGGTAGGCTGCCGAGACCCACCTCCTCCAGCCACGCCCACCTGCCCTTAGCCCACTCAAACTAAGAGGGAATGATGGGGCTTCACTTTCCCTCTTCTAACCCCTTCACCCCTGTAAGTGCCTACATTGACACGGGAGCTGGGGGGCCACCCCACACCCAAACCCTAACAACTGGTTTTCCTGACTCTCCTGATGCTTTGCTCAATGCATTGTTTCAAATACGATAAATCTCAGTATATAAAACTCCGTGGACTGATTATTAGATGCCTTTAAAAACAGAGCACATTAAGCTGTGCCATGACAAAAAGCCATCAAAAACTGCTAACAATCTTGAAAACGGTTTTAGGATTAGGTCGGTGGATGAAAACAAAAGAGCAAGAATGAGGGTCCAACTGTGGTTAAACTGCCATGTTCAGAGGAGGTGGAACAGCAAAAGCGGCACCGCAGAAAGAGCACAGGGACGGCTCTTGGGAATACTAGTTACTTTTTTTTTTTTTTACAGAAGGAGAAAGCAATGTAGACTGAAGGAATTCAGTAAAAATAAAAATGTAAGAAGGGTTGAAGGAAACAGGGACGAAGGAAGAATGGGAAGGGAGGAGGAAGGGAGAGACAGGGAACCGGTAAACATTTTTAAGAAGTAAACTATGCCTGCCACTCCCTTGCAATCCCCAAACTTGGCGCACACAGTTGGTATTTGTGGGCTGATACAATATAAAACTAAGCCAGAAAGGAAAGAAAGATAAAAAGAAAAGAGTTGTACCATGAAACAAAGTCTTCTCTCAGGAGGAATTCTGAATTGTCCTTAACTTTTGTAGGAAAGTAAGAATCTAGGGAATTAGATTATTCAAAATACTTCACACTCAGCCTTGATCTTTTGTAGAAAACTCACCTGAATTATTTTGTTGTGTTGATCACTATTCATATTATTTCTTCAAAGGCTCTATCATGGATACACTTACAATTAAAGTATTTAAAAATAGTAAAAATAATTTTCAAATTGCAAGTGAAATAACATCCCACTCTTCCTCTTAGCATGACTTTGATTGAGTTAGAATATTATGTTCATCTCTAAAATAATAACCTCTAGATTCCTAGGGACAAAGACTTTTTGTCTCACTACAGGTTAAATGTGGACCAGTGCCTGGGGCAGTGGGCAATTGAACAAGAAGAAACCTGAAAATATGTCACAACAGGGGAAAAGGAGGGGGCTGGCCATGTCCCTCCTCTCTGCTCTTCATGTGAGGATCAGAGTGACCTTGGTTGTCAAAGAAAGAATGCACTCATTGACTCCTGGGGAGCCCACGTTTGTGGTGGCATGCTACCCATCCTATGTCCTGCCCCTACCTGCAGCTGCCCTGCGGTCTTCCACTGGCTCCTGGCCCACTGGCTAGGAGGAGGTGAGTGAAAAAGTGCCCAGACTCTTTCCCTTGAGTCTGTCCTCCACGTTCTTTCTTTGGGGTCTGTCAACAGTGTACTGGGCACGGCCATGCTGGTGTCAAACAAAGGAACACAGCTTGTGTCAACCAACTGTCTTCTACTGACTGAAGTTCCTTAGTCACATATTGAGGTACTGCATTTGCATAATTTACCTTGCTATAGGTCATTTTTCCTGGCCTCTATTGTGATCTGCTTTCACAGCTACCCATGCATACAAAGACATCTCCCGGAAATTTAAAAATATTAGATTAACTAGTGGACTAAAGTGATGTAAACTTGTTTGAAAATGTTTGCAAGAAAGGTTTTGAATAGCTGAGCAATTACTAAAAGCAGGTGGTGCAATTATAATCTATTCATAGGTGATGCTTGGTGACTTGTTCATGTACAGGGGATTTCAAGGAAATCCGGTAAAGGGAAAGAATAATAAGACAGATGGTTTTGGCGGGGCCTTGGCAGCTGTCAATAGAAAATATAGATTAGTGCATCCACCGCTTGCAAGCTTTTCCTAGAAACTGACTGCAGAAAATTAAAATCTTGTCAGGGGCCAACTAAATGTGTGCCCTATATAGCTAACATAATATTCAGTTGGATGTGAACAGATTTTAATTTCATATCCTAATTAACATTGATAGAGAGCAATTTCAAAAATGTTTCACAAGGAAGAACCAAGTCTACTCCGACACTCTCCAAAATTGGCCATGAATATTTCTACCAGCTGTCCTCCCCTCCTTCCTCTTCCAGTGGGGCACTTCCTGGCTCAAGGGTGTGCGCAGGGATTACCCAGTTCCCTTTGCAGGCCTTCCCTTCTAAATTCCAGAACCTCTTGTGCATCAGTGGTTTGAGGAGCCATCTCTTTTGCCAAAATTTTAGGTTGAAAATGTATTTTAGGAATTTCAAAACAAAAAGCAAATTTACATAAAATGTTGTTTTAGGCAAACACTTCAATATGAAAATCTCTTTACAGGAAAAATATTGAGCTCTATTATCAAAAAATTGATGCTGGATGTGTGGCCTCTCAGATCAAGATGTGTCACAGATAAATTTAAATATCAGTCATTTGCAACATATTTGTAACAATTGTTTTGCTTCAGCTTATAGGGGTCTCCATTTGCACTGGGGTAAACTGAGCATTCACTTATCATATTACAAATTAGTATGCTGTGTAGGTACCCAAGAAAAACATCCTTTTACCACAAACAGGAATGACAAAACCAGTCTTCCCAAAACCTGCCTTTGGGATATTTTTATTTGTTTTTTTATGCTTCTGCCTAATATATATTATATAGATTTTTTTTCAGATGGCAAAACAATTACAAACAATACCAAAATCATTTGTTTATAAAATATATCCTTCCAGACCTGTTTAATGTAGCTTTTCTAGTCATAATTTATGATTCTATAAATTTTTGAATAGTTAAAATAGTTTATATTTATTTTTCTCTCTTTTGAATTTTCAGTTTTCCACCAGTCATCTAGAATTCATTCAAGCACATTCTACTGTGCACATATATTTTACCAAATGCAAAAGAGATGCGCAAAAACAAAGATTGTTTTTTGGCTCTTGCTTATTTTTTAATGAATAAACAAAAAATGAAAACTGTACATATTTAAGGGGTTCCAAGTGATGACTTGTCTCATGTACACATGAAAAACACAAATTTCTTGATAAAAAGTACCAAGTTCCTCATATAAAAATTTGCAGTACGTGACACAATGCTTAGCAGAAAGTATATACTTAATAAAATGCAGAGTGTGCATGACAGGTGGGTAAGTAATAGAAAGGCTGATGAGAGTGCTGGAGAGAATGAGAAAAAAAAAATCACTTTATATCATCATGTGGTAGAATGCTTTCTGCCCTAGTGGTTTAAGATTGAGGATCATCATTTCCCTGATAGTTGCTTTCAAATAACTCATGCCTCAATGCGGTAAACTCAGTTCTGCTAGTGAGTTAAGCTTTGGTCAGCACCCTTTGGGCAGCAGTGGAAGGGCCTCTGACATGGAGCTGCCTGGGTAATCTATTTGGGTGTCACTCATCCATGTGCACAATTATTGAAAACGCATGTACTATGCAGTCCCTGGTTCTGTCATTGTGCTGAGGGCACGATAACCCACAGACAGGACAGGACTGGCACCTGCCCTCTCAGACTCATGGCAACGGGCGGCACCTGCTGAATGAGATGGGCAAACCCGGGCCCAGACAAGCGGGGAGTCTGGATCCAACTTCTTAGGTACGTTGGTGTGAATTTAAAAGGAAGTTATAAATGTATATCCAATGCTATATGGTTCTAAGTTCAACACAATGTGGTTAACTTTTCAGTAAGTTCCTCGCTGGTTTCTAGAACCCGGGAATGGGAGCTCTGGTAACTGGCACCTACTTCATGAGGCTGAGTTTCTATACTGTGACCCAGTCTGAATTAAGAACCTTTAAGGCGGCTTCAAAATAAGCAGGTTGGTAAGAAGGACTGACAAAGACTTGATGAAAACTCTCCATTCTCTAAATATGTATTTCAAAATCACCACATTTTCCCTTTGTTGAGCATTTTTGAATGATTCTGGCTCATTTTCCTCTACCCCCAGACAAGTGCTGAACTCTCTGAAGTAAAAAATTTCCTGTAGAAAAGTTTCCTCAAAAATATGGAGCTTTCATTTTTGTTTTTTAAATGAACTAGAAATAAATGATTCTCAAAACAACAAATGTAGCAAGTTTCTAATTAGGGTCATTATAAAGCAGACACTTGTATCTGCAATGATTAATTCGAAGGTCCTCAGAGCAGTTAAAAATTTAAGATAAAAAAAAAAAAATGTCCAAGGTAGCACAATTCCCATTGCCCAAGTAGGGAACCAGCCTGTGTGTCCACCAGTGAAGGAATGGATAAATAAAACGTGGTGTTTATGCACAATGGAGTTTTATTTGGCCATCACGAGAAATAAAATGATGTCATTTGCAGGAGGATGGATAGAACTGGAGAGCATCAGGACTAAGTGAAATAAGCCCAACTCAGAAAGTGAAGGCTCAGTTGTGTCAGCCAGAGAGGGAAAAGGAACACAAAGGTGGGAAGATTAGTAGAGCAGAGGGAAGGAGGCAGTGGGAGGCAGGAGGAGGGGGAAGGGAACTGGCTAAACCACAGGGTGCATTATGTACAAATCTGTATTGCAAATCCCACCATAGGGAAGACAAGTGCCCAAGGCACCGTTTTGCAACTAGGGACACAGACACGAAAATGTGGACAAGCTGATCCCCTTACTCCTTTCCAAGGCCCCTTCTTTCCTGTCCCTGTGAAGCCTGTCCAGTGTCTGCCCCCTCTAGGCCTACTTGGTGTCCTCCTGCGCACTCCCTGGCTCCCTCAGCCCACTGACCTCTGCTGGTTCCTGAGCCCCTGGAGGAAAGGACCAGGTCTCTTCTGCTTCCTGTGCGCTCAGCACCACCCAGAAACCGTGTTTGTTGGACTAAATACATTTCTTCTTTCAGGGCAGGACCATTACAGGAGTACTGCTGCACTGGTGTCAGCAGAGGTCACTCTGAAGGTCGGCACATACAGTCGTCTTAAAGGACACCACACGTCTATGTTATAACTCCTCGCATTTAGTTCACAATGAAAAATTAAGGTTTAATGACAGTCACAGTATCTTAAGTTCACGGAGTTTGTTGTCTAAAAAAAACACGTACAAGTTGGATATGTTGCCTGGACTAAGGAATGAATAGGAAATAAAATGCTCATTTGTCAATATAAACAGATTTGTTTATAGTGGACATAGGTGTAGTTTTTTATATACAAATAAATGATTTCCTGTCCTCTTGGAAGTCTTGGGTAAGCGTTCTGCAGGTATCTCTTATATAGTCAATCATAATAATTTTGCTTCTAATGACATTTAAAAGCACTTAAGGAATTAAATACAATGATATACAGAAACAGAATTTGCATGATCATTTATATACTATAAATGTAGTACGATTTAAATCAGCAAGTATCTTTCACTGACTTGGTGGGTGGCCCCAGATAAATGAGGGAAAGTGATCACTCTCCAGTACAGCAGCTAAAGGGTAGTTGCCCTTGCTTTAAGATTTCATGGGTCCACCTGTGAAATTTAGTGTCAAAAAGACACAAAATACATGGGTTGTCAGTTATGCCTCCAGGCCCCTCCCCATCCTGCAGATTCCCAAGAGCTTCCTGTTAGAGCTCACGTGCAGTCTCCTTGGTTCATCTGCTTACTGGTTTGCTGGTTTGTTTGGGGCCATGATGGAGACTGAACCCTGAGCCTCGCTGGTGCTAGACAAAACTCCACCCCCAGCCCTGCAGCCTCTTCTACGTGTGCATGTCCCCATTCACTCCCCACTCCCACGAGCCAAAACTTAGCAATATTTGTACTTTCCAATATTTCCAATATTTCCAATATTTGTACTTTCCTACACTTTTCTATGCACCGTGCCACTTCTATGCTAAAATTTATAGTACAATCAAAGATAATATTTTAGAATGTCCGAGCTAGCTTTACTCTTTGATAAATACAAAATAATCAGAGGTTCTCTTATTCTTACAGAGGGATAAGAGAGGGCTAGAAGAGGGTTAGCTAAAATAGATGACGGTCTATTTCCATCCTTCTAACTCTTGCCTTACTTCCACCAGCAGGAAAAGAAAAAGCATGGTCTTAAGTTTTCTAAATTATATGAATAAATAAATATTAATTTGGGAAATGATGTTTCATTTATACTTATATGCAATTAACCCTCATATTTAGTGGACATAGGTGCAGATTTATATACAAATAAATGATTTCCTGACGTCTTGGAAGTCTGGGGTAAGCATTCTGCAGGTATCTCTTTAATGCACACCAATGATTCTGACTCCTGATAGTACCAGGCACTGTGGCTGCTTCCTGCCCATTCCCCAAAGCAGTTACAGCTGCTGCTCTTAAAGTCATGGGGAAAATATCATGCCCCAAATTAAAAGGGCCAATCCAAACAGCTGGATTAAGGGACAAGTGAAGACAGGCTGACTGCCTAAGTACAGTTTTCCTGTTATTCAGAGTTCCAAGCAAGATTTTGTAGAATTATACAGAAAGAGACATGGAGGAGACTTCAGAAGGCTCGACCCTTATCTAGCTCCAGACCATGAGTGTTTGGAATTACACATGGAAACCTCACAGAGACTTAGAAAACCAGTGGATTTAGAAAGCACACACAGGTGGAGAGGGACAGCACTAAAAACACGCTGTTCCTGGGTGGCGATAGGGACAGCGGCCAGCTGCTCTGTGTCTTAGAGATCTGTTACTACAGCCTCTAAGGATGAGGCTGGAATACTGACCTTTCCAATTTAAAGGACCATAAAATAGAATATTTCATGCTTACTTCCTGTAAAAATGTTAAAATGCTTTCAATGAAATTAACAAAATCATTTCAGTGAAGAACCATTAAAAAGGAATGAGCTTGGGGCCCGGCTGTTTTTCTAAGAATCAGTTCTATGTTGTGCTCACCCCTTAATGTTTCATAGAACTTAGAAATTATGAGAATAGATAATTTTATGCATTTGAAGCACCAAAGAATTGTTATTTATGATTAAATATGATGTCCAAATGTGACATCTTGTTAGAAAAGAAAAACGTCAGTGTGTGGGGTTGATTTCATACACTGAGTAGATGGAGAATTTAAAAACCTTTGCAGCATATCATAAATATCACTTCTATTCCCTGGCCCTCTTACAATGTCTGCATTTTATTTTCTATGTCTCCTTCCAAGGACAAGAAATTGAAAATTAAGACTTTTTAACAGCTCTTGTTTTAAACCCCAGGAGTTTCAATGCAGGAAATCAATATACCCGTTTGAAAATCCCTGACTCATGGGCACTATATTTTATATGAATTATTTCTTTCAAAATCAGCCTTATAAATTGAATTACCTTTGCTAGTACACACCATAATTCTCTAAGTTAAAAAAAAACTGGCAGGTTCATCTTATTTCCTATTTTGCTGAATTCTAATATGCATTTGAAACTCTAAATATTAAGCCACGAACCAGACACTCACTAAAGTACCTAACACTGATACATACTTTCAAAAGAACAAGATAATATACTTAGTTCCTTTCATCATTAATTCATTCTTTGAAAATTGTTATCAAATATTCAATATGTGAGTATATCTGACTGATCTGAGACTCACTGATTCAGCTTCATAAAACAACTGGTATTATGAAAAGATGTTTTTCTCAGTATTGAATGTCCATTATGTGAATCCAAACTAGGAACTCTCACCACATATAAGTATCCACTGGGACATTACACACCTGAATGATTCTGCAAAGACTGACGCAGTCAAAGCAGGGAAACAAAAGGTTTAACACTTCCTAATGTTTCCGGGAAACCATCTACAGATGTCTAAAACGCCACATGCTGGTGTGAGAATCCCCAATACCAACGAGCGTACATGAATGGGAACCAGAGGGGTCCCCACCAAAGCAGCCTGTAGATTCTGTTCTCTCCCTATCGCATTACCTAAATTTGGGGATGAAAGGAAAAGTGCTTTAATGATAAATGAACTCGGGAGATTTCAATGTGGTTCCTTCTACACACAATAATTTATGCCGGAAGCAAATGCTATCTGGTGAGTTCTAGGCCTCCCTAATTAACAGGCTGTCTGATTTAGGAAAATGACTTTTTCTCTTCAGGCCTCATTTAATTTATTTATCAAAGGGGACCATAATGATCTCCTAATTTGCAAGGGTATTGTGGAACCCAAGTGCTTCTGCAGCCCAGATACGTACCCCACAGGGAATGCCTTCTAAGGATGAGCATATAAATGATCACAGCAAACAATGTTTACAAGGAAGTGTTTTTAAGATCTATTGAGATTTTCCTACCTAAAGGAATCCTTTGTCTTTTTTTTTCTTTTTATTCATAAAAACAAAATAAATTTCACTGAGACTTTTGCAAAATTCTTCCAAGATTCTTTGTGCTGGATGGAGCCTCTCCTTCTCGGGACTTCCTGTATGACAGTCACCTCAGCTTGCTACAGCTCCGTGCTGGAAACAGGCTCTCCGAGAAACAGGGTGACTAAGGAGAAAAGGAAGCTCCGCTGGCAGAAGGGGCAGACTCCCAAGTCCCACTTCACTTCTAGTTGTGACTGAGTTCCCACTCCAAAAATAGACGCCTTGGGTAGAGTAGGAGAAAGAAGCAAAACACTAGGCAATAAAAGGAAAGGCAATCTGGAAGGTTCCTTCCTGAGTGGCTCAAAGCGCGTCTTCCTGCTTCTGCTCCTAACATTAGCTGTCACTGGATAAGGCACACCCACATCCATGTGCCTTGGCGGAGACTGTCCCGCTGGGCCCCGTGCCCACCCTGTGAATGAGAGACTGACAGGCCTGTGAACAGGGACCAGCTTGTGTTAACCCACTTCAAGAAGGGATCAGCAGCCTTGCCTTCGGAGCTCACAGATCTAGATTCCAGTGAGAGACGTGCCATCTCCTCAGGGCGTCCGGGCCACCCGAGTTGCTTTCGTACAAGAAGAAGACTTGAGTTCAGAATACGGTGCAGAGCTTCAGACAGGGAATTTGGGGATTCAACATCCCACACTGACCTTCGTCATGTGACTTGTCTCAATAACAGTCACACTTTTCAGTGCTGCTGTTAGGCAGGCCGCGGGTTTCCCAAGAACATAAAATGATGTTTCCAACCATACATCACAAGGCCACACAGACCCCGTTTCTGCCTAAGCCACACAATCTGCCTTCCTTTCCAAAGACCCCCTGCCCCTCCTGGCCCCTCCCAACTCCTGAGCAGTCACCAGGATCGGTGATTCCTGCACCGACTCTTTACAAGATCTGACTTGGCCGATCCCTGCCTTCCTTAGAACATATTGTTTGTTATTCAGCAAAATTTCAAGCCCTAAAATAACTCTCCTCTATCCCTCCAACCAAGACACTCCCTGTTCGCACGGGGTGTGCTCCACTCTCAAAAGCAAACAGAACAAGCCAACGTTGGCCTTCCTGGTCTTTGGCGGGTGGTCTGGATCCTCTGGGAGAATCATGGGGTGTGCCCTCAGGTTCTGAAAGACCCTTCTTGCTGTGATCCACTGTCGGGTCCTGGTCCGAATCTCACGCCTGCTGTGACGTTCTCCTAGTGATTTACCCAGAAGGGAGTCTCACTCCACAGGCACGACAGCTCCACTTCATGGCACTGGCTCTCAGCCCGAGTCCACCGACACACATGGCTGAGAGAACAGCATCCACACCCATGGGAAGGGCCTCTAGGCCTCTCAGTCCCACTCAGCCGGGGTCTGTCTCAGGAAGTCACTCCTTCCAGGCCAGCCGTTCCATCCTACTTCAGATCCGCCCCTGCTGCCCACTCCCTCTCTCCCTCTCTCTTCCTTCCTCTTCTCTCTTGCTGTCCGGCTCCTTCCCCCTGAGCTAAGCCAGGGCTAGGGCCACATCTGACGACTTAGTACTCCAGCCCGCTCTCCTCACAGACCAATGTTCCTAAACAGTGACCACATCTTCAACCTCCACTTCAACACCATTTCTTCTCCTTTAGAATGACCAGACTGGTTTCTTCTCCATTCCTCCATTTCTGCATGGACTACGTTTCCAAGCCCATAACCACTTCCCAGGGGCAAACCCATAGTCTAGATGTGAGTGGGTATCTCCAGAGTTCACACTACTGAGCAGTCGTGGGTCGCCTCCTTCCTGGCCCTCTATGATAATTCGCAGCCGCTTCCCCTACTCTGTCTCTAGGATTCCCTCAGAGTCTCTATATTCTTCTTTCTGTGATCAGTCATCTCAAACTCAGCCTGTCACCAGTTTCTAGCAGCATTTCCTTCTCTTCTTGCTCCAGGTATCCACTTCCATAGTTCAACTTCATCACCTCTCTGCAGGTAATAACTAAATCCATATTTTGGTCCTCATTTTTCATTTTTAATCTGATACCTGGATGTCCTAACAGCATCTCAAATGCATCTAAATGCTCATCATCAAAGAGCATCTAAAGAAAGACCCCTCTCCCTGCATCCCCCGGGATTCTGGCAGGACTTCTCAGGACTTAAGCAAAACCTCATATTCACGTTCTACTGCCTTCTCTCCTTCATTCATTTCTAAATCCGTTGCCAAATCCTGCCAAATCCCCACATAGCCAATGTCATTCTGTAGCTCTGTGATCCCAGTGTCTCCACAGAGTTGTTTCCCCAGCGTCTGGACAAATCCCCCAATCTCCCACACTACCCTCTTTGCCTTCACTCTGCAGCCAGATTAACTCCTGCACAATTCTCCACAGGTACTGTTCAACGACACCAGGGACGACCTGCATAGGTGTGATTCAGTGTGTAAATTAATGCCCAAATGTTTTCTGCAATACACAATGATACGTTAGAACTTTACTCAGAAATAATTATCTATAGAGTACACTCCAAATTCCCATATATGATATTCAAGAGCTGCTACTAGGTGGGGTTTTAGACGTGGCAATTTTCTAAAATCAACTCTGTTTCCTACTGAACCCTGGCTGAGCTGCGATCACATGGGACAATTAATTGCTACTGAAGCAATGCTCAGTGCCACACTTGCTTGACTCATGCTGTGTCCTCAGGGGGAATGGTATTTCCCTTTTGTCCACTTATGAAATTTACCAACCCATGAAACCCCAGTGTAAATGCCACTGCCTGTAACTATCCCTGATTCCTGAACCTGAAATAATTACTCCTTTCTTTCTGACAATATATCTTTTAGTCTCTGTGTTGCATAGTTCATGTTTTGTTGATTGGCATTACACATACATATCTATGACACAAACGTCCCCTCTATTAAATGATGAATACACAGAGGACTGAAAAGTCATCCTACCAACTCTCATAACTGCCTAGAGTCTAAAATATATTTTGAGCCTTGACAAAAAATTTAGTGTGTAAATTTTTTTCATGGTTTAAAGTGGCAAAAATTTGTATTTTTCCCAAGCCATAACTTGTTTCTGAAGATGTCTAAATAATGCTACATTATTTATATCTATGTTGTTAGGAGATTTTTAAAAATTCATTCTACCTTGCTCCAATTTTCTTGATAAATTATCTCTTGGGCACAGGCTTGGTGAAATTTTCAAAAACTATGAGTAACTGAGCTCTGAATAAATATGCGTATTTGTATGTTTCCTTTGCCCAAAGCAAATTATCACAGTGAACAATGAAACCAAAGCTATAATTAAGTTGATAGAAAATGACTATTATATTCTGCATGCACATTATAGGTCCCCAAGGTGACTGGTGTAGAAACATAGGCTTCCTACATAAACAGCAGCACGTGAATCTCATGAGTCACCTGGAGAAAGAGTGCTGGACACCACACTGGCAGTGAGGAAATTTCAAAAGTAAAGTTTTGAAAACTCAATCTTGTTTCAACATTTATTTGTTTGTGTGGTTCCATATTTCTCATAAGGTTAATTAATTATATACTAGGTACAGCTTATTATTTATATGTACCTACATATGTATGTTTGAGTGTTTGTATATATTCATACATATGTGTTTATATACACATATATACACTACATGCAATATATCTTATTACTGTATGTACATACTGAATTCAATTGGCTGTAAATAAAGGAAATTTTCTACTGAAAATTCTAAAAAACTACATGAAGGAAACAAAGAACATTTTTTATTATGGTATTGAGATGAGGCTTCTGAGTTCCAACAAGAAGATGATGAAAATATTAATTTAATGTAAACCCACCAGACCCTCCATATCTATCACAGACACTAGGTAGACAATGGTGTGTGTGTGGGGGGGGAGATTATGTGTTTCAGAACTGCTGGGGTTCATCACCATGAGTGAAATTAAAACTACCAGCCAACCTGTTGTCCTTACTGTCCAGCTGTCCTCGCTGGGAACTATGTTGAGCTAGAGATGGTGGAGTCAGACCACTGAGTAAGGTGTGGACATCAATGATTTCAGGAGCATATTAATTGTAATTCTTCTCTGATACTATATTTGCACAAAATGAATCTGTTGTCTTCAGGCAAAATCTCTCTTTCTCTCTCTCTCTCTCTCTCTCTCTCTCTCTCTCTCTCACACACACACACACACACACACACACACACATACAGTCTTTCTCTCCCTTCCTTTCCCTCCCCCACTTTTCCTTCTCCTATTCTCTGAAACACATTTCACTTTGGGGACCCTCCTGTAGGGCTGTGGACTTTGTTTATGGAGGCTTCTGATTTGAAGTTGCTTGCTTAGACACTGGTTCTAGGTTACTGTCATCCCAGGGATGAATCCATTCGTAGGAAGTCTGGGAGCTAACACTCTAAACTGCAGGCGACAGCCGGTGCTTCCTGTTTCCCACTAGCCACGTTCCCTGCGACCCTGCTTTGTAGAGCCCAGGTTCCCCCTCTGCTCCAGAAAGAATTCCAGCACCTACATGCTTCTAGGGCAGCTTGGCAGTAAACACTTGGCACCATCGCCCAGTGGCATCCTCTGCAGTGCCACAGACACTGTTTTGCACAGGTAAGAGGGCAATAAACACCTGTCTCAGGAGTGACATACTGTGCGATGTGTGTGAAGGTAAGAATGTCCTGTTCAGCTGGACCCACTGCTAGCCAGATCCTATCCTTAGCATGGCCGTCTCCAGTATCCCGAGTTGCACTCACACTTTTGAGCTGAATGCACACACACAGCTGACATTTACTTTGGGAGGAATATTCTGAACTGTTCACAGCACATCAGACAAGCAGAGTGGAACTGCCCTCAGCCCTGCACCCTCAGCTCCGTGCCGGCCCTGTCAGGGTGCTGAGCTGCAGACTCGGTGACTCCATACCCTCCAGCAGGAGCTCCCAGTATTCAGAGAGTCCAAAAGGCTACATGACGTGACAATTTCCAAATGAACGCTGCGGGAGATAATCCACTTCCCGTCCACCCTGTAGATCTCTCCTTCTTGCTCAAGGGTTTCACATTTTAATGGAAATGCATGTTTCTCATCCTGACTGCATTGGTATTTCTGTCACACTGCCTGCTGTTTACAGCGATTTTCCAGTTCTAGTCTGTGGCTTAATAACCATAGGGGACACTGATTTGGCAAAACATGGTAGGAGTTCATGATGGAGTCCTGATCGATAGTGGGAACCTGGCAGCAAATCCTCCTGCCACATTTTCACAAAACCCACCCAACGTGATCCGCACTCTCCTATCAGGGGACAAAACGCAGAGCGATGTTGTTTCCACACTCCCCCCATAGCTATTCCTCCCAAAACAGATTGATGAGCTCGGAGTATACTCATTGAGCAAGTGGGCATCACTGCCTATGTTCTGTGATGTAAAATAAGCCTCCAGAGATGAAAATAAACATTTCTTTAAAGACTACACTATTTCTGTGTCTAAGCATAATTCTCTTCTTGTTTATTTGTAATTTTATTTACAGACTTTAAGAAGTTTGATTGGTTATAACAATATTTATAAGAAAGAGTTTTGTACCTGATTTTCAGTGGCTGCACACCACAACTTTATGAATTTGCTTCAGTGTTTACTCTCATGCATTTACTGTGACTTAACATCAGTTAATAAGCCTGGGGTCATTTAAATGCAGGCACAAATTTACAAATAGCAGATACCGAGAAATCACGAGGATATGATGCGCCATCTAACATGATGCCGTGAGACAGACTCTGCTCTGTGGAATTCTTTCCCACACCATCACCCAGGTCTGATCCTGAGAAAAACACAGACAAATTTAAATTGGGAGATGTTCTGCAGGATACCAAACCAGTACGTTTCAAAATGTCAAGAACTAAAAGCAAACAAATATTAAGAAAATGTCACAGAGCAGTAGACACAGGGGAGATGTGACAACCAAACACAAGGTGTTATTTTGATTTGATCTGAGAAAAGAAAGCGAATGTATGGGGGTGACGGGTGAAATCTTTAAAAAGTCATGTCATTAATCATGTTAAGAGAAAAAGAAAATCTTCAACTAATCATTAAATTTATTTGTAAAATAAAGTGTCATTCTCCTCATCCTTCCTCAAATCTTTACGTTACTTGTATTTTCATATTGTAATTGATGCTTCCCTCAAGTATTTTAGAATGACTAAATAACCACATGAACCAAATGACCATAGCACATAGTAATTCTCCACATAACCCTAAAACAACAGAGGTGGAGAAAGATGGTGTGGATACACGTGTAGACATAAAATCAATTACAAGTATGTCTCTGTTAGGGATTGCGGGTGTGCACCAGTTAGAAGAAAGGCTTGACTTCACAGCAGAGTCCCGCGACGCAGGTGCCCAGGCAGCTAGGATGCAGGCTGGTCCTGCCCGCTTTCCTGCCATCTGTTAGCTGTAAGTGCCCTGGGGTGGCCCTCTGCTGTCCTCCCACCCACCCAGGTACATGAGGTCATTAAACACTTGCATTTGAAGTCCCCTTTGCTTTGACCAGTGGTTCCAGGAACTCCTGAGAGGTGTTCTGGTGGCTCAGGCACAGCAGCGTGTGGTCCAACGAGCCCTAGAGGTGATTCCACTGCACCCCACACCCAAAAGCGAGGGCCACCCCTGCACCACTAGAGCAATTCAATGTGTTGCCCTCGAGACGGAGTCAGCAACACGCAGTCTCATGAATGCACTTGACAAACTGAAGTGCGGGCTCCTTTGTTAACCTGCCTCCTTCTTTCTTTAAATTTTAGCATGAAGCTGATTGAAAATGTTTCAGAGTCTGGGTACTATAGTTATGGGGCCAACTGTATTAAGGTGCTGGAAGAGGCTGCGATATTTCTAAATCTAAAAAGAAAGAAAATGGAAAAATCTGGCTTAAAAAGACAAACCTAAAGATTGAAATGGTCAGTTAAACGTAAACCAAAAATTTACAGAGCGGGAATATGAATTCATCTTTCTGCAGAGGTCTGCTCTCTTCAAATTGGGTCTTTAAAAAGTGCCTGCCAGCGGCCATAACAGATAATGGAGCACTACTGTGGTCCGCTCTGCATGAGAACCTCTGGAAACGGCTGGGATGTGGCTGACCAAGGAAGGGCAGCATGTGAAAGCCTTTACTTGGTTTTACTGTGACAGTTCAATTACCCAAACCTCCTCTATCAAAGTCTGTCTCTTGACTCCACCCAGAAGCGCCAGCCACCCTCCGGTCTGCCCTGCCATCTGGCCCCCGGTAGCTCTTACCTCTCCATCCAGTGTCCTTAGTATAAAATCCTGATGCGTTAAAACGGTGTCCTGTTGGGGTCCCCTAACTGTCCTCGCCACCTCTCACCTCTGTTCACACCACGACCATCTCACACCCAGGAAGTGCAATGATCACTGCCCTTTCCTCTGGGAGCCCTCTGCCCCCATCTGCAGCCGTTCTCCTCGTGGGGCCGGCCACTCCATGGCTTCTCAGTGCAGTTGGATGAAAACACACCTCCTTCTGGAGTTGGGATCCTGAATCACCCCGAAGGCCCACAGACTGAAGGCTGGTCAGCAGCCCACGGTGCTCCCTCCCAGGAGGGGACAGGACTCTTAGGAAAGGGGGCCAGAGGTGCCAGCTGGGTCATCTGGAGCATGACACTGAAGCAGATATTGGCACCCTGGTCCCTTCCTTATCTCTCTTTTTGCATCCCAGCTGCCATGAGGTGAACAGGCCTTGTTCTCCACCTCTCCTGTCACAGGCCCAAAGCAATAGGGTCAAGCTATCATCACAGAAACCTCTGATACCATAGCCAAAACGACCTTTCCACCTTTTAAGTAGACAGTCTCAGGTATTTTGTCACAGCAACAGAAGGCTGACTAGCACATCTCCTTAAGACAGTCAAGAATCCCACACTTGGACCTGCACAGCCTACCCTCCATTCCCACTTTGCTGTGCCCTGGTCTCATATTTCACAACCTGGGCCTCCTCTTGAGACAGCCTTTGGACTTTCCCTCCCTTCTTCACCAAGTTATTCCCTATAATTCTTCAGAGTTTAGTTTTTCAGAAGAAACTTCCAGAGACCCTTCAAGTTCCTTCTTCAAAACAAGTTTACATAAATGTGTGCAATAAGTATATAGGTTTGGAACAAATGACATGAGTTTGAATATTGGTTATGCTACTGACTAGCTCTGTGATATGGAGTCAGTACTTAACCTGCACCTTCTCAGTTCTCTTGTCTATAAAGTGGGACTGATAGAAATGCTTATTTCATGTGAAAAATCAATGATTCAATATATGTGAAGTGTTTCCTATGGTGCTAGTATCTAGAAAATGCTTAGAATGATTATTGAGGCTATTGTTGATGATTATTAACATTCCCGACCAAATCTCTTCCTTGCTTTACAGACAAGGGTGGTTTCTGGTTCTTGTCCTGTGTAAAACACTTTTGGTATACGGTTGGCTTTCAATAAATGTTGAATAGATAAATTATTATCTTCATTCCTGTATTTAAAACATAAGATAATTATGATAAGTGCATAGTTATGTTTTTCCCCTGGATGATCTATTAATAATTGGGACCCTACTCACTTTAACTGTAGCTGATGCATAACATAGAACTTGGCATGTGATAGTAAAATCGGGAAATAAATGGGTTAAAGATATGAATTTACAACTTTTCTTAAAGCTATCTTCTTCCATGATTTCCTTAACTGCTTGTATTTGAGGTGACAGTCACTGAGCTGAAAAGGCTGGACTCTTTTCTCCATGAACATAAATTCAGGGAGCATTGTCCAGATTTGAGGACACAGTAAGATACAGGGGGGAACAGAAGTCATGAGTCTCATACTCTGGACAGGAAATTCCGGCCTACAGTAATCCAGATTAGAGGATAAAAATAACTGAGACAGAGAATCGCTTGTGCCCTATTCCATTCCCATGAGAGGCAGATCCTTCCACGCCGCAGACTTAAGTGGAGCTAACTGCAGACTTCTGGGTAGAGGCCGTGGCTGCACCGAAGCTCTCTTCTGGTGAGGGTTCTGACATGAGTGTGAGCAGGTGGGGCCTGGCGTGACGGCCCAGGAGAAGCCCCCCTCGCTCTGCACCATTCCACCTGCACTCCAGGTCACCCTTTCCTCCGCCAAGGTCAGAAGTGTGAAAGGCTCCCACCTCTGCTGCAGCCTAGCACCGTCGGAGCCACAGAGGCAGGAGCGGCTGCTCTCCTGCTGCCGTTCACTGATGAGCTGACACTCCAGGGGCGCTCTGGGGGTCTAGGAAGGAAAGCCAGCACCAACGACAGCAAACCTGTGTTCACAAGAGTAAAACATGACTCTCAGTTCCCAAACACACTGCAGTAATCAAACCCAGGCTGCGGAGGAGATGTTGGGAGTCCTGGCCGATGTTAGAAATCAGCTTTGGTGTTCTGTGATAAGTACCTTTAAATGCTTCTTCCAGAAATTGCTTCAGGTGTAAAATGAGGATACTGGTTTAATTTAGAGGAACTAACAGGATCTGTCACTATGATCTCTAGGATTCTGTCTAGTCAACGTTTTATCTCTAACCTAACCTATAGAGGAGCATGCTACTTAATTGGTAAAATGTCATTTTTCAATATCAAATGTCATGTGACAGGAAAAAAAAATGTTGGTGCTCCTTGAATTTAAAAAACATTTAGACACTCATTTGTCAGAACCTCATTTCCTTGATCTGGACTCTTGCCTCAATTCATAATTAGGTTTCAATTCTTATGTACCATATTTAAAAAGCATCTAACAGAGAGCGTTAACTCAATAATCTAAAATATTTAAAGAAGAAATAAATTCCAGTACCTTGTAAAAAATAATCAACAGTATTTATCACTCATTCCCGTAGTTCTTAAAAAAAAAAAACTATAAATAGAAATGTCATGCAGGGCACGATGGTGCACATTTGTCATACCAGTGGCTCAGGAGGCTGAGGAAAGAGGTTCACGAATACGAAGCCAGCCTCAGCAATTTAGCAAGGACCTAAACAAATCAGCGAGACCCTGTCTCTAAATAAAATACTAAAAGGGCTGGGGATGTGGCTGAGTAGTTAAGTACCCTCGGGTTTAATCCCTGGTACCAAGAAAGAAAAAGGAAGGAAGGAAAGGAGGGAGGGAGGGAGGGAGGGAGGAGGGAAGGAAGGTAATAAAATTTTTAAATGAGCAATTATTGAATAAAGTCCAAAGTGAATCTGTGTTTTGAATACAATAGTGTTACCCATTAAAGAATACAAGTATCCAAGTGGTTTTCTTTCAAATGTAGCAACTTTGCTGAAGCCTGCAGAGCATTTTAGACACAAAGAGATTAATATGGGAAAAGTCACTGAACCTGCTATTTCTACATAGGTGCCAGATTTCTTGTGCCACCGAGTGCACAAGTGCATTTGGGTATGAGGCTCATACCATGGGTCAAAAGCACTCGACCAATGGTGAGGTCTGAGTGCACCTTGGGGAATGCCTGCAGGTGAAAAGCTGTCACACACAGCCTGAGGACAGTGCACGATTGAGAGCAGGAATAATAAATCAGAAGAGTGTGGCGGAGAAAGAGTAGAAGAGAAAAAGCTCCATACACAGCAGTGTAATGAGAACAGAGAGAAGCCAGGGCTCCTGAACAGTGCAGTACAAAGCAGAACAGGGTCTTTCAGGCGAAGAGAAGCAGGTTACAAACAGGAGCCAGCCCGAGTGGAGAGGCCCTTGGCCATCAGAGCCAGCCTTGTGCAGAGAAAAGTTTGCCTGCTTTAGACAGCGGAGGGACAAAGCCAAGCCACAGGAGGACCTCTCCCCCTGCAGAGGGGCAGGCTGTGGGTTCAGAAGCATTCCAATTAAAATTCTACTCCACCTCATTCTTCCTGCGACCTTGAGGCCGCAAGGGGAACCCATGGGCCTTGGGTTTCTCCCTAGAATAAGAGGCATCATGGACTTGAAAGGATGGCTGACAACATTTACAACAGTGGCATCTGCCCCTGCCTGGCACATGGCAGGTGCCTGGTCTCCTTAACTTATGAGGAAACAAGACCGTGCACACGTGGTAGAAAACAATAGACGGAGAAGGCAAGTGTGCACATCAAAGTAGGTCAGCTCTCCCCAGACTTCGGATCCACGGAAATTCATTTATTTGCAAGATTTAAACCTGCTGCACGTGGGAAGCTAAACCTGATCCTGAGAACTGTTTCTGGTCTGCCTTAGGATTTACTCATGTGGGCTTCCAGAATGACACACATTGCAATATACCTGTTTTAAACCACCAAGCCAAATACTATTTGAGTCATCTTAGAAATGCAAAAAAAAAAAAAAAAAAGTGTGTGCAGCACAGACCAAAAGCTCAGGTGCTCTCCTGGTGATTCCAGGGACAGCTCAGAGCAGGCCTCTTGCTGCATTTGCAGACATTTTTTTTTTTTTTTTTCAAATTTTCTCTTCTCCTAGCCCAGCATTTAACTGACCTGACAGACCATAAAGGCTTGTTTTCACTGATGTCTTTCCTTTAGGATTGCTTCACCCAGGAATCCAGGAGCAGCCCTGGGATTCAGAGGCTTGGCTGCAGAATTGCTGAGGACAGAGCTTCTCCCGGAAGGAAACCCCGTGGCTTCTGAGGTCCTGTGTGGATCTGGCCTCAGGCCATGCTGCACACAGACCCCTTCCCCAGGCCAGCAAGCCCCGGGAAACCTCTAGAGCAACTCTGCCATTTGCTTTTAATTAACTACTGTCCATTTCTGTTTGTCTTTATATTTAGTTGCTGATATAATCTTTGCCCTGCAGATCAATAATTTTATTCCAACAAATACATTCAAAAAGCATTCTATTGTAAGATCACCATGTTGTTTCCCCAGGACATACGAACAGGAAACATCAATGCTTCATGCTTTGTCAATGGGGGCAATGAATTAAAAAAAAAAAAAATTTAAGGGGGTTGAAGTTGGGGAAATTTCAGTAAGGGCAGCTAAAAACATGGGTTTTAGCTCTGAGAAGAAAAATAAACTCTTCTGGGAATATCATGCTTTTGCATTTTTATTTGAACAAACCAGTAGCAGCCTGCAGTCAGGATGTCCCGAATCTCCACTCTGCCCTTTGGTGGCAGTGCCGCCTGCATTCACAGAAGGGCACCTGAGTTTCTGACAAACCAAAGCCCACCATGAATTCCAGCTTACCCCATTTTTAATTTGGGCAATTTTCAGCTTAGTCTTAAAATGCTGATAGCCTTTTTATTAAATGACACAATCTTCGTTTTCCTTTAGGAAAGACTTTTATGAGTAACTGGAATTAAAGCCCTCCTTGGTACTGCGGCCATCCTGAGTCTCCACTGTGGCTATGTGGCTGTATTCATGCCCCTGTGTGGTTCCACCTGCCATCTCTGCAGCAGGCAGAGAAACAGGACACCCAAGCACAGAAGAGGCTCCCCAAGGCTGCACATTTCTCTGTAACGCTTTTCATCTAATTTGATTAAATCACATCACACAGACAGTAGGGATTTTTGAGAGTTTAGCCAGAAAGCTCTTTTATTCTTAAAAAAAAAAAATTATAAAGAAATTTCGAATATGTAGTAAATCATGTTAAATTCCATCAGAACACGAATATTTACACACACACACACACACACACACACACATAGACACATACACACACTCCCCCCTAACAATAAAAATTATTCCATTTCCAATGCTTCCCAACCCCAATATCTCTTTTCAGAGAAGAGGTATTTCTGCTTGGAGAAGCAGATAAAAGCATAATGACCCAACAATTGGTCTCCAATTCAAAAACTGCACAAGACAGATGTGAATTCCTAATTCCCCTTGATAAGCTGCAACTCAATCAATATGAATGTGGATGTGGTTTCTGATCAGCGTGGGGGACCCTGCAGACAATACCCTTTGGTTGTTGTGTTCATCATTTTCTGGACGAGGACATTTCTATAAGCAGATTATGTGCACTGTCTTTTTTGTACTTGGCCCCAATTTCAGTAAAACCTTTATCTATCACTTCCACTTAGGAGGGCTTCTAAAAATGGTGGGCCATGAAACTGCCCCCTTTATTCTGCACATAAAATTGTAGTTAGCCAAATGAATGAAAATGAATAAGTGACCCTGAGAATGAGGCCTACTAAATACCATCACTGGGTATTCAAACCAAGTGAGGAATGGCCTTTGGAGGAGGCCGGAGAGGCTCAGAAGTGAAACACCAGCCCCCTACATCCAGCCTATGTGTTCCTCCCACACAGCATGCAGGGGGCACGAAGACAGAGCCAGGCTAATCTGTGTCTCATCGTGCGGGTCACTTTACACCCGCAGCTGTGATGGCGCACAGGATACTCGCACACTCAGAAAATTGCTAGATCAAAAATACTGTGGTGACTTTGACACACGCACCCACCGTAGAAATGAAATAACGTCTAAAACTCAGGGCGCATGTTTTCATTGAATAAAATGAGGTTTTAATTTTTAAATTCTTTCAAACGAAAGTGCTGACATTTAAGGAGCCACAATAATCATGGAGCTTCCTTTTGACATGTTCATATTACTATGAATTGTGTCAAAGTTGAAGGCAACTACACTGACTGCACATCAAAATACTATTGGTACTTCAGAGTCATTTAGGGTAAAAAGATGTAAGTTTAGAAAAGTATACCTACCGATAGGCGTACATATTTTCCCCATCAGGGAAATCTGCATATACACACTTTTTGAAATTACAGATTCTCTGTATCCTTTACATTTTATATTGTAATAGAAGAGTACATTAGATTGAAAAAAGAGTCTATCTCCATTCATCTTCATCAATGCCAGTGAGGTACGATCTGCACTTTAGTCTACAGCACCTCTGTGCTGCATGGACACTGAGCCACACCACACATGGTGGGCAGGGGCCAGGTGATAGCTGGACAGCACATACCAACTCTGCCCAGGAGAGTCCGGCACATGATGCCATGGGGACCATCCTGACCCTCAGGACCCTCTTCACGTCAGCAGGAAGCTACGCAGACCATGACACAGCCCTCCTGCCTGGTCCATCCCCATCTACGTGCTCTTGGGTAGGTGACTCGGGCCGACTCCTGAGTGGTCAGCAAATTGATAAAATGAGCCATTTGCACTGCATGAACCAAAATGTCTCTTTTCCTACAGTAAAACCCTCTGTTCGCTTCATTCTTTTAAGAATTTTATTTATTTGAATACACTAAAATGATACCAAGCTAATTTACCCTAGATACAACACATTAGGCCTCAACTCTCCTTCTCTTCACTAAGCTTCTTACTCACCCACATGATTTCATTATTTTCCAATCCCTGTGACCCTTAGAGGGTTTTTATTTGATAAATCCTTATCTCTAAGCGTTTCCATCACTTGTTACTTCATAATAAAAAACATGCCTTTTATTTTGACTTCTTTTGGCATTATACTTTGAGAGCTCACGAGAAGAAATAGTTCTTTCTAAGATTATTGAAAACCTGTCATCACTGATATTTACACAAAATGGCCTTCTTCTACTTTGATTTTTAAAAATACATTTTCCTTAGGGAATGCCTCGTTTTTACATGGGATCAAAATCTTGGAGTAATTCTAAGCAATTAAATTTTCTTTCAGAAGTCTGGCACCTGGAGGCAAGGGGACACCCAGGTCTTGCTGCTCTCCCTCTGTGCACGTCTGCAGGCCAGGGCAAGCTGGCCAGGGGCTGAGAATCTGCACACGGAATCAGGCGCACCCGGTTCCAACTCCCACTTCCTCTGCGAGCAGGCTGCTCCTTGAGTCTTGATTTCTTCTTCAGCGTGATGGGCTCCCAAGACCCTCTCACGGAGCACTTTAAGGATGACACTGGCGGCGGCTGCTTTGATCGTATTCTTTTCCACTGATGCTCCTGCCCTGCAGGTCTATAGCAGGAACACTCTAGGCATTCTGGCAAGTGCTTCAGGCAGGGCTGGTGGCAGACAATGGGGAGTAGCAAATTTTATCACCCACACTTTTCTGTTCTGGGAGACCTGCTTCATGGAGGATTCCTTCTACTTTGTTTTTTTGTTTTGTTTTTTTTTAATTCTCCTTCATAATGATTGCTCTTACCAGTGTTTAATCTGTTCAAATGAATTTCCATGTTTTCATAAATTTCTGTTGGTTTTCCAAACACAAATCTCATCACCTATTCTACAACAACTACAAAGGAAGACAGGAAATAGAAACATAGATAAAACCCAGTAGGACCCAGAGAAAACTAGGAACTTTTAATTCACATATAATTGCGAAGCACCAAGCCCAGATACGGTGTGCACCTTTTTAAGGCAGAATGACATCCCATCATTTGAATACAGCACATTTGCTCTATCAATTGCTGGACCATATGGTGGTGATTTGACGTGTAAACTTTTGGGGACCCACTATCCGATCTTCTGCAGTAGTACTGACATACTTCCCCACCAGCAGTAGGAAAGGTTTCTGCCAGCACTACTTATCTTCTCTTTCTCTGAGACTAGCCGACTGGTGGGTGTGGCATCACAGAGGGGCTTTGCTTTGAGTTTCCTGCGGTGAGTGCTGCACAGTGTCTTCCCATGCTTCTGCCCGCTCTTTGTCTTCTTTGGAGAGATGCCTGCTCAAGCCTTTGTCCATTTTCATCCTGTTGGTTGTTGTGTCCCCACACTCCATTCTCTTCTCCCCAAATATTCTCACTGTGTGATCTCATCCATCGCCATAGACTGAAGTTCCTTCTGACTGCAGGTCTCCAAGGGGAGGGACAGCAGCCCACGCTGCCCAAGACAGTCTGAGCCAAGAGTTTATGAGGACTTTTCTTTGTACTGCTACATTGAACTATGAATGCATTCAAGCTTTACTAATAAAATATTTGGACTTTAAGGTGACACCTCACTCCATCCTCATTCCAAGTGACCCGAGGCCCTACGTGGAAAAAGAGCATCCAGAGGAACAGGACTTGCGCAGGTGGGGGATGGACACTGTTGACCCTATTCTGGGTGTTCAGATTAAACTATCTCCTGACAACTAGAGTTTCAAAAGATTCCTGCAAAGAAACTGGGTTGGAGTTAGACCTGTAAATGTAAATGTGTAGTTGACAAGGAAATAGAAGTACTGGGCTCTCTTCCTACTCCAAAAAGGTGTTGTTTTGTTTTTTGTTTTTGATCCACAATCCTAGATAAAAATCGAGACAGGCTGTCCAGATCCACACCACAGACAGTTTCAACAGTCCAATGACTGAGGAGGCGGTTTGAATTCTGAACTTACATGACTATTGCTAACAATGAACTTTGTCTTCAGTGTCCTTTGTGTCCTGAGAAACTACTTTAAGAAAAATGAAATCACTAGATTTAGTAAAACACTAAACACTTAGCTTCACAATGATCAAATAGCAATAATCCAGAGCTTAAGGAAAGAATATGTTAAAACAGAATGTCTGGCTTGACTTCTCCATCCCATGCAGGGCGTATTACAAAGCCTTCCTTCCCACCGGGTTGTGATTTCCAGTCCCTAACAGAGGCTGTAGAAGAGGGAGCTTGCAAAACCAACAGGACAACTCCCCACTGCCCTCCCAAGGTCACTCAGAAGCTGTCCACTGCCCCTGGATGGGATCCAGTCTCTTCAGCACATCAGTCTGAGGCCTGCTGCTGTCTGCAGCCTTGAGGTCCTCAGATCCCTCACCCCTGCCCTTGCAGTTTTTGCCTGATCCTCAAATGGGCCGTGGCCTCTCTACACACTACACACGTCACATCCTGGCTAACTCCTGTCTGTCCTCCACTCTCTGTGCAGAGCGCAGCGCTGGGTGAAGCCATTGTAATGTTCATGAGCGTCCCACATGCCCCTCCTCCAAGGTGCCACTTTGAACATGTGAAGACATATCTGAAATTATTCTACAGGCTTCCAGAACAAGAACTGCTGCTCGCCAGTGTAGACCTGACTTACACTATCTTCCCAAGCCACACATTTAGTTAAAGGGCCTTGAATACAGATATAAATGCTATTGGTACAATGTTGCATAAGCTCTCTGCTGTGCCCTGTGCCTTAGCTGGATGAGCAGCCACCCCTTCCTCATTTTTTCTCCATGTATAGGGTGTTTTGGTAAAATTATTCTTGCTATTTTTCTTATGACACCCTTGCTTCAATCTCTTAAAACTAAGCTTCTACATTCCAATTTATCATGGTGAATTATGAGATATGTCTAAAATTTCTGTGTTATGTTTTGATTCATTTTTTCCTCCTGTTCAATGATAACCTCCCACCTGCACTCAATCCTCTCCACTGGAAAGATGTTAAAAATAAGACACTCGGCATAGAAAAAGCAATGAGAGAGTAGAACATTAAGTAATGAGCTAAGTCTTTGACCAGTTAATGAAAGTGAATGACAACCAGGACTTCCGGCCCCTGTCTTCTCCCATCCCAGAGCTTCCTGTGCAAAGGGGCAACCCCACACGCCCTTTGCTTTCTTCTCACAACAGTGTTGAAGTCTCCAGTGTTTTGCAAACTTAGGACCAGTTGTATTTTATTTTTAATAATGCCATTCACTAACATATGAAGTAACTATAGCAACTTGGAGGAAAAATTGAAACCTATGCTAAATTAATACTAAATTTTGTGTTGGAATGAAAGAACATGAGACTAAAACTTTTACAAATTGTTTAATGATAATGAGACTCTTATACCATAAATGTCAAGAGGGAGGAAAATATGTAGTGGACCATGTCCCTGCCTGTCGGTCACACTGGGCCACACCAGTCACCAGGGTCCTGCCCAACAAGGTTGGCAATTAATGATGCATAACTGAGTAAACAATTAACTAGTGTAATTAAAGAGATTGTAAATCTCACGTCTAAATGCTACCCCAGACATCTGGATCATCTGCCTTGAGAAAACTCTGCTCCACAATTCTTCATAAAGAAAATGGAATCAATTTCCATTCCTATACTCCCTATTTGGATGATAAAGACAGCTCTCTCAGAAACATATACATTAAGACATTTCAACATTTCATTGGTGTGCAATGTAATTTTGAAAATTCTGTCAAAACATTATTCATCTATAGTATTGCTTTCCTATCTGTGTGATGACAATCCTGTAGAACCAATTCCTCAGAAAGTTTCCTACGGAAACGAGGCAAGAACACCGAACTAATTCCAGGTTTAATCTGAAGCAATTGCACAGAGGGAGGAGGAGGACCACAGTGCTGAGCGCTGACTGAGGAACACAGCAGCTCCATGTATCCAGCATCTTTCTTTCTTTTCCTTTTTGTCCTTCTGTGAAAATGCACAGGACATTGTCCACTCTGTCTGCTACAGGGTGTTGTACCAGTTAGTTACCTATTTTTTTTTCCTCTGACACAGCATGATATTGATTTTCAAGAGGACTGTCAAGGTATAGTATCCTGGCTGGGCCTGTGCCTCAGTGGTACAGTTCTCACTTGGCATGCAAAGGCTCTGAGTTCTATTCCTAGTACCAGGAAAAAGAAAAAAGACCTATTATCCTGTGGGCTACAGATGGAGGTCACAACAGCTTAGAAGAGCATGGGTTCACCTGAAAACTGGCACCAAGAAGGCTTGTTCTCAGATGCACAGAAGAGCCTTTCTTTACCCATGTCGCCAATACCTCCCCCTCCCCAAATGGTGAAAGGAGAGGGGCCTCCTGCTCCCCCCCTGACTTCCTGCCCTGTTAAGCTCTTCCATGAAAGCAGGGGTCACCTGAGCTAATCAGGTCCCAACCCACCTATCTACCCACTCCCTGAGGTCATAGCATGGACTACATCCTGGGATTGTCCTTCCTCTCAACAATTCTGCCCTGAAAATAAGAAAAACAGGACTTTTGTCACACGAGCCTTTTGTGTCACCTACTTGAGACAATGAGAAGCACAAACCACATGGCCAGCCACTCCAGACGGTGTGACGGCAGGCACAAGGCAGGTAACACAGCTCATGATGAGCATGTTCACAAAGTATTGAGTAAGAGTGACATTGAATACCTAACGTGACAAGAAGAACCCCAAGAGCCAGCTCTATCCAGTGCCTACTCTGCTGCACTGAGGGCTTTATGTTCCTATTTTCTTCATGACAACTGTCCTACAAGGACACGTGTTACTGGGCCTCCTGTCCCACAAGTGAGGATAAGAGTTTGAGATGATCCCTGCCCTCCCACAGCTAGAAAACTAGGAAGAGCCAGCCAACCTGGAGACAGCATCAGAGCCACATGTGGCTGACTTTAAACACACTGCAGCAAATTCTGTAATGTCAGGAAGCACTCCACGTACAAAACTACCCTAGGTGATTTGTGTCTGATACACAAAGAGCTTGGAAGGCTATATGTCTTGAAACTAAGGTAGCTGAACGTTAACATTCGTATGCTACTCGTTTCTGGTTAAAACATGCCAATGAGACATCATCAAAAATGAGAAATTTCTCACTAAACAATGGATTAGACCATTTGCACATAAGATGGGAGTTTTAAACTTTATAGAATTCTGGCTTAATTGGGAGAGCAACAGGAAAATATCATAACATTAAAAAAAAGAAATTCAGAATCCTACAATTCTGCATTGAATATTACTCTGTATTTGAAGAGTATTTAACAGCATTTTTCCAGCAGTGAAAGTCTTGGCCTGGCTTCAAAAGATTCTTTAAGATATTGAGTGGCCAAGTGACCTCAGGGGACACCCACCTACATTCAGCGTTGAGGCGATCTGTGTGAAAAGCGCTCTTGAACATTAACGCACTGGGAGAGGCGGTCAGCCTGTCTTCCCAGGAGCTCCTCAGACTCAAAAAGACAGACAGGTGGAATGCAGCCCGGCAGGTGCTTGGGAGGAGAAGACGCTGAGGAAGACCCACTCCCAAGCCCCGGGTTCTGACTCTGTGGATGAAAAGCCAGTCCACAAGGTCTTTCCGCTTTTATTCCGTTTCTTGCATTCAGGGCCTCTGTTTGTTCCCCTTCCCACCATCAACATATTAATGATGCTTTCCCCAGGCATCTGCCTAGTAGAGGTTCTCAGGTGTGTTCCAGGGCACAGAGGACCCCATGTGCACAGAGTCCCTAAAAAGATGGGGAGGAGCTGAGAAATAGAGAGAAGCCAGAGCACAGCGACACAGGTGACTTCAACAGACTGGAGCCTTGGGACTGGGCCCCAGCTGCGCACACTCTCTGGGCTGAGCACAGCCTCTGCATTCGCCACTCCACATCAGGGCTTCACAGAGCCACCCAGGAGAAGAAGACCCTGGATGAGGATGCTGAGTGGGCGACAGTCGCCAGCTGGGTCTGCAGAACAGCCTGAAATCCTCCAGGACCATTCTACAAAGGTTTCCCTGCAGGAACACGACCATGCTGGCCCCTGTCACTACGGTGGAGAGTTTCTGGAGAAAGGTGGGATAACTCAGGACAGACTGGGGCTGCTCCAGACGTGCGCTCTGGTTTGGCGTCAATACCAAGCAGGTGTTAATATGAAGAAGGTGCTAGAAACACTGTCAACAGAGCCCGAGAAGCAATGGGAAGAGTGCTGAGGAGGCTGCGTGACCTTCCCCACGCCTGCCAGGAGGTCACACCTTCAGCTGCGGACTGGTTGCTCTGAAGGTACCAAAAATAAAACAAAAACCAAAACCATCCTCAGCACCACCTGGGAACTTGCTAGGTAGGTTTGAAGAGATACATGTTTTCACCCTGATGGAAACGTTGCACAATGTACTCACATATGGAAACACCATGTTACCCTCATTAGCATGCAAAATTTTTATGGTTCTTTTTTGTACCAGTTAAAAATAAATCGAATTTTAAAAATGCACTTTCATACCCTACCCCATCTGACCAAATCTGATTCTGCATTTTAATGGGACCTGCAGGTGATTCACCCATGGAATAAAATTTGAAAATGATCCCTATTCATTGCTTTCCTTTAAACAACAAATGGAAATAGAACTGAATGTTTTTATTGTTCCTTTTCAGAAATAGTACTTTTTTTCTATAATTGCTTACCCTGTACAGAGCATCCTAGATTTGGAAATCAGTTTTCCTGTTCACAGGGGTCTTGGGGACGCCTGCCCTGAGGCATTTAAAACTGTGCAGCCCATAAGAGCTAATTGGTGGAAAATGTGCTTCTTGAATCCACATCCAGACGACAGCACTGATGAGAGATAGCAACAGAAACAACAGAGACAGCAACAGTATAAAAGGTGCTCTAGTGATCTGTTTTACCTGAGCTATCATTTAAATTCATGCCAGACACACCTCCACGCTAGTCTTTCCCCCTAGTGATCTAACTAGGCTTTAAAAAAAATGCACTACTGGGGGTTCCACTTATTCCTGGGCGGGTGGGAGGGGGATGCGGAGCTCTTCAATCATTCATCTGCAAGAAGTCGGAGGATGAAAGTCATCATAGGAAAACAAATCCTCTTCTATTACATTTCATTGGTGAGTAATTATTATGTTCTAGCAAGTGAAGGATTCACGCTCTGCCTTGCAGGGAAAGAGCTCAGCGGGTGCTTCCCCCCAGAGTCTGCAGGTGCCTTATCTCTGGCTGCAAAATACTGACTCCATTCTGGGTCTTGCCCTCCCAGAGAGTGAGGACTCAAGATGACCTTCCCCACCCTGGATCAGGCTAATAATTTCCGTCCTCTTGGAAGAAAAAATATTTGCTATGTCATGAGACCAAGGGTAAGAGGTTGGCATTTAGTTGGTCTAACTACTTCAGCATTTAATTCTTATGCTGTGCAGATGAAAGTAAACCTATTCTGCTCTTATTCTGGTCATTTTATGTAAAACTTAGCTGAGACTGATCTCTGACGTTCATCCAATCCATCCTCCAGGCCCCAATCTCTTTCCATACTAGATGAGTTTTCTCATCTAGTATACTTCTGCTTCCAATTTAAATCACCTACTAGTTTATTTGGGGATAACTCTAAACCCTGTAGCTTCTAACAAAAGGCTCTGCACTGTAATAATCACTGCTTGCTTGAGACTGTCAGTGTCAGGCACAATACAAGCACTTTTCATATAGTAATGAATTCGCCCTCTATGGTCAGTGAAGGATCACACTGATTTTCTGTACACGTTTTATTGGTGAATATGTGGTCATAATGCACACATATCTATCTACAAGTGAGTTCAGAATATTGGGTATCTACTGGCAAAACAGTAAAGGATGAATGACTTTTGAGAAGTAACTATCCATCTCTAATACATGAGGATCAAAAAACAAACACAGAAAAACAACCTATTTGAGGCATCAGAACATCAGACACATCATGCCCACTGCCTAGCTCACCTCGTCTTTCTGGTCTCTGGGTATTTGTTCCTGGTATTCTGTTTACCAAGAAAGTCCTTCTCTTCCTCAGTATGGTAAGGTTCTGCTGATCCTTATTGTTCAATCTAGAAGCACTTCCTATCTCAAATCTTTCCTAATCCTTCCCCGCTGAACATGACCTTTCCTAGTGATGCACAGCATTCTGGCTTGGAATATAGATAGTTTTAAACAACTCTGTTTCTCCATTACACAATCTGCCCTGGAGGGGCATTCATTCATTTATTCAACAAACACAACTATTATTGATTCCCTCCACCCCATGTTTTCCATAAGGAAAATATTCAATAAGCAGTTGTTAAATTATGGAACGTCACTTCAAATGAAATTTGAAGAGAACTTTAGGTTCTGCAATCCAATGAGGGGTCAAGGTCAGCGACTGCCTGGGCCTCCATCTGACAGTGCCAAACCACTGTCTGTAAGAAGTGGGCCCTGGAGCCCCAGCCCTCTCCAGTACCCCGCCTACAGCTATCTCCAAGTTCAAGGACAAAGCAGATTTGGAGCAAGCCGATGACAGGAGGAAGCAGGGACATGAGGAAGTTCAGGGTCATTTTCTTTCACAGAGAAAAAAAAAAGGTACTGTGATTCTCAAGGGGGGAGAGAATGTCAGCCCTGAAGCCACCCACGGAAGCAACAGCCCAGGGGGCTCTCTCCTTCACCGCTCACCGCTCTTCCCCGGAAGCCCACTCAGGGAGTCTACTGCCCATGTAAGGGACAAATGCAAGAAAAGCTGAGTCTCTCTGTAAACAAAATTCAAACTAGAAAAAAACAACATGTTTTCAATTTCTTTTTTTTTTTTTATTACACTCTGTTTTGCTTTGTTTTGTTTTTACACACCACATTTCACAGAGACTGTTCTCACACTGCCGGGAGGGAAGGCATATTGTTTGCGTAAGTTCTGCAAAGAAGTCAGTTAGGTGCCTGTTTTCCTTTTCACAATATTTTCTGTATGCTTGAAATATCATCGAAAGGCTAAATATTCTTGTAAAATAATGACTTTCACAAATCATTTATGTATAAATTACTATCACTTCAGAAGTAGCATGACTATTGATGAATACATATAAAACAAATACATATCAATATTAATGAATACATATAAAAATGAACATGAATTCCTTTCTTATATTTCTAAAACTTTTTAAAATGTATTACTTGGTAAAATATCCTATTCTTTTCATATATTCATGATAAAATTTTTAAAATGTTGACCCCATTTTGAGACATTTTAGCCATTTACCTTCTATACATATAAGACAAAGGATAAATATTTTCTTTAAGATATTCAATATATCACTGATGTAAACATGGTCCAAAATTCATATATTTGTAGACACTGGAATTGAAGAAAATATACAAATACTCTATTTGATCATTTACTTGATTGAAAATGAGTTATCCTTATTTTATAGGTAATAAAATAAAAACCAAGAAAGATCAAATCATTTGTGCAAATCACAAAGAAACAATGAAACTATTATAGAACTTTGCTATATTGCCTTTAAAATTCCTTAAGTGGTGGCTATTCGGATACAAGATAATGACTGCTTTTAAGATCCAATGTGTAACTTAAATTACACGTAAAAATTGAAGGTAAAAATTTGTAGTTTACTAACAAATAATGGTATTTGTGGTAAAGTGCCTTTAGGGTTATTTGGTTTATATGAGTTTTTCAAATTGCTCTGGACCTAAATTCCTCACGATGTCTCTTAAAAGAATTCATGGTTTGAAAGGATTGCAGCAGCAAGTGATGCTCACACTGAACAGACTGTCCTGATGAAATGCAGTTTAGTTCCCCTTAGTCCCTTTTTATTGGCGCATTATAATCATTCACAATAGTGGGACTCCTTAGGCCACATCTGTCTGTCCATGCACATACCATGATTTGATCCATCTCTTTCCGCACTACCTCTCTGACCCTTCCCCTCCTCCCCGCCATCTGCTAGGTCCACCCTCCTGGCCTCACTCCTTCCATTGTTACCGTCGTTATTATTTTAACTAGTGCATCACAGCTGCATGGAAAAGTGGGATTCACCATGGTGGGTTCTCGGGTGGGCATAGCACAAGGCAGCACGCTTTGTTCCTCTGCACTTCCCCACGCTGCCCTCTTCTTCTACTCCGTGGGTCTACTCAGGTGGTCTCCCCTCGTGACACTCTGTTTTGTTCCTCGCTAGCTTGCATACATGAGATAAAACATTCCACCCCCGGCTTGCTGAGTCTGGAGCATTTCACTTAGTATGGTGTTCTCTAGTTCCATCATCCTACCAGCAAATGCCATCATTTCATTCTTCTTTATGGCTGAGTACACCTGTGTGTGTGTGTGTGTGTGTATGTGTGTCTCCCATTTTCTTTATCTATTCATCTACTGATGGACACTTAGACTGGTTCTATAACTTGACTGTTGTGAATTGTGCTGCTGTAAATCTTGGTTTGCATGTACACTTCACCATGCTGATTTTAGTTCTTTGGGATAAACACCAAGAGTGGGATAGCTGGGTCATATGGTGGTTTCATTACTAGTCTTTTGAGAAATCTCCATCCTGCTTTCCAAAGTTGTTGTACTAATTCACTTCTTTTTATAGCTAAAAATTTTTAGCCAGGTACAGTGCTGTAAGCCTGTAATTCCAACAACCGGGAAGAGTGAGACAGGAGGACTGCAAGTTTGGGGCCAGCCTGGGAAACTTTTCTCAAATAAATAATTTCAAACAAATGGCTGGTGGTGTAGCTCCATGCAAAGCACTCTTGAGTTCAACCTGCAGTACCAGAAAAAAAGAAATGCTAATAATTCTCAGATATACTAGAGCACAAAATCCTTTATCTTTTAACATCTCTTAACTTATACTAGGTAATCAGTTGTTCCCTAGCATATTCTTGGGAACACCTTGAGAGAGATTCAGTGCAATTTTGGCAAATATTTAGGAAGAGGACATTTATCAGTATATTTATCGTCTGATTTTGGATTTAGGTAACGCTGGAGCATGCCTGTCTCCCTCAGTAGCTTTATACAGATGTGTCCAAAGCCCAGGAAGCCCCCAGGCTCCGTGGTCCTGGGCACATCATCCTGGCTACTAACACTTGCCAGGTACTAGACACGCACCTCTTAACGCCAGCAGATAGCTCGAAGACTGATGGCTGGCTGGGGGCTTTGCATGCAAAGCACTCTTTATTCACCTAACAAATGCTTTATGGTACTTAGCTTGCTCCAACACCGTGGTAAATGCTTTGCTAACCTGAATTTATTTAATCGTTACAACAGCCCCAAGAGGTAGTTGCTGTTTTTTTCCACTTATTGCAGATGAAGAAACAAAAACATTCAGTAAATGGCTGGGTGTCTTGCCGCTTGAGAAGCGCTGGACTGCAGCCTGAATTTAGACAGTCTGACTGCTAACGCTCAGGGCCCACTTAGAGATTCATCTATGAGATACGTCACTCCACCAAAGAGATATGTGGTATGACATGGTCTCTTCAAATGTCCCCTGACCAATGGTCAAGCATTATGACTCCTGGTGTGAATCAAAATCATATGACAGTGGATCTTACAAATGGAGCAAGCTCATTTGACTGTCATAAAGAATTGACTATCAACTGAGAACTTCCTGCTCAGCTTGTAACTTCTGATTTTTGTGTACATTAAAAAGGGCTTTGGGAATGGTTAGTACACAGTAAATTTAATTTCACCTCACCTCAATAATCACAGGGTGCAGCTACCTTGATATGGCCATGCAGATATAAATGTGATTCAGTTAACATGTATTTATGCATCACTACTGTCCTCTAGAGTTGTGCTGCCCAATGCAGTCACCACCATGGATATGGAAATTAAAATTTAAACTAATTAAATGTAAATAAAGCAAAAAGTTCAGTTCCTCAGTTTACTAGTCACATTCCACGTGGTCAATAGCCACATGTGACTAGTAGCCATTGTACTGGGCAACAAATATAGCAAATATTTCTATTTTTCAGAAAGAATCTACTGAACAATACTACTCTTGAATAACCATAGGGAAAGTATGGCTCAGCACTGCAACTCCGGAAGCAAAATAGTGGAAACAGCAAGTCACAATAAATAAAGAACTCTTAGTCTCTTTAAAATAAACTTTGAAGGTCCACTTTACATTTAGGTAAAAAAAAAAAAAAAAAGAAGTACTAATATTTTATTATAAAAATGTGGTTTTGTGGAATTATTTATATTCTGAAACAGTCTAAAAACGAAAGCTATGGTATTTGTTCAACTTCTATTTGATATTTCTAAGCACTTGAATAATTGCCTATATACTTATAGTATTCTAATTTTGCACTATAGGCTGTTTCATTTGACTGGTTTCATTGTCTTTTGCCCAGAATCTCTACAGCTGATTAGCAATTTCCTCGATATGTGAGATAGATATTATGTGAGTTGTAGGCTGTGGCCAGCATCCCCATGGAAGGTCCAGAGGGCAGAGAAAGGAAGTCCAAGGTCCACACCGAGCAGTGCAGCAGAAGGAGCATTGGTGCTTGCTCGCTGAGCTGCAAAGGCCAGAAAGCCCTGCCTATAATGAGGAATATGAAGGCCACACGTGATGAAGTCTAAGCCTTCTCTGGGCCAGTGGGGCTGGGGATAGAAAAGGCATGAGCCCCTGGCTGAGGCACATACATTTCCTGTATCGACAGAGACAGACGAGAACCCAGTTGTCCTCATGTCACCCTGTACCTTTACCTGATGTCTCTGTCTTTGAGTTGCTTGATAACGTACCAAAAAATAAAGACCACTCCAAGTCAAGGCCGAGTCTAACGCTCTCACCCAAGGTCACGATCCGATTCGGCCTGACAACTCGGGACCTCTGACTGGCCACGTTCCAGATTCCCATACTGGACTTTAAACACGTGATATTCAAGGAGTCCAACAAACTCCAAGTCCATAAGAAAGCTGAAATTGGAAGCTTAATGGAAAAGGACCACGCTCCTCCTTAAAAATGTGGACGCTTATCTGACGTATCAATAGAGCTGAAGAAAATCCATAAACTGGATGATTTATTAAACAAATAATGCTTCTGACATCGTACATCTCAAAATTGTGATGATAATGAGCATTTCAGATCATGAGGTGAAATAAGTGAGATAAGTAGAATATAATCTATTGTTTAAATAGCATAAGGTTAAAAAAGAAAGAGCTCACTATCTCATGTCCCATGGGCTACATCTAAAGAATGATTATTGATTGAAAACAAAATTCTCAGGAGCCTAAAATGACAAGCTAAAAATTCAGTAGAATTAAAATGCATTCTTAATGATGAATTTCACAACTTATTAAATTTACTTTATTTATTACTACATGTAAGATTTTTTTTATTTCTTGTATTCACCTTTGATGGATAATGCATTAATAAAAAAACCTTCAAGTGAATCTAATGAAAAATATGGTACCTTTTAATGTATCAATTATGATTCCAAGGCACAAAACTAAATCGGAGGGTTTTGTGAAAAGTGCAGTATATACATCTTCGAGCAAATACCTATTCTTGCAGTAGTCAGCCAATAAGCATGACTGTGTTGGGGCCAGCAGGTATATATATTGTGCTTTCACTTGCCAATTCTGTTTTGTTGAACAATTAATTGCAAAGAAGTAGGAAAGCAATCCGTAGAGAGAAGACACGGCTTAGCTGAGTCATAGAATAATCCCCATGCCACATGGTTAGGAGTGAGGGTCGCAAGAAAAGCACTCTCCCTAGAGGAGACTGAGAGAAGCACACTGCTTTAGGGGGCCAGAATAAGAAAGGAAGGTTTTAAATAGATGTGGACCCTGCATGGCCTGGCAGGAGGACTTCAGTCAGCAATGGAAGCAGGAGAAGACCAACCCCAATAAATACAAGCTCCATCCCACAGAGTGACAGAGCTCCGAGCAAGAGATGGCCTACACCTATTCTAATTTGTAGATGTTTTTAACAATTAAAATTCACACGAAGCACATAGGCTTCTTGCTAACCTGACAAAGAATCCCAGAAGGCACCTCATTACAGACTGGCCTTCAGGATACCAGCTCTTCGATGCTTGCTCAGCTGTCTTTTCCAGTAAAATAAGTTTTGGATGTATATTGAGTGTCCCTCTCTCACACAGTCAGTCCTTTCCTTCACTGAGTTATCTGGGGATCTTGTTAATGTGCACATAAATCACTGGAGGTTTTGTTTAAATGCATGTTCCATGTCTGTACTGTGTTCTACGGACCAGAGTTCTGGGAGCAATGAATCTGGGACCCTTCTTCCCTCTTGTGCCCACGGCCCCTCCCACAAACATTCCTGATGCTTCAGATTTCTGCTTAGACATCTTTTCCTCTAGGTAGACTTCCAAACCCACACACAGTACCAAATGACCTCTAGATGAGTGGTAACCACACCAAGGTGTAATTATTAAGTTACTTGTTTGCCTTTGCCACCCAGCACCTAAGAAAACACTTACACAAAGTAAGGTATCAGTGCCAATTCACTTAACTGATGACTGACTTAAAATGTGCAAAAAAATTTATCTGAGCAATATGTAAATTAGATATTAATGTGCACATAAATCATGGACTTGTAAATTTTAAATGTTAAATAATAAATGCCAACGGTCTGTAAAGGAAAGATATACTGGATGTGAGAAAGTCTCCATGGGGTGACAATCTCCAACCCCACAGGATGGCAGCACAAAGCATGTTCCACCTCTGCACACTGGCACCTGCTCAGGACCTGGAAACTTGGAAGGTCAGAACCTCAGGTTCCATCGCAGACCAACAGAATCAGGCTTGGCAGTTCAACAAGATCATCAGGTGGTGGAGCTGGCAAAGGTAAACAACATTCACTGCTAAACGGACCTCGTCACTTCTACTCCTTGTTTTTGTTTTGTTTTTCCGTCAGTCACATCCTGAAATTTCTAATGTGCACAAGGAAAATCCCTTTCCCTGGAATGGAGGCCAGACTGACCCAAACTCCATTAAGGAAAGAAGAGCCAACAGAAAGGTAAGCCATCCGCAAATGGGATGAAGCTGAAAGATGTGTTGAGAAGAAGTTTAACAGCATTTTAAAGAGTTTGGAAGGAAACTAGATATGGTCAAAATCCTGTTTTGTGAAGTAGGCATTCTTCTAACAGCAAATTCTAAGTTTCTACGGAGACAAACTGCTGTAAAAGTGTATTTCATTGAGTTACGTTCCACCCAAGCACTGAAGCACCTGAACAAGTGTGGCCGCTACCTTCTGTGTGACGCAGTCTGATGACGGCTCGCCAAGGGCAGAAGAGATCCCTCCTGCCCACTCTCTACAACAGCCTCTGTTTTGAAGTGTTCTAAAGACACTTGACTAGAATAATTGGAATAACCTAGAATACTCTTTTCTAATATTTATGACTAGAAATAAGGACAGTCTGCTGAGTAGCAGTTGTGAGTAGCCACAAATAAAACACAGATAAGGAAGATCTGGAAAACCAGTACCTATTCAGGACAATCCTTTGGAATGGTCAGATGAAAACTGATAATAAGAACTCTGAATTTAAAATGAAAAGCCACGTCGTTATGCCAGGCTGCTTTTTTCATAGTATGGTAATAAGAAGTTGAAAATTCATTATTATATAGGTCATTCTTAAAATATACTTCAATGAGGTTTTAAGGAACAAAATGTCTTCCTTTGGATTCAATCATATTAAAGGAGTATTCGACAATAACTATAACTGAATTCTACACCCAGCAGTTCTCAGACTCGCCCTTCTCACTTCATCTTCTTTCATTCATGGTAAACCACTAAAATATCTTCAGTCCTTTAATAAAGCTAATCATAATACAGTAATTATGTGAATCATGCTTTGATTTGAAGAAATCCAACAACTACTGATAGTCTGACAATGGAATGAATACATTTTCAAATGAAGAGATGGGTTCATTTAAATTCTTTTCCTCCAATTCAAACAAGATTTTGACACTGTGATTCAGCAAGATTTTCACTAAAACCACAGAACGGACCGTGGCTGACTTCAGCCCTGAGTCCTCGAGAGCATAGCCAAATGGGCTCAGATGTCCTCCACAGTCACGGCAGACCTGGCTACCCAACATTTTTTTATTATTATTATTTTTAATCTGTAGAACTCAAACTAGATATTTTCAAATGAAAACTACTCAACAAATATTTAGGGAACACCTGTGTACTGTATACAATGCAAGAATCAGTGACGCTGGACACCCTTTTACATAGCACAGTGACCTCAAGTCAGTAATCACACACAGGGAAGCAAAACAACGTAGGGGTTGCTTATCAGTCTAAAAACGTTCAGGAAGACAGGGCTTCTACCTATGGCCAAAGGGGAAATCCAGAAACATGCTTTGGATTCTTGATTTTGGTTGGATGCCCTCCTTTCTCCTTCTCCATCTCCTTCTTATTTTTATTTTTATTTTATTTTTTTTTTTTACTTTTTGACTTGGGTGTGACCCAGGTCCAGATGAAAGGTCACTAAGCCCATTCTGTCCTTCAGATACCAAGGTGACTCTACTAGGGAGACTAGGCGGACCACCTATCAGGGAGTAAGGATGCATCTGCAGAGATTCATCCCCCTCCTCCTCTACAACCAGAGTGCTCAGTCTGTGCTGTGGAATGGAGCTACTCACGACAAGAAATGGGGGCTGTCCAGGGGGTGGGGTGGTGGCCAACCTTAGCCTAACCTTGTCATCCAACACTCCTCCTCCATAAGCAGCCAGACCACTTGCTCATCCAGACTTTGAACATCACACCCCACAACTTGTTTTCTATTTTCAATACAAAGCACTTGTTTGCTCTCCATCTATTTAGATAATTTTAACTCATAAGGTGAAAAGTGGATAATGCAATTAAGATCAATCTTTCAAATCCCAGAACTCTTTAACCTTTGTGTTTTTTGATAGAGGACTTCAAATGTTGTGAGATAATATAGATAAATGATTGATAGATAGATAGATGTATGATATTGATTTCTGTGATATCTCTCCCACTCCCAGGGAAGTCTTAATTTACTTTCAAACTACTAACATTTATAGACTACAGGTGGAGAAGTCTCCTATAACAGCTCTATCAATTTTATCACTGTTAAAACACTATCCAAAAGAATGACACTAATCAAGTATTCTTTGGAACACACTCCAACAGAACATCAGCTTTAAAGCTGGGATATAATGGTTAACTTGGATTTAATTTTCACACACACACACACACACACACACACACTTTTCTTCTAGGAAAACAGGGCAAATGATAAGCCAAGCGCTTAATATTAGCCTATTCCTTGAGCCCAGGTCCTCTGCCTGTTATCTTTACCCTCTGTCATATTACACCGCTGCTTGCCAAACATTCAGGATCCCTCCCTGCTCTGTGAACACACGAATGGCAACGTGCCTTGATTCAGTCGGGGGAATAGCTACAATGTCATGCACTGGCACTGAGCTGGACTTTTCACAACTGAAATATGGTACTCAGTTTCTTTTCCTTCTGTTATACTCTGGAAAGAGGCTGCTTTGTCAGACAGAAGCCTATGAAGAAAACATACAGAAAAGGTTCTCCAACCCACAAAAGGCATAGGATAGTCACAAGAAACCAAGTTTTGATAAAAGTTGTGATAAGCCCTAATCTTGTGGGGATGCCTATTAACTCAGCATAACCTGATCTTTCCTGACTGATACACCCTTCTGACGCTCATCTCACTGTGGTGCACTCATTTCTACCCCCTAGGGATGCTTTAGCTCTCTTCCTAATAAAACTATATAAAGTAAGCAAGAATTTGGGAAGTTATTTTAGTTAAAAGTGAATGTATAACAAGCATAGGCAAATAAAATTTGAACTTTCATGAGGATCAAGGAATCGAGACAAAAGATGCAATTCCCCCAAAATATCTGGCATTCTAGAATTACTTAAAAACAAACACACACACACACACACACACACACACTTCTGCTAGCAGGGCCAAAGTAGTTGAAGAGAGTGTTTCCAGACCTCTGTTCATGAAGGCAGTTGCCCTAAAGTGCCTTCGTCTTTGTTTCAAATCCTATTGCTGAAACAGTTAATCTGAACTTAGTATTATGGGCAGCATTCCAGGCAAATGAGATTTGTATGTCTGGCTAAATAGTAGTATGAGATTATGATGAGGGGCTAAAAACGTTGATCTTATCATGAAATTTTTCATTTGCCATTCAGAAACTGTAAGTTCTAGAGATTCACTAATTTATCAAAAAATACAAGTTTAGGAAGCATTAAATTATCATCAGGTATTTGTTTGACATCTACCATTTCATAATTATGCAAAATAATTTTTAAAATTAAAAATGTTCAAGGCAAACTTTCAAATTTACCTTAAATATAAACAATTTTGGAAGTAAAAAGGAAACTTGAAAATGACTTTTCAATTTCATTAATTGAAATTGCATTTTCCCTATGCAGAGAAATGCCTAATAAAATTTTATTTACCTATGCTCTTGTGGTTAAAAGTCCTTTGCATTAAAACATGATGATGGTCTCCCATATTTATAGCTGAATATTCATCAATTATTTCTGGATTTATGGACAACATAAAACAAACTGTGTATTTTTCCTGAGATGTTTTGAAAACATATGAAATTGTCTCTGATTTCCTAAAGAACAATGTAGGCAAGGGATCTTGGAAAGAAATTCAGTCTCTCTCTTGAGTGGCCCGTGATTTCTTCTCCTGGTGTCCATGCCCTTGTGCAATGCCCTCCCTTGAATGTGGTCAGGACCTGAGAGTCTCTTCTAATAAACAGAAGAGAGCAAAGGTGAGGGATGTCACTTTCATAGTTACCTTATGTAAGACTGTCACATCTGTCTCACTCAGAAACTTTTCCCCTAGCTGTCTTTAAAGAACAAACTGCCAGATTGTGAGCTACCTCAGAGAGGGCCCTGTGGCCAGGAGGTCAGGGCCACCTCCAGCCAACAGACAGAAACGAGTGACAGCCTCAGTCAACAGATGCAGGGAGCAGAGCTCCACTGAAGACCAGGGGAGCCTGGAGCCGGATCTCTGGCTAGGAGACCTTGAGATAACCCTGCCTTGGCTGGTACCTTCACTATGGCCTGAGACACATTAAGTCTTGCCAGGACTTCCAGTTCACGGAAGGTGCGAGAGAGTCTAAGTTGGAGCAATTTGTTACACAATAGTAGATAACTAACACAGTGAAATTCTCCACTCATTTTTCACAAAGCAAGAAAAATAAACACAAGCTACCTCACTTAGGTCTACTCATTGAGAAACAATTAAATATAAAATTATTCTAGTTTTTTTAAATTATTGTGAAAAAGAGCAACAACTCTACTGAGAAACCTGATGGTGCTTTCCTCTGTGTCAACCTCTTTATGATCTACTCGACATTAGATAGTGCCACTTGCTCATCAGGTTTTCCTTGGTGATTTTTGTGAATATTAACCTTTAATTATTCCCAAAATATTTAAAATAAATCAAACATGAAAATTTGCAGAAATAATTTTTACAATATTCAAAAGTGTAGCTTGTGGGTACATGATCAAAGAGGTGATAATTTTAATACAAGCATGAGAATGCTACTGCTTGCTCCAAAAGAACAGCAGAAACTTGGGCTACAAGAGAATATCATGATCATTGTCTAATTGAAATGCTTGATATTATAAATACAGAGGAAGTGAATCAAGTTCAAGAGGACTAGTTCACATAGTTTCTTCATTAAACTGTAACAACATCAAAACATGAGGTTTGAACAGAATTTCCTAGATAATACAGTCTTAAAATCAATTTTCCCTTAAAAATGATGCTTTAATGATTAGGACAGTGAATTTCCATTCTGTTTGTCACCTATGGACATGAGAGAAGCACATTAATATAATCAATGAAAGAAGAAAAATGGGTGGCTAACCTCAATTCCAGGGCATTGTGCTGTCTCTCTGCAGGGCACTGTTTATATTTGCCTAAAACTATCTTTTCAGTGATACTGTACACAAATGGCTAAAAGCATCATGTCTAGTAAACATCATATATATCATAATATATATCTCTTCGAATGGTGAAATGTGCACAAGTTTACCTATGAGTATTTTCTCTACATGATTTAAATGAACTGGCACAGGGAAACATCCTAACTACAGCTTCAATAACCTAACCAGCCTTGCTAACCAGAGGAGAAGAATTCAGTCAAATACATATGGCCACTTAAATTTATTTTATTTAAATTTTCATTTATTTTACTGAATGGAAGAATGGAACCTTTCACACAGTGAAAAATAATTCAACACACTATTATTTGACTCTATTCCAGCTAGTTATTGCTACATAACAAACCACCCAAAAATCTAGCTTAAAACAACCATAATTTATTGCATTGTGGGTTTTTGCAGACTGGGAATTCAGCACATAATGGAGGTGGATTTTCTTTCCTATAGAATATATGAGGCTCTGGTACAATTTTAATGGCTCAGGGTGATTGGAATGACTGGAACTAGACTCCTCTGGAGGTTCACTCACATTTGTGCCTGATCTGGGAAGATTCAGAAGTTAGGCTGAAGTGAGGCAGTCCATAAGAAAGTCTGTCTGCGCCTCAGCTTGGGCTTCCCCACAATATGGCGACCTAGGGTTAACTGATCGTACCACAGGACAGCTTGGAGTCTCAAGAAAACATGTCTCAACAAAAACCAAACTGCATGGGCTTTTGTCACCTGCCTGGGGAGTCCCAGAGCACGGCTTCTACTCTTTTTTTTTTTTGGTGGAGACAGGCACCAGCATGCTCAGAAGCAAAGCCATGGCATGCTATGTCCTATAAATTGAAAGATCATGGAAGAACCTGCTGCCATACTTTATAACCACCACAAACTTGCTGTTTTCTTTCTTTCTTTCTTTCTTTCTTTCTTTCTTTCTTTCTTTCTGTTCTTCTTTGCAAGAAATTTAGACAAAAATGAATCACACATGACTTCTATCCTTAAGAATATTCTCAAAACATAGTAGGAGAAGCAAAGAGGCTGGTATATAGGAAGAGATCTCATTTTATAGTTTTATCATGTTTATTCACACATGTTCCAAGAAATTGTCTTTATGCTAATATTTTAGTGATTTATTCTTGCTCAATAAGTTGTAATATTTGAAAATCAGTATTGTTTATATACTAGTATAGCAATGAGTCTTAAAATACATAAAATGGTTGTTAAAAACCTTAGTTAAGTGTCCCGTCCATTAGATCTTAGGCTCCTTACCTACAAAATGGGATTATCATCAGACCTACTTCAGAGAGCTGACCAACTTGCTTGGCACCCTCACTAAATGCTGCTAACTACCACTATTTCACCAGAGAAGAGAATAGTCCTCCAGCTTTTGGCATAATTTTGCTTCCTTTCTATACGTCAAATTAAAACTCAAAAATAAAATAAAGTGAATCACTTATATCAACAAAATCAGAGAGATTGTTGACATCAGTTATTTTCTCTATACTCATATTATCACGTGATAATTAAATTGTCTTCGAATCAGATGTCAAAGTGTTAACTATGTATGTTTATGTTTATATTAGTAAAGGGCTTTTCTTACACACACACACACACACACTATTAGTAGAGATTCAGCCTCTTCAACTCACTCTTCAAAGTGAAATAATACAGAAAAATGTTTGGGAAAAAAACTAAGGTGTCTGATTTCCTGGAAATGTGGGATCTGTCAGGTGATTTCGTAGCTACAACAGTTCTGTGGTGCAGCTGTGAACACCATAAGTAAATTTTTAGAACAGAATTTCATACTAAAGAAGATATCTATAGTTTCACCCCCATGGTTGGATCAATCAAAAAGTTTCAATTATGCTGTCTCATAGGCTTCTGTTTTCTTCTGTTTATGTGGAATCTCTTATCTTTCAATCTCTCTTTAATTTTGGTATCCAACATGGTAATGTTATCATATTTTCCAGTTTCTTCAAATGCATAAACTAATAACAGAACCAAACAGCAACATATTTTTCTATAATCTTCCAAATTTAGAACACAAATAACATTAGATTTAAAATTGCTTCTCTGGAAAGGTTCACAGATGAACAGTTATTTCTTTCTTTAAGTGGCCAGATTAAGGAAACACACATCCCTGCTGCAAGCTATGAAGTAATTATACTGCTGTTTATTATTTTGAAACCCATAATTAGCCATAAAGAAGCATGTACAAATAAAATACTGTGTTTATATTTCCCATATAAAAAGCTCTGTTGTTCAACAACAAAGATATCAAACACCATATTTTATAAAGCTGGTATTTTGCAATTATCTGACTTGGAGCCCACTGTATTTTGTGGGGAAAACAATGAACCTTCCACAAACAGGCAAGAAGGAACAGGTTCAGGTTGAAACTGCAGTTCTGTCCTGATTTCAAGGATCTCAATTAAATCTCATTTCCACTGAAAGGTTAAAACTAAGACCACTTGAAAAGGAAAAGTTGCCACCAAGATTTTTTTCAGTAACAGATTCCTAGCACAACAGCTTTTGCCTTAAAAGATTTACATCCATATCGAAAAAGAAAAGCAAACATTCTCCTAAGTTTTCCCTCCTTTTCCTTCCACCCTTGCTTTAACAGTCGCCTCATTTGAATATGGCATTCCTACATTTTCCATGTCCACATGTGAGTCACGCATGATCAAGTGCCTGATTATTTATTCCTTTTTTAACTAGGTGCACTGTGGGATATCTTTTATCTCAGTGACTAAATTACTATTGCCATATAATAACAGTGCTCAAATTGTCCACGAACAGTTTCCACTGAAGATCTATTTTTAAAGAGCAATATTCATTTGTCCCTATACTGCCTCTGTTTCTATGTAGGATGCCAAAATTATATAGCAAAATGCATTCCCAGAGGAAATGATGGCAAATTAAGATATTAGAATGTTCTTTATAAGGACCCCTTAGTGCCTCTGGCCAACAGTTATCACGCCCTTCGCAAAGAGTCAGTGTGAGATCTCTGAGAAAAAGCCTGTGTTCTCTCCAGTGCTGACGTCTTGGTCCCTCTGACTTGTCTGCTCATTGCACAAGAGGTATAAGCAGTCTTTGAAGGTCACCTTCCCATCAACTGGGAAGTCAGGGCCACTTGGCAGAACAGTCCCTTGGAAAATTCTCTTTAAAAATCACTACATTAAATGCAATACATATTGTCATGGTATTTAACACACACACACACACACACACACACATACACACACACCATAAGTTAATAATAGGCTCAAGGAGCTAGGCACCGTGGCTTGGGAGGCTGAGGTAAGAGGATTGTGAGTTCAAAGCCAGGCTCAGCAACTCAGCAAGTCCCTAAGCAATTCAGTGAGACTCTGTCTCTAAAATATAAAGAAGGGCTGCGGATGTGGCTCAGTGGCAAAGCACCCCTAGATTCATTCTCTAGTACCAAAAGAAAAAAAAAAAGGAGAAGAATAGGCTCAGGGTCATATGAAATATCCCAAAAGGGAGAAAGTTTTACATTAACAACAACTAAACTGTTCCAACCAATCAAAGGTAGGACCTGGGCAGTCTGGAATCCCAGTCCCTTGCAATACCTGCACAGCTGCTTCCTCTTGCCCACTGTATTTCAGTGTTAGCACATTTATATAAATTAATATATTTGGATGAAGATGGTTTTTCCCTAAACAATATCTACTATGGATTACTTTTCAACTGTAAACTTGATATATTGAAAAAAAAAACTGTTGAGTGTAACACAACATTATTAGCTACACTGATTTTGTATTATGAATATTACCAAATTGTGAAAAAATGCGAATTTGCACTACTCAGCTTTTGCACTTAAAGTGAATATTGTGAGAAACTCAAACATACATCTAATTAAAGTATAATATTGAAAAACTGTGCACCATTTCTGAAATAGTGATTCATGCATTTCTGACAGGCTATTAGCCAAAAAAGTTAATTAACACAATAGTGTCGGGCTGGGGATGTGGCTCAAGTGGTAGCGCATTAGCCTGGCATGTGTGTGGCCCGGGTTTGATCCTCAGCACCACATACAAACAAAGATGCTGTGTCCGCCGAGAACTAAAAAATAAATATTAAAAAAATTCTCTCTCTCTCTCTCTCTCTCTCTCTCTCTCTCTCTCTCTCTCTCTTAAAAAAAAAAAAAAAAAAAAAAAACAGTGTCTCCAATGTGTGCATATTTGTAATTGTCTCTATGGTAGTTGACTATTGGTCTTCATTTTCATTTCCTGTGTGGACACAATAGAAAGGGGATTAGGAAAAGCTGACAGCATCAAAACTTCTTCTTTGGCTACAACCTATTTTAAAATTCCTACCTTTTGAAATGCTTGAAGGTTCAGACTGACCTTTTAAAAAAAAATATGAAACAACAGAGGAACACCAAAGATGAGTTCCCAAAGCTTTAAGGAAACATCAGAAAGTTTACTATGAAAAATTCTAGTTCTTAATACCATAATATCTTAATATCACAAATTAATCTTTAAAGCAATCGATACATGTAAGTTAATTCAAATGCACCATTTAAAATTTGAGACATAATAATCCATGAACTTTCATAATGTTCCACAGATTTTAAAGTTATTTGGAGAGAAATACATAAAGAGATTAGGTATTCTATTTTGCTGAGAGAGAGGGAGAGAGACCCTTCATATCCTTGTAGGTGAGAAAGCATGTGCATGGTTGTCTAGTCTTCAATTCCAAAGGACAACAAAATATCAAAACACCTAAAGACTATATCAATCATTCTAATCATTTCAAAGACCTAAGTCATTAAAATTCATTAAATGTAGAAATCAAAACCACAGCTGAACAGCTAACAACTGCAAAAAAAAAAAAAAATACTCCATATATCCATGAGCAAAGCTAGCCTCTGTGGATGGACCTGTGCTCACCCACACTAGAATCCCTCCTCTTCACTGAAATTTTCAGACACATTGAATAAAGATGAGCACTCAGTTGGAAAAGTCAAAACTGAAATGATATGAAAGGATTCATGTTTTATAAGTGGCTTTTAAATTTTCAATACATATTTAGAAATTTCTTGGAATAAATAGAATACATGTGAAACCTGTCACAATTTGCCAAACCTGCAAAGCAGATCAGATGTAAAGACCACAATCATGAGGACAGCAAGATCATATGCATGGACAAGTGGCCTTATGTTTTTTTTTTTCCCACTGTTTTACTTCGAGTTGGGCATGAAGCCATTGCCCCGGAAAGTTCCTCCGCCTGACAAGTCCTTACGAAATGGCCCATAGCAACCAGACTAGCATTCACCATGGGACAGGAGGAAACCTGTTTTTAAATGGTTTAAGATTCAGAGTGACCTTTATAAAAAATTTGTTTTTCTCCAGACAGACTGTTGCAGTCTGATCCTTGATGTTGAATTTATCATAAGTGCCTTAAAAAAAATGTCTATCTGGGAACCACGTTCAAGATCTCTATCCAGACTAGAAAAGGGACAACTTTGATTAGAAATACCGATATTGGAGGGAGAGGCTCACCATGCTATCCACAGCTGGGAGGAGAGCCTGACTGGGCAGAGCAGCAGGCTGTGCCATCCGGGTCACTGGGAGGAGGACCATCACTAGCTGGGTTCTCTAATGTGCTTGCTCTGCTCTTCTCCCAGAGACTCTCAGCCTGGACTGACACACCCCATTTTACAGTAGGTGGTGGAACAAGCCCTGGGACCTTGGACGGGAGGCCCACACCCATCTTAGCACCAAGCTGTGGCAACAGCAAAGGTTACAGGTAAAGCAAATTATGGTGCTTATTATGTGCCAAGCGATTTTATATTCTAACCACTCCTGAGTCCCCCATCACCCTCCTTCCCCCTAAAGCAAAATCAAAACAAGCCAGGCAATCCTAAAACTACACATGTTCAAAAATTGGACCCTGAGTGGAATGTATTCTAGTCAAGACCATGATGATACGAGGCAGATGTTACAAGGCTGGAATTCTGGCCATGCCATGCTTGATTGTGAGGGCTCTGGCACATTTCTTAACTTCTCTAAGTTTCAGTTACCCTGATCATTGAAGAAAGTGAACTTGGCCCAGGAGGCAGGATTGTGCACAGGATGAAAAAGATAAGAATGTTCAAATTTTCATAGTAAGAATGAGATACAAGAGTGGGACTCCAAAGGAGATTTTGCACAATGGCTTCTGTCCTGTTGACAATAGCCCCAAAGAACTGTTGTGGAAGATTAATATGTGAAGAAGTTCTCTGAGACCAATGGAGGAAAGTCCTGTGCAACTTGTCTCTACCGGTGCCATTGTGTCATGGGGTCCCGCTGTGCTCGAGCCATTTGTTTGAGAAGTTACGATAGTGATTGACGTGTACATGAGCACAAGAGGTGAAAGAGTATGTGTTCTTGAAATTCACAATAACAAAAATAGAATACTTATACATCATTCTCAGCTCCTACCTATCACGAGAATAAGCACATATATTTAACTCTTTATTTTTAAATTATTCAGATGGATAAGAACATGAAGAGTAACCAGAGAAACAATTTAAAGTTGAAGTTAACAAGACTTTGTCTTTTAAGAGCAAAGTGCTATTACTAAGAAAGTAGTTATGATTTCCATGTAGAGAAATGTTCCCTCCCACCAGACCGGCAGTGAGTACAACCACTGGGCACATCGTCACTTCTGGTGCTAGTGCCAAAGGAAGATGGATGATGGAGTGTTTAAACTCATCAGGTCTAAACTGCAACCCTAGGAAAGACGGCCTCCAGGCCCGTGACTGAAACTCCCATCCCTCTGCACATCTGCTACAGCTGTGTGCTCCTGATCTCTCTGGACAAGCTTTTCTGTGGTAGGACAGTGATGGCTCCTTTACCAGAACATTCTTTCTTGTGTCAAGCATAGATCTTCCTGCTTCCACACCTGCACCCAGCCTAATTCCTACCCCTAGAGTCAGGAAGCCCTCTCCTCCCACATGGTGACCAGCCTTCCTGTGCCTCCCTGGGTTCTGTTTTCAGGAAGAGCAGTCCCCTCTCCCCATCCCAGCCTGCAGTCTTGTCTTCTGCCACTCCCTCTCCTGTGTCCTAACACCTGCCACGTTGGCAAGTCGGGTGGCTCTAGTTCAGTGCCAAGGCTGTCTTATTAGCTCTGCCTCTCCAATCAATAAAAATACTAATGAGAGTGAGTAAAGGTGGAGTTGGACAGAGCACAACAGAAATATTGCAAAGACAGGAAACTAAAATGCAGGACAAATTTCACACCTCTGCAAACAGGATTTGGAGGTGCCAGAATTTCCAGTGCTTAACAAACTATATGTCCCCCAATTTCCCCAACACTATTTATAACAGTAGGTTTAAAGAAGAGGAGATCTGGTGACAATGGCTTCTCCACTGTCCTCAGAGGAAGACTGTGGGCAAAAGTGCTCAACTTCCCCTCCTCAAGTAACCCAGCAGGGTGCTTCAGCAGGAGGCCCAGCAGGGCATGTGCACTGTTGATCTGAAATAACGGCAGAAACATGGAGCTGTAGGAACAAAAAGTTTCCACTCCAGCTAAACTCTCATTTTCCATTTTACTTAGTGTTTTTCAAAAATTTAATTCACTTTATACTTCAATCTGTTGGTCCTGTAAATTATACTACGGAGTCTCAGGGAAAGTCATTTTTTAATAAAATATTCTTAGCAATACATACTACTGTTCAATAGTATTAAATATATTAAACATAATATATTTAAACTATTATCAGCAGTTGCTGATAATTTCATATTTTAAAGCAGCATTTTTTTATTATTTGAAAAGGTTTTCTTTTTGATTTAAGCATATTCAAGTTGATGTTTTATTTATTTTCTAAAATCCTGAAAGTAAATCATTATTCCTTTTTAAAATACAAACAACAAAATAAAGGATCTGGGATGTACAACATCATGTTCAAGATTCGGCCTCTTTTTCACCCAAAGCTAAGTAATGGATGGGCCCATCATGCCTTTGGGATCTGGTGCCATCACCAACCTTTCCTGAGTGTGATTCTTCCAACCCCCTCTCTCATCTAGGTCTTAGATCAAAAACTACATTTGACTTAAAATGCATTTCATCACAAATCATCCACTCTTCTAAACTCACAGCCACCTTCCCAAGCATTCTGTCCCCTTTTCTCTTCACTGTCACACTTAGTGAAGAGTGGCCGGGCTCGTCTTTCTTTCCTCAACTCCAACTCATTCCTTAAACCTTCGCATTTGTAAGGTCCCCAAGACTTAATTGCCAAATTCAATGACCTATTTAAAGGCTTCGTTCTACATATGACTTCTGCAGTGCTGCAGTTTGGATTCAGAATGTCACCCCAAATCCCATGTGTTAAAGTGTTACTCCCAGCTTGGCACTGGTAAGAGGTGGTGGCAAATTTAAGAGGTGGGGCCCAGCAGGAGGTCTTCTGGTCATTAGGGGTGTGTCTTGACAGAGACAGTGGGACCCCAGCCTCTCCTCCTCCCTCCCTTCTTCCTTTCCAAGTCATGAAGTGAGGAATTTGTACATGTGCTGCCGCCATGATGTGCTGCCTCTCCACAGCCCAAGAGCAACTGGGCCAACCCTTCACGGACTGAAGCCTCCAGGATCGGGAGCCAAAAGAGACATCCTCTCTGCTGACTAAGAAACCTGCACCTTTCAGACCATCAGTCTCTCCTCCCCTCCCCCCCCCACACAGACACACACAGACACGCACACTCTGACTCTTGCCCCCATTCCCACTCCTCCACCCTCTCTCTTCACAGTCTCTTCCCCCTGGTCTCCTTTCTGAACCCAGCCAACAGGACGAGCCATGGCCCAGTCACCTGCCTTTGTGTGTCACTGCAGCCATCCCCAAACTCTCCAGAAACCCCAGCAGGGCTACCCCAGACATGTGAGTGAACCTTCCTGGACCTCCCAACCTGAGCACATACCACATGGAGCAGAAACAAGCCACTCTCACTGGGTCCTGCCTGAATTCTTGACCTACAGAATTGGAAGTAAATTAAATGGTCATATTAAAAAAAAAATTCAACTTGTACATTCTCTTCACATTATCTGCTTTTTAAAATCACCTAGTCTATGCTCACAGCTTCCAGATCAAATCTACATGAGGGTGGACTCCACACCCACACTCACTCTTCCCACACTGGCTATTCCCATGATGTATTTATTATTCACTGGGCATCTTCTAGTATTATGTCCAAAAATGAACTCCTTCCTTCTTTCACCAAACTCATCCCAACCTATTCTTCCTCTTGTATTTCCTGTCTCATTCAATGGTGTCAACCTAGACCTTGCTTCACACTTTATAAAACCCGTTTTATATCCTCCCTCTACATAAAATGGTTCACCATGTGTTAAAGTTCAGAAGTCTCCTGAATCTGTGTTTTCTTTTCCACTTCCATAGCTACTGCAATCACTCGGAATTTCTGTGCAACTTGGTCACCACCAGCCATGTCAGCTATTTAAATTTAGAACAACTAAATCTGAAAATTCCCCTTTCCCTAGCCACATTTTAAGTATTCAGTAACTGCATACTCATTGGACAGGGTAGAGAAGGAAAATGTTCCCTGGCCATTGGAAGTCCCACTGTAGACTGCTGGTTCAGAAGACTCTACCATGGCTCTGCACTGACCTCTCTGTCACCACTTGACCTGTTCCAAGCCCATGCTACCTGGTTGCCAGAGCTAATTTTTAAGTAAATTAAATCATCCCACATTTTAACTTATAGATAATGCAAATCAAAGGCTTTCTTGTAGGAGAAATGATATGCCCAAGCACAGATATCTCTCAAGTGGCATTTCCTACACACTTTTATACATACTGTACACAGGATTATGGATTAATTGTGTCCCCTTCCCCCCAAAATCAACACTGAAGCCCCAACTCCCTATGTGACCATTCTTGAAAATTGGGTCTGCAAGTGCATGAGGTTTGAAAAGTGGGGCCCTAACCCAAGAGGACTGATGTCTCTGGTGAGGAGGAACAGGCACCAGAGTTCTCCCAGGGCAGGTGCACAGAGCAGAGGTCATGTAAGGATGGAGCGAGGAGGTACTCTGTGCCTGTCAGGAGGAGCCTACCCAGAACCGCCTGGGGAGGCGGTCACCTCGGTCACAGACTTCTTGCTCTGGACCTGTGATAAATGAACATCTGCTGTTAAGCCATTCAGTTTGTGCTATTTTGTCAAGGAGCCTGAGCAGACCAATATTCTCAGCCACATGGAACTTAAGAACTCAGTGCTAAGAATGATCACAGATCTCCAAAGTTGACGTCCTCTCCTCCAAACCTTCATACCCACTCTTTCTCTAATCGGCTCTCGATGTGAAATCAGACACTCTCGTGTTCTTCTGATCTTAAGGCCATTCATTTATTCTGTCCCTGCACCTTTGAAAGGATGGATCTGGCCATCCATCCAGCTGTCAGGGCTCTCAAAGCTCTGCCTTCTCAGCTGGCCATATCATCTGCAAATTGTTTTCAATAATAAGTTCAAAATAAGCAGAAGCAGCAATATTGCAAAATGTTTAACAATTGCTAATCTATGTGAAAGATAGATGTGGATTAGTATACTAATTCTTTGGGATGTTGTGAATGCTCACAAACAAAGGAAAGAGAAAAATATTTAAGGTAATGAAATGAACTTCATATTTAACATGACCCAGATGTTCAACCTTGGGATATTTAGCTGTATGTCCTTGCTTTCCTCCTCTATGGAATCTGTGATGATGCTCATCCATGGGGTTGGCATGAGGAGTTAATGAATGAGAGGAGTTTCTGACTTCTAAGATATTCTGAAAGTTTGGGTTGCTGCAGAAGCTACTTCTGTTACTGAAAACTTCAAGTAATTTTCTGAGTCAATACTGTGTTCTGATCACCCATTTGCCTATTATTTCAATTTTAAATAAATGAAGTTGGCAATAGTTCATAAGAAAAAAAAAAACTTTATTTTTGATGGGAGTGGAGATGCAGCAAAGAATCCTGAACTGTGGGTTTCCCATGGGACAGAGGCTCTGGAAATGCCTCCTCTAAGTGGCAGGGAAGGACACAGCCAGATGACAGCAAGGCACACTGACAGGGAGGAGAGGAAGCAGGTGAAGAGGGGGAACGTCATCCACTTCACGCTCAGATGGGGTTCACTCTCCTGTGCAGGATGGAGCAGCCGGCACACTATGCTCATGTGTCTGCATGGAAGTGCTGACTGTACTCACTGGTCACAAAAAATGAGGGGATGAGCTGTTACCAAGATCAATACTAGTATTTAAAAAGACAGGAACATCTATAGTCTTCTGGATTTTTATCATTCGTGGACATTTTATTTATAAATGACTGAACATGAAAAACCACCAAGGAGGAAAAATAACCACTATATTTAAGATTTTAAATACCCAAGAGTTAGATATTTGCATTCATTCTAGTACAAAGCACAGTATAATCATTCACCACTTATCAAAAAAAGAAAGAAAGAAAGAAAAAAGAACACGTTAGCCATCTCTTGTTTTGAATGCCAAATAATTAGAATGAATTTCATGAAGAAAATTCTACTACGTGGACTATAGTTAATGTCTTACTATATGAAACTTAGTTTTCATTTTTCATAGTATCTTGTGACATAATTCTTTTAAAAGGAGAGGTTTTGTTTACATCGATTTCCAAAAAGGCCACTAATGTCCTATTAAAATCACTCCTGAATTGATCAGTAATAATCCATGACTAGTTAGCACCCTGAAACTTCAAAAACCTGTAAGTCAACTTGTGGTTCCATTATTATAGAGATAATTAAAAACAAAACTATAAGAAACATAGTTTATCTATACAATGAAAAAAAAATTGAGAAGGTTTAATGAAGTGAATACATGAAGAAGGACTAGACTTGAATCAGGTGAAACCATGAAAAAACAACAGGTTTTCTCTTAAAAATAGACAATTTTGAAAACATCTAAATTTTATCTCTTCAAATAGGATAAAATCATAGATTTAAAAAATAGCAAGGCAGGGTACCTGATCAAAGAGTTGACTATCTCAGGGAAACATCCCATTTCTGTGCTCATGGGCTTGGGATAATATGGGGACACAGTGTCATGGCTGGGTCCTGCTAGAAACAGAAAACCCAGCCAACAGACCCACCTTCAAACAGTCAAACCTCTAGTCCCCACACGTGCATCTCCTCGTGCTCAAATTTTCTGCCTGCACATCGCCTCCTGCTGGTGCCCAGACAGCCCTTCTGGTCTCTCCATACTTGCCCCAAGCCCTCTGCCTGTCTAATTGTTGTCTCCATTCTTCCAAAATATGTCTGCATTCTATTCTCATCTGCTTGGCACACGGAATATTATGTAAAACTGAGACACGGGACCTAAAAGGTCTGTCCATATGGTTGTCACTGTCAACCGGAAAGTGGTTCTCAACCTTGGCTGCACCTTGGAATCACTGGGACGACTTTGAAAGAGCTCAGGCCCAGGACTCAAGCCAGATCAATGACATCAGAATCTCTGGGTTTGGGGATACCCAGGCCTTGCTGTTTCCAAGACTCCTCAGGATATTCCACTGTGACCCCAAGGACCACTGTTGTAGAGTTCCCTATTTTGAGGAATCACTTCATGATATGAATTAATACAAAAAACAAGAGAGTTGGTGCTTAGTCATTGTGAGATTGACACAGATGAAGATTTTTCAAACTGAGAGATAAAATAAAAGCAATACCTCAGAAAATTCAAACCCAAATGGTCCTTTATTTGAGACAGTTTTCTCGTGTTAAACCTAACAAGAAAATGGATCATGACTTAGATGTAAATAGACTGAGACTGAGAGCTGGATTGATGGTCTTTCCTCTATGCTTTAATTCACCTTGCATAGGCACACGCTGACCTCATCTAATACAGGTGATTAAAACCAACATACATCTGCAAGCTTTCAAACCTTAGGTTTGAATAAGTAGGTTGTGCCCTATATAGCTACTAATTTGACCCAGTTACAAGTCCAAAGTAAAAATATTCATTCTTTGATCTGTAATACAACAGAAATCTACTATTAATATAAAATTTGGGGTGTTTCTCTATAAAAGCAAAACACAGATCACAAATTAGCAGTTGCATATTGAGCAAAAAATATGAGAGATATAAATCTTGGTCATAAAAATATGTTATTGTCTTTGGTCTTACAAATAACCTTATTAGTGATTAATCATCTGCGTGATCAGACTGTTGCCTTCTGTAGAGAACCATTCAACTACAAACAATTTGAAAATAATCAAGTGGCAGAATTTGAAAGAGATCTCTATAGATGTGTTCTTCATACTTCTGGGCAGTGACCTAATATGTACAATAGTACAAAATAAGCAGCAAAATAAAATATTTATTTCAAAATTTAAATGAAAAGAAATGTGAATAATCTTATTTTTCATATAAAAATATGGAATCTAAAGTTCATAACACTAAAATAAATAAGAACTAAGTTGTTTTTTTTTTTTAATTGCACATTATCTAACCCAAACTCTGCATTGTCAGATCAGGTAACATTGTGAACAGTACCTACCAAAAGACAGAATGTCGCAAGCATCAGAAGAGTTACAGAGGCCTAACTTTCACATCATATCCTTGTGGTCAGTGTCTGTTAAATATAAATAAGCAATAAAACCTTCTTTGAGATGAGGCTATAGAAATACTTTTATGGAGCATAAAGACTAGAGTTTTTGCTGATATAGGGAAGCTATGGAGGACACAATGACCTATGTAAAAGTTTAACCTTAAAAATCCATGTTCTCTCACCATGTATCTGAGGGTACAGTCCGTAAGGAAAACCTCAGTAACTACAAAAGTTTACCCGTAATACAAAAAAGAATATTCATAAATGCCATGTTTTTACAACATTTATTTGTAATCTTCCTCAGGAGCTTAACATATGTAAGAAAAAAATCCTTATTTAAGTAAAAATCAAGCCTAAAAATAATATACATTTGTAATTTTGAAGCTTAAAATATTATATTTTTAATATTGCCTGCCAACTTGAAGATTTTGACAGATTTGTCAGATTCTTATTATATACCAAAACATTGTTTTGAATAACACTGCAACCAAAAAGAAAAATTACTGTTATAATTTTTTCTATCCATTATAAAATGCAGCAAGTTAAAATCTATAGTATAAGTGATATATGCAACAGGTATTTTTGTTCTTTATGTCTTCATAAATGAAAATTTTTATTTTTTAAAAAATTAAACCAGTTATTTCTTACATTACTACAAGTATTCTTGATTGTGAATTATTCCTATAATGTGGTATAATATAAAGGATTACCATGGTAAATAAGCTCTATTGGAGCTCAAATTACGAGCATTTCAGATACCATGATTCTATTAGATATATTTTAAGGTTTTTTTGTTTTTGTTTTTGTTTTTAAGAAAAAGTAGTCAGAAACTATTTAAAACAATTTAAATCAAAAGTAAATTTAATCCATTTTCCTTTGATACATATGTGGAATATGGTAAGTTTTAATGAAGAGAAAGAGAATATAAAAACAGAAAGTAAAATACATTCTAGCCCTAAAATGTTAGAAACCACAGCAACTAATCAATTATTTGGTTATATATGGGCATAAAACATTAATATATTTTCCTAAAATATTAACCATACTATTTTGTAGTGCTAACGTAATTTTACATATCTTATCCACAATTTTAATCAATGTATTTATAAACTATTGAATTTTTCATGAATTTATTACCAATTACAGAAATATAATGCATTTACTTTTAATGTATCCCATGACTTTGTAGCTTCCTTAAAAATGGAAAAATTTTCATAGAAATAATCTTTTTTTGGCGGGGAGTGGGGGCATATTGCTGGGGATGGAACCTAGGGCCTTGTCCATGACAGGCCACTCAAGCGCTCTATCACTGAGCTACATGCCTGTCCCAGAACTTTTATCTGTAACGAAGCTCTGTTTGATAGTCATTTTATAATTACGATTATGTTTGAAATAAGTAAAAGTTCAGAAAGAAACTCAGACACAATCTTCAAAGACGACAAGTAACATTTTAACCCACATGATAGAGTTTGGGTGCAGACACATTTGTGGCTTTTTCAGAATCATAGATTAGATTAACTATGTGTTAAACTAAGGAACTATGCTTCTATCTCATTTCTACATAAAATCAATTGATTTGTGAGCCTTAATCCAAGAACACCAACACTTTAAATTTAAAATTATGTATTTTAAACGGCTACCGTGTAATAAATAAATATTTCCAAATGACCAGCAGCAACAACAAAACAAACAAACAAACAAAAATCCACAGAAACCTCTTTAGCAAAGAAATACCTACAAGACATCACACACAGGCAATAAATTCTGTGCCATGGAGAGGAGAAAATTCAAAAAAATTTATATTTTACTTTTCAACGTGAAGAATTTTTTAAAGAAGTTAAGATTTTAAAGGTAATGTGCCTTTGTGTATATACAGCTAACCACTCCTACTTCCTACACAAACATGATGGTGAAGTAGTTCATAACATTACAAATCTAACTCATCCTACGTCTTATAGCTATCACAATTTAAACATCAAGTTGGGAATTAATTTAGGCAAGGAGGAAAATAAGCATTTTAACATATTTGTGTGGACATTTGAACAAAGATAAATCTGGTATACGTATAGAAAAATATGCTCCAGTCTCTTGACAACACAGAATATCTTTGAAATACTGAACTATGCAAATTTAAAGTGCTAGAAATTTCTATGAGGGCTTACATTCAAGGGAACAGGCATGTTCAAATTATTACCACAAACTTCTTCTTCAATCTATCAATATTGAAACCTCTGCAACCTTGTTATTAGGAATAGAATTACTCACACACAGCAGTTTCCTTCCCTTTTATATTTTCAGTGCAACACATCTTGTCAAAATAAAAAGCTCCACAGTAAATACACTAGGCATTCATTATTAATTTCTGTCATTAAGATTGAGTTTAAGTCCTAGGCATGAGTAATAATGGTATTATAGAAAATTGAGACCCACTTATCTAGCAAGATAGCATTCTCAGTTAATGCCATAAACTCAGAATTACTATTTCCTAAGATGTATGCTTCTGGTCTTAAGAAATGATCCCAAAGCCAGGTCAGATTGAAGTTAGCTTAACTGTCAAAAGCACAACTAATCAAGCCAAAGCAAAATGCAGCCCTTGACCCATATTTATTTAAAATAGGTATCAAATACCTATTACTGAAATAAATCTTCTCTTGGCAAAGCAATGCAAATCCTTTATCTATACTATCATGGATACAATTTCCAGGTGCATAGCAGGTTAGAGGAAAAGAAGGACAGTTGTTCCCTTTGTGTGTAAGGTTGAGTAAGTAGGGAATAGAAAGAAAGAGAGACAGACAGTGCTGTCTCACTTCTTTTAAAAGGTAATGATATTTATTGTGTTGTTTAATAAATTACCCTAGTGGAAAACACTGAGACTTGTAGAGATTCTGTCATCATTTCTACCCTACCAGAGGTCACTGCAGTATCTTCATCTTAACACTTGCCCTGGAAAATCTCGTTTCAGCACCAGGGACAGCAACACCTCTAGCCTAGGCTTGCCTAGACCAATGCAACTTGTACAAACTTCTTTGTCAGTCAGCAAAGGTTACATTCCTTATTGTATTCAATAGGTAGGGTTTGAATATAGGTTACTAAATATTTCAGTCTATTTTTAACTCATGGCACCAAAGATTTGCCACTTAATACTTATGAAGACTAGTACCCTGGAAAATCCAAAGTAATTACAAAATGTGTCTGATTGATAACCTAACATTGTTAGTCAACCACTAGATACTTAATTACAACTTTCCATGCCTAGTGAATGTCACATCAATGATTATGCAAATGTTAAGAAAAGATAGGAAACTTAAGTAGAGTTAACTAGGCCCCAGACTTTCCAAAGATGAAGAAACAATGCCCTGTAAAAGCAGTAAATGTTTTTGTTGCTTGTCCTACATAAACAACCACACTTTCTCTTGCTCCTCTGGTCAACCAACTTCATGACGTCACTGCACTAGGGTTCAATGTGCAGGTCCACAGGCCAAGTCATGCATGGCAGTCTCTGACTCTTCTGACTACCTGTGGTCACCAGTGTGCGGTCCAGTCTTCATGGTAAGCCTTATTCAAATTCTATTTTTTTTAAATATGTAACCGAAATAGTTAAAGCAACGGGTGTATAATCTCAAAAGACCAGGGACTTCCCTGATCCTCCAAGGATCCCCAGAGGAAGACACCAGGCAGGCCACCAGAAATTCACCAGAAATTCTCAACTGAGCAGCAAATCAAGCTCTTTTAACCAGTAAAACAAGGACTAGAGCAACAAAGCCAGAGCCAGAAAATATTTCGAAACTCTGACACATCCACTGAGTGAACAGAGATAGAAAGGGACAAAAAAGGAGGTTAAAAAAGTCAATAAGCCCACTGTTCCTACCTTACAGTCTTCGGGACACGACTTTACCGAGTACTCCTCCGATTGCAAATACTTATGGAGCACACTTTCAAACTCTTCGTACTTCTCCTGAGCGTGGTGGTCGTAGTCTTGGTAAGCCGCGACGCACTGTCTGCAAGTGGTCCTCTCTCCGCCCTCCGTGAGCACCACATCCAGACTGCAGTTCAAAGTGTTGGGACTGGACAGCCCCGAGAACAACTCCCAAAGTGTGTAGGAATTACAAAACGAAAGGTAAAAATCTGACAAGTTCCAGAGCGGAGTTGGATGCTCGCCCCTCGCCTGCTGCTCCTCCCCCCTGGCCGCCGCCCCCCGACTCCAGTTCCTGGCGCACACAGCGTCCGCGCTCTCCACGGTGAAGCACTGGCCCGAGGAGGCGCCCTGGGGGTAACAAGTCTCCAGGCGCCACACGGGTCTGGCAGAGTTTCCTAGAAAAAGAGCCTTGCTCCGGTTATTTTTGCCTCGATTGCCCTTGCCGCCGCCGCCGCCGCCTCCCGGGGAGGGGGGCAGGGTGGGGGACGAGGAGGCGGAGAGGAGTCTGTGTGCCTGGGCGGCGGGCGAGGACTCCCCCATGCTGGCCAGGAGCGCGGGCCAGGAGGGCTCCTGCTGTCGCTGCCGCTGCTGCTGCTGTTGCTGCTGCTGCCGCTGCCGCTGTTGCTGCTGCTGCTGCTGCTGCTGCTGCTGCCGCTGCTGCTGCTGCTGTTGGTGATGCTCCTTGTCCCGGGTCCGGGTCAGTTTGGCCTCGGCGCAGAACCACAAGTGATCAGAGAGCAGGACTGTGAAAAACAAGAGAGATGCCAGAGACAGTCGCCATTTCTGAGCCCTCTCGGAATCGATGAACGGTTTCTCGTTCTCCCGGGGTGCTGCCAACCAGATTTTTAAGCCGTCGTCATACTGTCGACACATCCAAGCACCCCTGGTCATATTTTGGGAACGCACAGCCCTGGCCGACTCCACCGTGAGGGCTCCTGTGCGGGTGTCACCACAATATGCATTGACTTAAAGGGTTTAATTTCCTTATCCCCTCCTCCCGTTTCTTCTTCTCTCTCTCTCTCCCCTCTCCCTCTTTCTCTCCCTCCCTTTCTCTCTCTCTCCCTCTCTTTTTTCTCTCTCCCTCTCTCTTTGCCTACATAAATATTACCAGGCTTTGGAGGAAGATCTGACTTGCTTCCGACCTAATCATCTGCCGACCCCATCCTCGGTGGAGTGGGAAACAATAATGCAGAGAGGGAGAGAGAGAGGGAGAGAGGGAGAGGCGGAGGAGGCTGAGCTGGTGCTGGCCGGTGGCGAGGCTGAGTACTGGAGGTGATGGTGGAGGTGGCAGGGTGGCTGGCTGGCGCTGCTCCTCTCACCCCGGCATTGTCAGAGCGCGGGTCCCCATGGCTCTGCTGAGGACAACCCGCTCTCCCCTGCCAGGGGCATGCCGCGTCTCCGCTGCCCACTGACGGCGACCAGAGCGCCTCCCCTCCTCCTCTTCTCCTCCTCCTCCTCTTCTCCTCCTCTTCCTCCTCCTTCCTCTCCGTCTCGGTTCACGTCTCCTCCGCCTCCCGCTCCTACTTCGCGCTGCCTCTGCCCGAGTCCGGAGCCTGGGCAGCCGCCGCCGGCAAGGCTCTCCCTCCCCCCCACCCCCCACCCCGCGCTCCGACTGCCGCCGCCGCTGCCGCAGGTCTGCCCGCGGGCGCCGCCGCCGCCGGGGCTCCGACTGCTGACGCCGCCTCCCCCGGACCTCGGGGCCGAATCGCCTGGGCTGGGCCTCCCGAGACCGCAGTCATCTTCAGTCCCCGGGCTAAGTTGCCGCCATCTTCGTCCTGGAGAAACACTTTTTTGGGGGGAGCGCTGGATTTTGCGTCATCTCCTCCCGCGCCGAGGTCTCACCATCCTGGCGCACTGGCGGCTGCCGGGCCCAGGGAGGAAGGCGAAGGCGCACGGGGCGGCGGGGGTGAGGGCCCACGCGGAGGCCCCCGCCCGGCTCCCGGCCGCGCTTGCCTTTCCTTTCCGTCCCCTCCCCACTTTTTATTTTCTTTTGTCACTGAAGAAAGTCAGAATGCAGAGTGCGCGGCCGAGGCTGCGGTCTGTCTCCAGCATCGACCACCCTCTGCCTCTGAGAAAAGTCCGAGCTACGGGCGGGAGGTTAGAGATCCCTGCGGGGTCAGGGTCCGGGTGTTGTCATCTCCACTAGGGAATGGTCTCCTTCAAATGGATGGTTGGTAGAGGAGGGACGAAGCGACATTTGCTGACTGTGAATGTGCCTCGCGGTCCCTGGACAACCGAAGATTAACAGCCCCCACTGCGATAAATATTCTCCATGGATTTTATTACAGGGAAGGGACGGTGTGTGTCTGTATGTATCTGTACAGATGGTCACATGTTGGCAGCCACATATGTACTGCATATATATATATTAGTTCCATATTGGCCCACGTTTTCCAGTTCCAAAGTAAACGATTAGAAGTGGACTCGGAGACTTGGGAAAACGCAGAAATACCTGCACCACCTGGACCCGGGCGGTCAACGTCTTAATCTCCGAGGATTCCTTCACCTGGGAGCAGCCCCTGCTCGGGCGGCCGCCCCCGCACCCCGCCCCCGTACGCCCAGCCCCCACGCAGTGGGCTCCTCCGCCGCCCAGGACTTCCGCAGCGGCGCGCGGGCTGCCGGCAGCAAGCACTGCAGTCCAAGGCTCTGGTGCCCCTTAGCGTCGGCTCTCGGAGTTCTGAGAAGGGAAAGTGACAGATGCGCTGGAAAAACCTGGGGTCCCCCCGTTTCCGGCTCATAAGGGTGGACGGTGCGAGCTAGCAGCAGACTACTTGGATCTGAAGATTCTCGGCACACCGCCCTGGTCGCCACCAGAGCCGCCGCGCGAGCAGAGGCCGCACTGGGACCAGAAAGGCGCGGCGCACATTAGCAGCGCTTCCAGGCGCAGGACCGAGGTGTGCTCTCTCAGGGTCGCCCCCCTTCCCTTCTTTCCAAGGACCCTAACCCAGAGGGTTGCGCATTCGCACTAGCTTTTTCTGGTTCCCTAGTGCTAAGTTACCTGAGAAACCAAAAGGACTGGTCGTGCGTATACATTTTCCTTTTAGAAGCGCCATGGGTGTTGGGATGCAGATGTGGGTATTTTTTAAAATGGAACGTAATGGGCAGGATTCAACCATCTGGTCACTTCCGCGGCACCTAGTGAATTATATACTAAATTTTACCCAAGTAAATTGTAAACTCCTAAAAACTATATGTAATGACTATTGAAAAGCTAGGTTCAGTTCCTCCGCTGATTTATATAGAAATGCCAGGTAATGTTTTAAAAGACTATTTTTGTAAGTATGCCATCCTAGTACCTTGAACTACAGTGTATTGAATTTCTGGTTAATATCAGAATTCTTCTCCATAATTCAAACAAAAGTACTAACTATTAACCAGCTTTTTATGTATCAAGCAACTGCATTTGTTACATGTGAACCATCTCGCGTATGTGTGTGTGTGTGTGTGTATATATATATATATATATATATATATATATATATATATATATATATGCACACATAATTATTGTCATTATACAAGAAGTGTATACAAATTGTAGAAAATTATAAAAAGCAAACGAGCAATTTGAGAGGTCACACCTGAGCGAGATAAAGTGGCGCCATCCTGTGATCCAAACTCCTGGAGGCTGAGGCTGAGGCAGAGGATCCCTTGAGCCTAGGAGTCGAGGGCCAGCCTGGGCAAACATGGCCAGATCCCCTCAGAAAAGAAAATTTAAGTGACCCTAACACTTAGAAAGAGAACTAGAAATGGGAGAAATAAGTGAACAATGTGTAAAATTCAAAGTGTACAATTCCCAAACAAGGGAAAGAAGCAAAGCAGGGCTCTGTTATTTTATCTCATTATTATGCTAATTTAGCTAAATAATGGCTTAGAAAATATTTTAAGGATGCTTATGCTGCATTAAAATGACAGTGTTTAATGCGATTTCTGATATCTGTATCAGACTTGTGTTATTGCTTTGTTTTAAGTAACCTGGGCCTTGCCTACCTCCAATGCTTCTCATGACTTGGCACATTCTAGAATAGGGACAGGCCATGGAGAGTGAACTGTCCACACCCACTCCTCCTCTACTTGCTTGATGGTTCTGGAGTGACCAGTGGGGAGACTGAGGTGACAGAGCTGTGCTACTTCAGAAGCCAAGGCTGGGGTGGGGAACCAAGCAGGGCCAGCAACCATAAGGCAGTGACTTCCCTGGATCAGTCAGAGGAACTACAACTGACCTCCAACTGGATCTTGAAGGGACCCAGGGATGGAGAGGTGCTGGAGGTACTGGTGGGGATCAGGAAGAATTATTTTAGAAAATAGAAAAGGAATTTTGGAAGAAAAACAATGCTCATGGAGTCAGGGCCCTAGAGGGTATTCAGATAAGCTGTCTGTTAGAGTGAGCCACACACCTGGGAAGGAGTCAGGGAGGAGACCAAAGGATGCTGCGTAGTAAGCAAAGGAGAATGGCTTTTCTACTGAAAGAATTGGGATTCATTAAGGAAATTACAATTGTGATTAGAATGTTCATTTTGATTAACAACAGTGTTCGCTACAATCAAAATGAGAAATATGTTCAAAGGAGGTGCTATCTAGATTAGAAAATGTTGATTCTTGTTAGTTTATCAACTAAAATATTGCACAGTGGAAAAGAAGAGCGAATGGCTTGCTGGATGTAGGCTCATTTATCAGGAGACGGAGGCTGTGGCGTCTAGAACTCCTGCGTAGGTTTTTACCTGGGAGTGTGACTAATGGCACAGAGAAGTTTAATAGCGCTGGCATATTTCAGGAGGCTGCTGAATAGCAGACAGTTGCAAATACATTATATTGAGGGATCTGGTGCCAGGATGTTCTTTGTACTAGAGAATATTGCAGAAATGATCTGCATATATATCATGGCTCCATGTTTACTGTTCAGACAGTAGTGTATACATCCTTCAAAGATTCAAAGTCTTAAGTTTTTTGATAATGCCTGTTTTCATAAGAATCTGTATTTTTATTCCTATTTAAGTGGTTGAGTTTGTGACACATTAGAGGGGAGATGGGGTGCTTATTCTGCATTCATATTATAAAATAATAAAATGATACAAATAATTGTAAATTTTTCAAACATTTTTCCTTACCTCTTAATGTCTCTCTCAACAAATTTTATAATAGGAAAGTATTAAAATCAAGAAGAAACATCTTCTTTTCAATAAAAGCAATTACTTATATATGGCCACTCAATAATAGAAATCGATATTTTCTTTGTTCACTCTGAATAACTGCTGGTACACAAAGATAAGAACAATCTAGAGGATGTGCCTATACAATATTTATGTTCCACACAAGTGACACTAGATTTTTATTTCATTCATATTGATCTAGTAATGGAATTTTGTGTTTTCATAATTCACAAGTAATGTGATCAGCATGTTTACATTTTTAAGGGATTAAATATAAAGAGTAATAGAGAATAGTCTACACTTATTTATAAGCTTATGAACACCCTATAGTCTGCTAATGTAAACCTCTCTTTAAGATAAAAGCAGATTCTTGCACCAGCAGAGATCTGAGAGATTCAGTTGTTCCCCAAGATGGCAAATATGCCCAGATCTGTGCAACAAAGTTTCCACCTAGACTTGATTGAGCTAATTTGATAGAGCTATAATGTCCTCTCTGTCTGTTCCACAATGCTATAGTTCAGTGATTTTCAAATTCTGGTGGACAGGATATCAAGTTGGGACTTAGTAAACTTCTCTGAAATCTGCTTCAGTAGAATTAGCGGGTAGTCTGAAGAAACTCTTTTGACAAGTCCCCTTGGCAACTTTGTATGACCAATGAATCCTTCTGTGCCAGGAAGAGACTTGCTGGATAGGGTGGTTATTGTCAATCACTGAAGGAGCATGCCTGAAATAACAATCCAGTGTCAAGATTCCTCTGCAAGAGAATGTGGTGTTAATATCATTTGTGAGTAAGAGCCAGGGTGTACATAAGTAGTTCATAAACGCTTTGCGTGGTACACCATATATATCATTAAGAATCAACCACATCTTTATGGTTACAGAAATTGCTAAGTATTTTGCTAATATTTTTTCTGAGAACATGTGTACATACAAAAGTTTTGTAAGTAGAAAAGCAACCATGGGATGCATTTCCTTCAAGACACACATATCAAGCCTCACAGAGGAACAAGCAATACTCACTGAGAAATAGGAAATTTGAACATTAGGAAAGATCTGTCTGAGTCTAAAGGGAAAACGGCTATTTCAAAAATGGGAATTTTCCCTCATCAACTTAGTGTCTGAACACAGGTGTAATAATATTCCTGAGAGAAGTTATAGAAAAAGGGGCATGCCCTCCATGTGTGTCCTTAGTCCAACATTCTGAGGCATCTCTATGTTATTCCAAACTTCTTTTTAGGAAGATGCACTTTCTAAATAACATCTACCAGTGCTGGTTGTAGATTCCTGTGGCAGATGCCTGACAGAGCCAGTAACAAAAAGTCATTTTTTAAGAAACTAGGCAATTTTACTAATGATTTTGAGGCTAATGATTTTGTGATAGCAAACACTAGATAGTATTTAAATAAGGATTGGAAAGATCATGGGAAAAAGCAATATACAAAGTGCATATAATAAAATACATTAATAAAATACATTTTCAGGGAGAGAGATATATAGAGAGAGAGACAGAGTAGTTCCACAGAGAATCCATTGAACACATGGATTCTCTGGTTTGGCACCAAGTTTTCCCAGTGGTCTCGTCAAGAGGAATCCAGATGACGGCTGACAAGCAGACACAAGAGTGACATCAATGATGACAGTCCCATGGCGTCACTGTGGCTCTAGTGGTGACAGAGGTTCTGATGTAAGTTGCACAAGTAAAGACTTGGAATGACATGATTTACTGACATTTGAGAGTATAAAAAGAGCATTTAAAAATTAATATATTACTTTATGTTTTGCTTTAAATAGGCTTGTATCTAAATCGGTGCATAAAATATTATGGGTGGACATTTGGGTATTCAGTTTTATTTCATTCTTAGATTTGATAAATACAAACATACTGAGCCTTTCTGGGGTGAGCTTCTGATTCATACAAATGGATGAGTTTGGACGGAGTATAATTGGGTTTGCTTTATATTCAGACAAGAAGATGGTTGCTTAATACAATTTCAGTTATAATAGGAATTATTTTTTGTTGATGCTGATGAATTATAGATTTTATCTAGAACCACACACAGATCTTAGAACCTCACACATAGATCTAAGGACTCCCTGAAGGGGTTCCTCAGACAGCCTACAGTTGTTACCCTCTGCCTCTACCCTCAGTGGGCCTTGCTCTGGCTTTAAGATGGAAAAGAAACTCTTCCCTATTCAAGGGTTTTAGAAGCTGATTGCAGATTGATTTCTGCATCCTGAGACACATATCCTGCACAAGCTTACAACACATCAGGTTGGGTTCCAAAGTACAGTGGTTTGTGTCCATTCATCCAGTCATGATAAAACATAACTTATTACACAATGACTGATGTTGGTAAATGTCATGGTCTGCTCAGCTCGAAAAGAACATGTATATATGCTCCTCTGGCCACAAGCTGCTTATACTCTGGAGATATTTAAAGAAAATTGATGTAAGACCAAATAAACTCATTGCCACAAAAAAAAAAGTGTGTCATCAATCCAGTCTTCCTCTTGAACTTCTGATCACTCATTAAGTCTCAGTTCATACATTATTGTCCCCTGATGCCTTCCTGGATTATTCCAGACAGACATTAATTCACTTAACCAATATATACTGAGTACCATTCTAGGAGGAAAAATATAAGTATCTGCAAACATGTTTTGAACACAGTTGTATTACACATTGTATTAAGTATTGCAAATAGTTGCAATATGGACAGGACGATTCTTAACCATTCAAGTGATGGACTTCTGCTTTTCTGATGACACCTCTGCACATTCTCTGGGAAGTGAGTTTATGGGCTCATCACTCAGTATTTTTCTATAACTGTACAGACTCACAGACTTCGTCAAATTCCATCAAAGTCATTCACATCAGGTTAGCAGGACCCACTGTCGACCCTTCCATCTTGGCAGGCTCTGAAGTTTTGTCTGTATTTGTTTATACATCTGCCTTCCCCCTCATTTTCCTCCCTATGTTGTGGGCTCCTCTTGAACAGCATGTCTTTTCATGTTTACAGTAACTAGCAGAGTGACAGCAGCTATCAATACTTATTGAGTAAAGGTGGATATAAGAAAAGACATGACTGAATAGCTCTTGACATATCTCTCTAACACTTCCACATAGCCCCCTTCACAGGACACAGTCACACTAAGCTGCTGTTTTCCTGGCACAAGTAAGATGGCTGCTGTCAGTTAGGTTGTTTGTTTGCAGATGGAGAAAACCTACTTAAAATGAATCTGAGTAAAGAGAAAGAAATATGTTGGCTTTTATTATCAGCATTTCCAGGAGCCCAGCCGGCTTGATGTGCATCTGGGTTCCACTCAGCCAACAGTGGAAGTCTCAGCCTCTCTAGTTCTCTGAGCCTCTCTAGTTCTCTGCCATCCACTACGTTGGCTTCATTATCAAGGTTCACAATGTGGTCTCAGGGTAAAAATAAGTCCCCAGAATTGAGACATCATCCTCCTGCTTGACCCAGCCTGGCCCTGGAGCCCATCCTTGAACCTGGCAGTGTGGACAAGAGGACAGTCCAGGCTGGGGCTGAGTTTGCAGCATGTGTTACATTTGGAAACCCAGGAGTGGGGGTACTTTTTCAGGAACCACCTGGACTCAGAAGAGATTCCCCCCGTGAAGTCAAGGTGCTGTAATTACCACAAGAAAGAATGATCTTGAATAATAGAGCCTACTTTCCCATCATGGAGACCCCGAATCTGAGTCCAAACCCCAGATCCCTGACTGATATCCCATAATATTGGACACATACGTGGCTTCTCAAGGGCTGATGTTTGAGGATAAATAATAGTCCCACCTCTCCCAAGCACACCAACGCCACTTTGCGGGGAGTGATCTGCCAGTTGAGGAGAGAGTTCCACTTCCACTACAGGGCTTGCTTCTACCAGGAGAACTGGACAATCATAAAATGCACCTGGGTGGCATCCAGAATGGGGAGAGCAGGCCCAGCATTCTGTAATTTCCCCTTAGGGATCTGTCAGTTGATGAGCTGCCCTGGGGGCTTCCCAGTTAGGCTGACGGGAAAAGCCCTGGGACTGAGGTCAGGTCAGGGGGTTTGGGTGCACCAAGGAGGAAGGACCACAGTACACACTTGTGCTGTTGGGAGGGAGCCTCTAACACTGAAAAGCTGGAAGGAAAAAAGAATTAGAAATAAGACCAGTCCATGTGAGGCCCGAAGCCCAGGTCTGGAGCAGTGTAATCCCCATGGTGCTGACCAGCTCTTGTCTACCCTAAGTGTGAAGCTGGTGCAATAGTCAACATCATCTGAGAAACATCACCCAGGTGCTCCAGTTATCTGCTCAAGGGCTCATACCAGTATCTGAAATACAGCAAAAGTGGCCAACCATATCAGAAGATAGCATGACAGAATTTCAGGAGGAAAAGTGAAAAATAGAAACAGATGTGCATTCTTTTTGTGTATATTTTCTTCTGAGCTCAGAACTGGGGCTTTGGTCTTTGGAACCGTGGACAAGTGGTAGGTATAAAGACCATGGACTTGCATGGCTGATACTCCATGCCAGGAGAAAGTCAAAGACCAAGGGCAAAGAATGCAAAATTCAAAGCAGTGTGGAAGACAGAGGCCCCCCAGGCAGCACATAGAGAACTCCATCTCCTGCAAACAACAGGTGAAGAACCCTGTGGGCTGTGTGGAGGTGTTTTTAATCACGGAGCTAGAGACTCTGCTGAGAAGATTAAGCTCAACTCCAGCAGATCCGCCAAACAAATCCGACATCAGATGGGAAGAAATGGGGCCCTGACGTTCTGGAGGGTGATGCCGGGGCCAGTGCTCTAGAAAACCCTGACTCCCTGGATTCTTCTGACCCTCCCAGGCTGAAGAAGGAGCCCAAGGCTCTCTGCTCAAGACCACTGCTCCTCCCGGGTTAAGCTGGCCCACAGGACTCTGCTTTGGAAGATGCTCAGTGTCCTCCCCAGAATTTATACCCCTTTCCTGCTGGCCACCAGCCCCATACTTGAGGGCAAATCTCAGCATATTCTAACAGGGGACTTGCTGGGCTTCCAAGGGGGGAAAGGGAGTTAAAGAGCCAAAGGGATGTAAGTGAGGCTGGCAGGAGCTGGGGACTGACCAGAGGGGATGGGAAATGAAGCTGTGTAAGGGAAGGTCCGTTAAGATGGAAATGCTCTCCTGGGGCTCCAGGAAACACCATGGCAAGATCCTTGGCAAGTTCTGAGGTGCTGCCATAATGGATCTCGGAGGCTTGGAAGGGACAGAGGCCTTCTCTGAGAGGACACAGGAAATCCAAGGCCCAGAGTGGTGGGCACAAGCTGAAAAGACCCAGGGGCCAGAGCAGTGGGCATGCTTGTGAAGAAGACACACAGGCCGAACCCCAGCAGTAGGTGCATGGATTTTAACTCAGCGGAGATTTTTGGAAACGTATTTGACAGTGTCTATCAAAATTTGAAATATCTGTGTCTTTGACCCAAATTCTACCACTAGGGCTGAATCTTTGAGAAATACTTTTATATATGATCAAAATAACATGTATAAAGTGTATAAATATTTTATTTGATACCAAAAGTGGGGAAAATTAATTTTCCTTCAACAGAAAATAAATAATCATTATTGCTCTTTTTATAGAGAATGCCCATTAAATAAACAAGCTTGAGCCATGCAAATGCCCATGGGAAGATTTTTAGAACATATTCTTGAAGGAACAAAACTCAATCCCAGTCAGATAAATTGATTCAAATTGAGTTAACACAACACTATAGTTCACCTCGCATGTGTACACAGGGAAGCTTAGAGATGGAACTTACCGAGTGAGGCTAAGGAGCTCCGTGGGCACCCGAGGGTTGAGGGTGAGGGAGCGATGGGCAGAAGGAAGTAACGTGAGGGAACAGATTCACCTTTTCATTGTTCATATTGTGGTAAAATGCACAAAACATAACAGTTACACTCTTAATCATCTCCAAGACTGCAGTTGGAGCTAGCTGCACTCCCCTGCAGCCGTCCCCACCACCACCCAGCACTCTTCATCCTGCAGGACTGGTCCTCTCTCCTGCTGAACAGCCACTTCCACGTCCCCTCCCCAACCCCTGGCAGCCACCCCCCTGCTCTGTCTCCAGGACCTCGATGACGCTAGGACCTCACATACGTAGAATCCAAAGGTAACTAAGATTTTTCCTTTCTTTGTTTCCTAATTTTTTAAAATCACTTAGGATGTGTCATATACTACTTTTCCAGATTTGCTTAAAAAGAAAAGTTTTATAAAGCGGTGACTGACAGCAGTTTGTGAATTGATAATGAAAGAAAACATTTGCGATAATATGTATTTATCTAAAATATTGAAATCTCATGTTTCTAATTCACTTTGCCAATTTTATTTTTGCAATGGTCTAGCTTTAGCTTTCATAATCTAATGAAATAGAGAACACAAAGCATCCTGAATATTTATAGTTAGAAACACAGAGAATCAAAGAAAGAAAGCCAAGACATTATTGTTACTATTGCTACGTAGTGTAGTTTAAGGTCTGCTATTACGATGCCTCCTGCTTCACTCTTCTTGCTAAGGGCTGCTTTGGATATTCTGGGTCTTTTTTTTTTTTTCCAAATGAATTTCATGATCACTTTTTCTAGTTCTATGAAGAATGTCATTGGGATTTTTTTATAGTAATTGCATTAAATCTATTTTGGTGACAATGGCCATACTACCAAATACTTTTGGTAGTATGGCCATTAGCACCACAATAGATATATAGACCAATGGTACAAGAAACAAACCCACATAAATACAGTTACCTCCTACTAGACAAAGATGCCAAAAACATTCAATGGAGAAAAGGTAGCCTATTCAATAAATGGTGCTGGGAAAACTGTAAATACATATATAGCAAAATGAAATTAAATACCCTGCGCAAAAACCAACTCAAAGTGGATCAAGGACAGAGACTCTGTGCCTAATAGAAGAAAAATAGGTCCAAATCTTCATCATGTCAGCTTAGGACACAGTTTCCTTAACAAGACTTCTAAAGTACAAGAAGTAAAATTGAGAATCAATAAATGAGAGGAATTAAAACTAATGAAAAAACTTCTTCTCAGCAAAGAAAACAATAAATAACATAACAGAATGAGAGAAAATCTTTATCACATGCACCTCAGATAGAACCCTAATCTCCAGGGTTTATAAAGAACTCAACACACTTAACACCAAATAAATAAATAAATAGCCCAATCAGTGAATGGGCTAAGGAACTGAACAGACACTTCACAGAAGAAGAAATACAATAGATCAATAAACTTATGAAAAAAATGTTCATCACCTCTAAAAATTAGAGGAATGTAAATCAAAACTACCCTGAGATTTCATCTCACTCCAGTCAGAATTGCAATTATCAAGAAAACAAGCAACAGTAAGTGTTGGCGAGAATGTGGGGGGAGAGGCACATTCATACATTGCTGGTGGCACTGAATTGGTTCAACCACTATGGAAAGCAGTATGATGATTCCTCAGAAAACTTGGAATGCAACCACCATTCAACTCAGCTGTTTCACTCCTTGGTTTATACCCAAAGGACTTAAAATCAGCATATTACAGTGACACAGCCACATTAATGTTTATAGCAGCCCAATTCACAATAGCTAACTATGGAACCAAACTACATGCCCTTCAACAGATGAATGGATAAAGAAACTGTGATATATATACAATGAAATATTACTCAGCCTAAAAGAAGAATGAAATTATGGCATTTGCAGGTAAGTGAATGGAGCTGGAGAATCTCATGCTAAGCAAAATTAGCCAAACCCCCAAAACAAAGGCCGAATATTTTCTCTGATAGGCAGATGCTGATTCATAGTTGGGGGGAGAGGAGGGGAAATAATGAAAAGAACTTCGTATTGTGTAGAGGGGAATGAGGGGAGGAGGGGGTAGGAGGCAGAATGAATGGTGGAATGAGATGGACATTATTGCCCTATATTCATGTGTGACTTCTGCACTCTATCTATTCAGGTACAGTGTCAGAGCACAGAGAAGGACACAGAGAAGAGCAGAGATGGCCGATTCCAGGCTGTTCAATACCTTTAACTCACAAATATGAAAGACGTCATCTGCTGCCCACTTGTTCATCTCGAAAGCTGATCAACACGCATTCCTCAATTGTTGGCTTGGTTTTCTATTTTGAGGCAATTTAGGGATGATCGCTCAGCCAGACAGCCTAGTATTTCTTCAGTTAAGGTTTTCAGAGGGCTCTTTTCTGTTGTAGGTCCCCACAGACACAGAAGCTGATGCATGCAAATAGACCATGGTGTGCTAGGGGAGAATCCACCATGGTGTGCTAGGTAAGACCCACCCTCATCAGTAGAGACAGTCTGTATTGTGTGGTGCTGAATCATATACACAGACTCTGCTGAGGGAATTGCTTAAGGTACAAATACAAAGCTTGTCAAATATCCTTGAGACCAAAGCCAAGGAGGATCTCAAGAGAGAAAGTCCTAAAAGGAGCAGGTCCTAAACCATATAAAAAGATCAGCAAGCATCAGAAACAATAGCTGAGCAACTGGCACATTTGAAGAAAATTTTAAAACAATCCCCTTAGAAATTCAAAACAATGTTATCATTCTAGTTCAAATAAAATTTTCAAACAACATCTAAACAAAGATCCTCATGTCTTATAGCTGTGATTAAGTGAATTCAATACTGGATGTCATGTATGAAATGAAGTCATTCTTGGTAAGTTGATAGTAAGAAGGTCAACCGATACAACTGCTTTGCAAAGTAATGTAATACTATTGATTAAAATTAAAAACTTTTATTTCTTTTAGAAGTCTCTAAAAATCCATAAATTTGTAAAAGAGGGCAATTATGTGATTTAATACACAATAACATACCAATTATATTGAATATATATGCATTTATATGTGCATATATACCAAAATATATATATATATATCTTTTATGAATATACAAAATAACACCAGAGCACTAGTTAGCTTAGACTGCCATAACAATATCCCACAGACTGGAGGGTTAGCAGGGGTTTATTTCTCATGGTCCTGGAGGCTGTCAGTTTCAGATCAAGGTGCTGGTTGTTTCCTGTGAAGAACGGTTTCCCTGACTGGCAAAGAACTGTTTGTTTGCCGTAAGAGAGCCCTGCCTTCACAGTCCCATCTAAACCTGAATGTCTCCCAATGACCCCATCTCCAAACACCATCACCTTGGGCATTAGAGCATCAAATATGGATTTTGGGAAAACACAATTCGGTCATTGCAGGGAGCAAACATCATTTAAGTTTTAAAAAGTGTGGAAAAATCCAATAAAAACTTAGTAGTGGTTCACCTTGCTAGGTGAGGAGGAAAGGCAGTGAGAACTTTGATTTCATATCATATAATTAAAATTCTTGCATAATTCCAGTGATGGGATCATTTTGGCAGCACACTTTTAGAATATTCAGGATAATTTTCCTAAAGAACTAATCAAAACAAAAAACCAATCAGGTTATTGAAAAAAAACACATTATGATGGTACATTCCACAAAACAAGGTGTCAGACAGTCCCCAACAGCACTAGAGGAGGCTCAGGTGAAGAGTGAGAGTGGTGGGAATGAACGGGAACCCCACATGCTACACATCCTGCAGAAACCAATGCATTGCTGGCCTGTGCCCAAGGACGAAGAGCCACCAGCAGAACTGGAAAGTCCTGTCTGCGGGTGGCTGGTGAGCACGCAAGACCAGGAGGTGGGGGTCCCCAAACAATTCCATAATAGAATCAGCCCCAAAGAACCTCAGAAACACCAGCCAATACTCTCATCCACAGTCAGAGGACAAAGACTGAGGGTAAGAGCAAAGAAAAGGTTCAGATGGTTCAAAGGAGAGATGCACAGCAGGAGCAGATCCAAGATGTGCCATGAGGATCACAGGATGCATGAGATAGGAGCCTGCTGGGGACAGCTAGGCCCAACAGCTCTGGGGCTGGGTCACAGAGCAGGAGAGAAGAAATCATCCCGAGTGTATGAGTTGGGGTTCTGCACAAAAACAGAACCAGTGGAATGTGTACCAATATGTAGGGGATTTAGTATGGAAACCCGGAAGACCCAAGGTATGCCTCCTGCAGGCAGGAAATTCAGGAAAGCCAGGGTGACTCAGTCTGATTCAAGGGTCTGTGGAGCAGAAAGCTCATGCTGTGAGTCCCAGAGTCAGGAGGCCCTAAAATCAGGAACTCTGGTGTCTGAGGGCAGGATAAGGTGGACATCACATCTCCTCTCTAGGGAGAGAGGAACAACTTGCACATCCTCCATCTTTTCTTCCTTCAGGTCCTCCACAGATTAGATGATACCTGCGCACTTTGGAACTTGCAGTCTGCTTATTTTAGTCTCTGGATTCAAATGCAATCTGTCCTGGAAGCATCCTGGAAGACACAGCCAGACATAATGTTTCACTAACTATCTCAGCATCCCTTAGCCCAGTTAAGTTGTCGCACAGAATTAGCCATCACACTGGTTAAAACTTCATTCAGGGCTGTGCATGTAGGTCAGTGGTAGAGCACATGGGTATTGGCATGTGCAAGGCATAGATTCTGTCCTCAGCAATGCAAAAAGAAGGAGGAGAGAGGAAGAAGAAGATGAAAGAATAAAGACTCCATTTAGATGGCCCAAGGAGTGGCTTCTCAGAGCAAAGTGAGGCTCTGTATTGTGAATCCCTCAGGAAAACAACCAACAAGGGAGCCCCAAACCAGCTGAGAAGATCTAGACCTTCCTAGACCAACCCTTGCTCATTACCTCATGCAATCCTATGACAAAAAAGTAATGTGATAATGTGATCTGGTCCCAAGAAGCTATTGTGAGGAGAAAGATGGGGACATAATCCTAGGAATCTCTTGACAGACAATGAAAACACACAGAAACACGTGGCAAGGAAGGGAGTGAATGGAATCTAGCGTTTCACATTGACCCAGAGAATTAAGAAAATGGTCATACCTTTGAAATAACCAATGAAAAATTCAGAAAGGTGTGACTAAGTCAAACCTATAATGGTATTAGTGAATTATTTTGTAAATGCATTTTCAAAAAATTGGTTCAGTTTTGTTCCAGATTGGTTGGAAATCTTCAATCCAAGTATTCAGTGACTAGAGTGCTAAGAAACTTCAGCATTTGAATAACTGGATGAACCATAATTATTGAAAATAGACCTTGCAAGCAAAAAGACATTGAAAATTATCTTGACAAAAGCAAGGGAGGAACTGAGCAAATCCAAGAGTGAGGGCTCAGATGGTGCACAGAATTTAATTCTGAAGTTCTGTAAGTGTGATTTGGAATATCTTGGATTGTGAGAAGAATTTTTGATGAACTTTCTATTTTAATTCGATAAATTTATGTTCTGCCTGGAACAGAATGAAACAGAAATGGTCCATGATTTTCCAGCTTATAAATGTAAGACATTCAGAGAATCATAGATTTAATCAAAGGACTTAATAGTATGAGTTTTATTGCATATACAAACAGTTAGATGGAAAAATATTAAACAAGACTTAAATACTTAAGGGTAGCCAGAAGGGAATTATGCACATAATATAACGTGGCACAGATGTTTGGCACTCCTAATAATATGAGAAGAAAAGTCTTCACATTGAACACATCCCTAAATTTTTCTAAAAAGGAAAATCCAAAAGGTTGATGTTGATATTTGTGTGATTTTTCTCCATCCGATATAGCCTTTAAATCTGCATATGGGAAACCTAGGTGGGAGGTGAGAGGCCAGGAAGTGTGCAGATCCTGGGCTGGCAGCACAAACAGAAGAGGCGACTCTAGGTGTGCATGGGCACCTTCCTCAGGAGACCTCTACAGAGCTCTTCCTTCACTTCAGGACTTACCTTCATGCTTCTAAAGTCCTCTAGGAGCCAGATGACACTAGGGACTGAATGTCTGTGTCACACCCAAATTCTTATGTTGGAATCCCAACCTGGTGGAAAGCATCAGGAGGCGGGGCCTTTGGAAGTGATGAGGGCACAAGCCTGAGGCATTCCCGTGTGGGCTTAATGCCCTTATGTGATGGACAGCAGCAAACTCTCAAGAGTGGAGGCGTGGGGCATTTCAGCTGTCTGAGGGATAGGAGCCCTCAGGACAGCCCAACGTGGAGCACTCTGACCTCAGACGTTCATCCTCCAGAAATAAACTTTCACTGTTTATTATCCAGCCAGTCTGTGGTATGTGTTATATCCAAAGTCACAGATGCCAAGTTCATATGAGGTCAAGCCTGCCTGTATCTGACCAGCTCTTTCGTAAAAAACAAAGCACGGGTCTTTGCAGAGACCTGAGCAGTCTAAGCAGCAGCAAGGGCCTGCCAGGTTTTCAGAGTCCCCACCTGGGGCTCAGCCAAACAGGCGTCAGCCCCAGCTTTGGGATCTTAGGTCAGTGCTTCCAATGCCAACGTGATTGGCAAAGCTCATCTGCTACCATCCCATGCCACGTTCCACTTACTTCCCCTGCATCAATTACGTGAACTTAGAGGTATTTCCGACCTTTCGTGGAGGACTTTAATTTTGTCATTGTTTTTAAGTGAGGTTTATTCAGTGTGTGGTGAGCTTGCTTTCTGCCAGTTTTGTCTAAACAGGGCTTCCTTTCCCGCACCACGCTGCAGCCCCTGGTGGCAGTGCGTAGGCCCTTCTGCTTCCTCGGCTACACCAAAGAGAATGGACATCAAATTCTCACAGCTCTCCAATTCCTACCCACTCGCTCCAGTGTACTGCACCTCACTCAGCGCTGAGACCCGGGAATTTGAAGGTATGAGACCTGATGTAATTTCTAATGCCAGGCCCAGAAAACTTGCCATTTATATCTGTCACTTCTCTCTGAGGCAGTGGCATATTGTAACGCCTACTCACAATTCTCCACTCCTGGTTCTGACACTTTCTCCTACCATTGTTTTTGCTAACACCGGGAGTCCAGAACCAAGGGTGTTGGACAGCTCCTCTGTAGCTCCCCAGGACAGGGCCTCTCCTCCTGCTGCCCCTGCCATGAACACCCCCTTCCCATGCCTAGACCACAGCTGTTCCCCCCCACAGCTGCACCCCTTCTCCACTTTTCCTGTGTTCACTTGGTTTCTCAGTTTTTCTCTGGAGCCCTCGCACAGTTGAGGTCTCAGAGGAGTTTTGGTGACATCGCTGACTTTGAGGCAGTGCTTGAGCAAGGATCCTCCCAGATGCTGCCTGCTGCTCTACCTCGAGTGCTAATCCCCCCACATACAGGTAGTGAGGTCCATTCTCAAGTTCATCCTGAGAGATGCATTAATCAAAGATATATCCCTTCTTAGTACAAAACTCCTGTGTGGAAATCTGCACATCATGGAAGAATGCCAGCTACTGCAGGATTAGGAAACACTCAGCTCTAAGCTCTTTGAAACTCTTAGCTGTTTCCTCTGAATATCTTCATTTTTATCTTTGTATCTACCTTCTTTCTGTGTCTGCACCCCTTTGCTTTTTTGCTCTGTGTAAGCAGGTCTCAGTGAAGGTATCCATCCTACAACAATCCACACTGAGACACTGCCAGTCCCTGGAGAGGCAGAACTTTCCAAACAGGACCTGATGGAACAGGCACAGCTTACCACCTCCCTGCCCCCCACCCCACCTGCTGCACTTCCAAACCAAGCCTCTGTGTTAAAATCTTGGCAAGTGAGGGCTCCCTGATAGGTGCCTGCCCCACCTTCCCAGTCATCCTTCTAGAATTTTGTTGATGAAACTATTGCTCATTGACTTGTTGACAAGCAAATATGTGAGTTTCCCTTGTGGGCGCTGTGTCAGACTCACTTGGAAATTTTCATTCCAACTGATCAGGTGCTCCTTCTTTGGCTACCCTGATTTCCCAAACACAGTCATTGCACCATTGGCTGCACTGTGGATTCTCAGGTGCCCTTATCAGCTATTTCAAGGGGGCCTCCTCTGTTCCCCTAGAATCCTATTCTCACCTCCCTCCGCCCAGCGTGGTCAGTGAGCTCACACCACAGTGAACTCCCTGGGACCTCCCAGCCTTTCCCAAGCTGCAACTACCCCTTCCCTCTGGTGTTTGTAGTTTGCAGAGGAAGATGTAGAATCACGTTGGCTGGTCTCACAGACTCAAGCTTTCCAAATTTAATTTTGCCTTTTCTACCATGTTTAGCTATTTTATTCACCCTGATCCACTATCAATCACAAAACTCACACAAGGATATCTTACATTTTAATTTCTCTACTTCTAATGCCGGTCAGCAAAGGACCATATGCTACAAAGAAAACCAAAATAAGCATGGATAATTCCAGCCCCTCTGCTTGAATTTCCACTGCTTTCTCTCCTCCTTCAGATATTACCTGCTCTTGCCAGAGTGTTCCAACAGTGATTACAGAGGGTTTCTCTCAGGCACAATAGGTGGTTGCATAAATTGGAAGAGGCTTCCTTGAGACCTGTCCGAAGATCTATTCCAAAATATAAAGTGCCTACAACATGTGATTCAAAAGTGGTTACTTTCATGAGACAACCTGAAGGAGGAATAAAATTGACTACAGGATGTTCTTTTGAACATCAAAACTAGTAGTGTTAAGTACAGGAAAAGAAAAGGAATGATCTAAATATCTATTAAAAAAGAATGACTGAAATTATAATTAATACATCTGCAGCAGAATTGATTTTGATCAATTTATCAATGTACTTTCCAATCTTGCATTTTTGTGTGATCCAGTGTAGAGGGTTTCATATTCTGCATAACCAGTGTCCAGTCTCCTGTCTGTTTATATGGTGGCTACTCTGGGGACGTGCCAGCTGCCTTCCTCCAAAGAAACCAAGAAGTCTTAATCCTCAGTTTCCCACAGGGCATAATCAGCAGACACATAAGACTCCAACTTCAGCAGCTGAGTGTGGTCTTGTATTTTGAATCTTGAACAAATAATAATGAATGGTTAGAGAGCACCACTCCCATGATAGCAAGCAAGCCAATCAAGCCTTCCCAAGAGCTGGGAATCCCTCTAGATATCTGATGTGGATAAAACCCATTTACTCTGTACAAAACCCTATATGTAAATAGTTATGATCCCCTTTGGCAGATAAGAAGATGGAATCCCAGAAAGTTTTATAGGAATGGTCACAAAGATAACCCAGAGTCAGAGCCAGAATTTAAAGCTAGGAACTCTGGCTGAAAAATCTATACCTGGAGTACTTCACTGTTAAGGCTTATGCTGTCTTTTGAAAGCAAAAATGTTGCCTAGAAATCTTGTGAATTCTTCCAAGTAAAGGCAAAAATTAAGCTGTTTTGTGATTATGGTGCTGGGAAATAGATGGCATAATAAAATGCAAATGATGAAAGATTCAAGTGTAAATGTTACTTCAGTGTGGACGAAGGTTAGAGGACATACCTGACAGATGATCAGTCTAAAGTCCTCTAAGCAACGGCAAGGGAAACCACAGAAATCCCAGGTAACCTCGAGTAATAAAAATACCATGCCCTAGGTGCTGTGATACACTCTGGAAATGAGGCAAAACTGAAATAGACCCCAGGCCACCAATAAAACCTATAACCAAGAACTGGGAGTCACCACACAAATTGCTAATCTTTAATTGCCTTAAGCAAAGGGATGGATGAATGAAACCCCTTTTAAGAAGAATCTCATCCAGAGATTCCCCAGGAAATCATCCAGACTGGCTGATATGCCATTGTAAACAAGGTTACAACAAAAGGAAGGGGGATTAAATATGGGGTTACAGATTAAGGAGAGGAGAGAAGCAACACAGAGGTGATTAAGACACTGGAGTTAGTAGACAATTTGACCATGAAAATATTAAAGAAAGAAAATGGAGAAATCATACTGACAAAATAGATGAAATGATGTACAACTGAGAATTATAGGCCAAATGTCTTCTTTTTTTTTAATTTTTTATTGTTGGCTGTTCAAAACATTACATAGTTCTTGATATATCATATTTCACACTTTGATTCAAGTGGGTTATGAGCTCCCATTTTTACCCCATATACAGATTGCAGAATTACATCAGTTACACATCCATTGATTTACATATTGCCGTACTAGTGTCTGTTGTGTTCTGCTGCCTTTCCTATCCTCTACTACCCCCCCTCCCCTCCCCTCCCCTTCCCTCTTCTCTCTCTGCCCCCTCTACTGACATTCATTTGTCCCCCTTGTATTATTTTTCCCTTTCCCCTCACTTCCTCTTGTATGTACTTTTGTATAACTCTGAGGGTCTCCTTCCATTTCCATGCATTTTCCCTTCTCTCTCCCTTTCCCTCCCACCTCTCATCCCTGTTTAATGTTAATCTTCTTCTCATGCTCTTCGACCCTACTCTGTTCTTAGTTACTCTCCTTATATCAAAGAAGACATTTGGCATTTGTTTTTTAGGGATTGGCTAGCTTCACTTAGCATAATCTGCTCTAATGCCATCCATTTCCCTGTAAATTCTATGATTTTGTCATTTTTTAATGCAGAGTAATACTCCATTGTGTATAAATGCCACATTTTTTTTATCCATTCATCCATTGAAGGGCATCTAGGTTGGTTCCACAGTCTAGCTATTGTGAATTGTGCTGCTATGAACATCGATGTAGCAGTGTCCCTGTAGCATGCTCTTTTTAGGTCTTTAGGGAATAGACCGAGAAGGGGAATAGCTGGGTCAAATGGTGGCTCCATTCCCAGCTTTCCAAGAAATCTCCATACTGCTTTCCAGATTGGCTGCACCAATTTGCAGTCCCACCAGCAATGTACAAGTGTACCCTTTTCCCCACATCCTCGCCAGCACTTGTTGTTGTTTGACTTCATGATGGCTGCCAATCTTACTGGAGTGAGATGGTATCTTAGGGTGGTTTTGATTTGCATTTCTCTGACAGCTAGAGATGGTGAGCATTTTTTCATGTACTTGTTGATTGATTGTATGTCCTCCTCTGAGAAGTGTCTGTTCAGGTCCTTGGCCCATTTGTTGATTGGGTTGTTTGTTCTCTTATTGTCTAATTTTTTGAGTTCTTTGTATACTCTGGATATTAGGGCTCTATCTGAAGTGTGAGGAGTAAAGATTTGTTCCCAGGATGTAGGCTCTCTATTTACCTCTCTTATTGTATCTTTTGCTGAGAAAAAAACTTTTTAGTTTGAGTAAGTCCCATTTGTTGATTCTAGTTATTAACTTTTGTGCTATGGGTGTCCTATTGAGGAATTTGGAGCCCGACCCCACAGTATGTAGATCGTAGCCAACTTTTTCTTCTATCAGACGGCGTGTCTCTGATTTGATATCAAGCTCCTTGATCCATTTTGAATTCACTTTTGTGCATGGCGAGAGAAAGGGATTCAGTTTCATTTTGTTGCATATGGATTTCCAGTTTTCCCAGCACCATTTGTTGAAGATGCTATCCTTCCTCCATTGCATGCTTTTAGCCCCTTTATCAAATATAAGGTAGTTGTAGTTTTGTGGATTGGTTTCTGTGTCCTCTATTCTGTACCATTGGTCCACCCGCCTGTTTTGGTACCAGTACCATGCTGTTTTTGTTACTATTGCTCTGTAGTATAGTTTGAAGTCTGGTATCGCTATACCGCCTGATTCACACTTCCTGCTTAGAGTTGTTTTTGCTATTGTGGGTCGTTTATTTTTCCATATGAATTTCATGATTGCTTTCTCTATTTCTACAAGAAATGCCGTTGGGATTTTGATTGGCATTGCATTAAACCTATAGAGAACTTTTGGTAATATCGCCATTTTGATGATGTTAGTTCTGCCTATCCATGAACAGGGTATATTTTTCCATCTTCTAAGATCTTCTTCTATTTCTCTCTTTAGGGTTCTGTAGTTTTCATTGTATAAGTCTTTCACCTCTTTTGTTAGGTATTTTATTTTTTTTTGAAGATATTGTGAATGGAGTGGTTGTCCTCATTTCCATTTCAGAGGATTTGTCGCTGATATACAGGAATGCCTTTGATTTATGCGTGTTGATTTTATATCCTGCCACTTTGCTGAATTCATTTATTAGCTCTAATAGTTTCTTTGTAGACCCTTTTGGGTCTGCTAGGTATAGAATCATGTCATCTGCAAATAGTGATAATTTAAGTTCTTCTTTTCCTATTTCGATGCCTTTAATTTCTTTCGTCTGTCTAATTGCTCTGGCCAGTGTTTCGAGAACTATGTTGAACAGAAGTGGTGAGAGAGGGCATCCCTGTCTTGTTCCAGATTTTAGAGGGAATGCCTTCAATTTTTCTCCATTCAGAATGATGCTAGCCTGAGGCTTAGCATAGATTGCTTTTACAATATTGAGGTATGTTCCTGTTATCCCTAGTTTTTCTAGAGTTTTGAACATAAAGGGATGCTGTACTTTGTCGAATGCTTTTTCCGCATCTATCGAGATGATCATATGGTTCTTATTTTTAAGTCTATTGATGTGGTGAATAACATTTATTGATTTCCGTATATTGAACCAGCCTTGCATCCCAGGGATGAATCCTACTTGATCATGGTGCACAATTTTTTTGATATGTTTTTGTATCCGATTCGCCAGAATTTTATTGAGGATTTTTGCATCTAGGTTCATTAGAGATATTGGTCTGTAGTTTTCTTTCTTTGAAGTGTCTTTGTCTGGTTTAGGTATCAGGGTGATGTTGGCCTCGTAGAATGAATTTGGAAGTTCTCCCTCTTTTTCTATTTCCCGAAGTAGCTTGAAAAGTATTGGTATTAGTTCCTCTTTAAAGGTTTTGTAAAACTCTGCTGTATACCCATCCGGTCCTGGGCTTTTCTTAGTTGGTAGTCTTTTGATGGTTTCTTCTATTTCCTCAATTGATATTGGTCTGTTTAGGTTGTCTATATCCTCCTGACTCAATCTGGGCAGATCATATGACTTAAGAAATTTATGGATGCCTTCACTATCTTCTAATTTATTGGAGTATAAGGATTCAAAATAATTTTTGATTATCTTCTGTATATCTGAAGTGTCTGTTGTGATATTGCCTTTTTCATCCCATATGCTAGTAATTTGAGTTCTCTCTCTTCTTCTCTTCGCTAGCATCGCTAAGGGTCTGTCGATTTTGTTTATTTTTTCAAAGAACCAACTTTTAGTTTTGTCAATTTTTTCAATTGTTTCTTTTGTTTCGATTTCATTAATTTCAGCTCTGATTTTAATTATTTCTTGCCTTCTACTTCTTTTGCTGTTGTTTTGCTCTTCTTTTTCTAGGATTTTGAGATGAAGTATGAGATCATTTATTTCTTGGTTTTTTCTTTTTTTAAGGAATGAACTCCAAGCAATGAATTTTCCTCTTAGAACTGCTTTCAATGTGTCCCATAGATTCCGATATGTTGTGTCAGTGTTTTCATTAATCTCTAAGAATTTTTTAATTTCCTCCTTGATGTCTTCTATAACCCATTTATCATTCAGTAACCTATTGTTCATTCTCCAAGTGATGTATTCTTTTTCCTTCCTTCTTTTATCGTTGATTTTCAGTTCCATTCCATTATGATCAGATAGGATGCATGGTATTATCTCTACTCCTTTGTATTGTCTAAGAGTTGCCCTGTGACATAATATATGATCTATTTTTGAGAAGGATCCATGTGCTGCTGAGAAAAAAGTGTAACTGCTTGATGTTGGGTGGTATATTCTATATATGTCAATTAAGTCTAGGTTATTAATTGTGTTATTGAGTTCTATAGTTTCCTTATTCAACTTTTGTTTGGAAGATCTGTCCAGTGGCGAGAGAGGTGTGTTGAAGTCTCCCATGATTATTGTATGGTGGTCTATTAGACTCTTGAACTTGAGAAGAGTTTGTTTGATGAACATAGCTGCACCATTGTTTGGGGCATATATATTTATGATTGTTATGTCTTGTTGGTGTATGGTTCCCTTAAGCAGTATGTAGTGTCCCTCTTTATCCCTTTTGATTAACTTGGGCTTGAAATCTATTTTATTTGATATGAGTATGGACACTCCTGCTTGTTTCCGAAGTCCATATCAGTGATATGATTTTTCCCAACCTTTCACCTTCAGCCTATGTATGTCTTTTCCTATCAAATGCGTCTCCTTTAGGCAGCATATTGTTGGGTCTTGTTTTGTGACCCATTCTACTAGCCTGTGTCTCTTGATTGGTGAGTTTAAGCCATTAACATTTAGGGTTATTATTGCGATATGGGTTGTTCTTCCAGCCATATTTGTTTATTTATGTTACTAAACATGGTTTGTTTTCCTCTTTGATTATTTTTCCCCCCTTTACTTTCCTACCTCCCACTGTTGGTTTTCATTGTTATTTTCCATTTCCTCTTCCTGTAATGTTTTGCCAAGGATGTTTAGAAGAGATGGTTTTCTAGCTGCAAATTCTTTTAACTTTTGTTTATCGTGGAAGGTTTTAATTTCATCTTCCATCATGAAGCTTAATTTCGCTGGAAACACAATTCTTGGTTGGAACCCATTTTCTTTCAGTGTTTGAAATATGTTATTCCAGGATCTTCTAGCTTTCAGAGTCTGTGTTGAAAGATCAGCTGTTATCCTGATTGGCTTACCCCTAAATGTGATCTGCTTCCTTTCTCTTGTAGCTTTTAAAATTCTCTCCTTATTCTGTATGTTGGGCATCTTCATTATAATGTGTCTAGGTGTGGGTCTCTTATGATTTTGCACATTCGGCATCCTGTAGGCTTCTAGGATTTGGGATTCTGTCTCATTCTTCAAGTCTGGGAAGTTTTCTCGTATTATTTCATTGAATAGATTGCTCATTCCTTTGGTTTGAAACTCTGTCCCTTCCTGTATCCCAATGACTCTTAAATTTGGTCTCTTGATGTTATCCCATATTTCTTGCATGTTCTGCTCATGGTTTCTTAACAGTCTTGCTGAGCTGTCTATGTTCTTTTCAAGTTGAAATACTTTATCTTCATTGTCTGATGTTCTATCTTCTAAGTGTTCTACTCTGCTGGTAGTATTCTCAATTGAGTTTTTAAGTTGGTTTATTGCTTCCTGCATTTCTAGGATTTCTATTTGTTTGTTTTTTATAACCTCTATCTCCCTGTATAGTTGATCTTTTGCTTCTTGGATTTGTTTATGTAATTCATTGTTGAAGTGATCTTTCATTGTCTGATTTTGCTGTCTGATGTCTTCCTTGAGACTCCAGATCATCTGAAGCATGTATATCCTGAATTCTTTATCTGACATTCCATCTGCTGCAGCTATTACCTCTTCGAACATTGAGTTGACCTGCATTGCTTGTGGTCCTTTCTTTCCTTGTCTCTTCATACTGTTCGCGTTCCTTTCTACTTGGTGAAACTGTTGAGCTATTGAATTTTCCCCCTATATATTTGTATTGGTCTTGTATAGTTGCAAAGTCTCCCTCACAGGCACGGGCGGCGGCTCTGCCCCTCCTCCAATTGGGGCAATGTGCCTACCACGCTGGCAGGCCACTGGGCCTGCTCTGCTGGTCGGTAGCAGGTCCGCCTACCTTGCAGGCGCGGGCAGCGGCTCTGTCCCTCTGCGGGCCGCTAGGCTTGTTCTGTCGGTGGTCGCAGTTCTGCCTACTTTGCAGGCGCAGGCAGCGGCACTGCCCCTCTGCAGGCCTCTGGGGCTGTTCTGCCAGTGGGTCGCAGGTCCACCTACCTTGCAGGCGCGGGGGGGGGGGGGGAGGCGGCTCTACCCTTCCTCAGGCCACTGGGCCTGTTCTGTCTGTCGGTTGCAGGTCTGGCCTGTTCTGATGGTGGTCACAGTTCCGTCTACCTTGCAGGCGCGGGGGGAGGGGGCGGCTCTGCCTCTCAGCAGGCCGCTGCTCCTCTTCTGCCGGTGGGTTGCAGGCCCACCTACCTTGCAGGAGTGATTGGAAGCTCTGCCCCTCCGCGGGCCACTGGGCCTTTTCTGTCGGTGGTCACAGTTCCGCCTACCTGGCAGGCGTGGGGGGTGGGGGCGGCTCTGCCCCTCAGCAGGCCGCTGGGCCTGCTCTGTGGGTGGTCACAGTTCCGTCTACCTTGCCGGCGCAGGGGGAGGGGGCGACACTGCCTCTCAGCAGGCCGCTGCTCCTCTTCTGCCTACCTTGCAGGAGTGATTGGAAGCTCTCCCAAATGTCTTCTTTGGAAATTCTTTCAAGTAGGGAATTAAGGAAATGAAACACAAAATTTTCCAGAAAAGAATAACATGAAAAGTGTTCCAACCCATTTTATGGAGCCTACATAGTCTGGATATGAATACCTAGCTAGAATATTATAAGAAAAGAAAACTGCCCATTACTGTATCTCTTATTTAGAGATACAGAATGCTCTAAATAAAATTTCATAAAATGTAATTAATGTACCACAACAAATACAAACACAAGCAAGCACACATTCAGGTCTTCCTCCATTATTTCAGAAATGTAAAACTAGGAGATATTTGAAATGAGTAAATGTAAATCTTTTCATTAAAAGTATAAAAGGGAAAAATTAATCCTCTTAATAGATGCAAAAAATAATAACTATGAGTGCATAACGTGGTTAGCACTTAAGTACCTTGAAACCTGTGTGTAGTTATCTGGGTTGAGGTCTCATCCCTGGTAAATTAGAGCTTTGATTTTAATGGGTTGGGATATTTGACTGGAAATGGCATCTAGGGCTCCAACCTGATAGCAATCTGGATCAGACTGTTGCATAAATGAGAATCTAGAAGGTTACCACTCTTGTAGGAGTGTGAGCTGACGTGGGAGTAAAGCATCAACGTCCTGACGGAAGCACACAGGGCCAGGCCTGTAGTTACTCCCTGCCCAGGTCTTTGGTCTTAAGAAAAATCAGGGGGAGAGGTGTCATGCCTGGTCTCTGGAGCTGAACATTGCTTTATTTCTACTAAATTGTTTTTTATAATCACTGAAATAATAATTATTTATTTTAATAATAATAATATGAAGGAGTAATTATTCTAAAATGAATATTTCCCTTCTCCTTTCCCAGATGAATTGGCTGATAAATCACATGCAGTAGGTTTGGCCAAGCTGGAGTTCACAGAGAAGGTCTACATGGACCCACGTGTCCACGTCACCTTCCAGCGCGCATGTGCCCACAGGAGGAGAGCTCCCTAGATGACCTGGTGGCAGGTATTCCTTGGTGTCTGCGTGGCTGCAGCTTGTGAACATAGCTCCTTCTGAAACTCATTCTGGGCCCAAAGAAACAGTTTTTCTCACCACAATGCCGCCTTATGAAAAATAAGTATTTACTGTAGACCTGATCGGGCAGCTATCCCTGCTCCCTTCCCACACCTTTCACATCAGAATTCAGACAAATGTTTCCACCCTGCTCAGTGGGTTGGGAGCTTCCTCAGACCCTCCTTGACATTTCCCAAAGATAATTCTCACTCAGAAGATATCACAGAATGCTTGAATAAAAAAACGCCTTTCATGACCAAGTGCCCGATATAAGTTGGTCAATGTCTACATTAACTACTTCCAGAATCTACTAACTACTTCCCAAAGTGGGAACACACAGGAGCACACAGACAGCATATCTGGTGCTTTTACTGCCTGGGTTGGTCTGTCTGTCTGCCTGCTCCCTTGCCTTCTTTTAAAATTAATTAATTTTTTTTATTAGTTACACATGACAGTACAATGATCTTGACAATTCATACATTTGAATCAAATGGGGTATAATTTCTCATTTTTCTGATTGACCAATGTGATTCTGCAAACTGTGCAGTCACCTCTATACATACAGCAATAATGATGTCTATTTTATTCTGCTGCCCTTCCTATCCCCCCTTCCCCGCCCCTCCCCTCCCATCACATCTCTCTACCCAACCCTTCCTCTGACAATTGGCTTAGGCAAAGCAAGAGAAGAAATGGGTTTTTACATCCCTGCTGAGCCCAGCTCTCCAACACCAGGCCCTGGCTTCTGAGTCTCCCACCCGCTTCCCTTCTCCTTCACAAGATGTCTGGGACAGACAGGCCCGACTGCTCATCACTGCACCTCCCAATTGTACTCAGGGTGCACCCTCTTCTTGTGACCAAATGAGAAACATAGAACCATGAAAAGTTTTGTTTTTCAAAGAAGTTTTAAAAACTTAAACTCAAGGTGCTTCTGTCTCTGACTATCCCATAGACCAAATATTTTAACTTGTTAGTGCAATATTTCAGTTTAGAATTTCAAGTGATAACCCAAGAGGGAAGAAAAAGTCCTGTGGACTAAGAACCTTGGGAAACGTGGACTATTAAAGCACATTCCTCAAGATACAGATTGCCCACTCACCTGCCCAAACTGCCAAAACATCCCATCAAAGAGAAAATCTGTTTACTTTATTTAAACCAGCCTGTTCCACATATTTGACCCCCCAAATGGGGTGTATATTAGCTTCTTACTCCAAGAAATCTACTTACATACTTTGTGTTCCTCTCACTAGCACCAGACTTGATTCATAATAGGCATTAAAAGCATGTTTTTCATGAATGCATAGAGTAGATGATTGAATGGATATATTTAATTGAAAGACAACCAACATCTGTTATATATCTGTTCATTTATTTTCTGAAAACTTTCTGAATGAAACTAGTTAAAACCTTAACTAAAATTGAAAGATAAATCATTTATTTCATTACATACTGGTGGACATCAATCTGTCCCTGCCCTGTTACATTTTACTCAATGAAATAACAGTTCCCATACATCAGTGAAGACATCCTGACCCACTACACATTTCTATGATATTTCTGGATTCACTAGAGACACAATTACTAATTGTGTTGGAAAATCCATCTGTAACTTCTTCCACCAATCCAAAGGGAACATGTGTTCATTAACATTAACTGACCACATAGTTTGATTAATTTATGCACATATTTTTCTGCATGTACTGTAAGCCATTTCTTTCTTTCCCATTAAAAATAGCAATTCCACATGCAAGTTGGTGAGAGTGTTGAGATTTGAAGAAAAACTCACATCTGATTTAATATTTTATATTTATTGGAAAAGAAACTATTCACTGTATTCAGCAGGAAGTTTCCGGTTACCTATTGGGTAGTGATTGTGTTTTCATTTGATTTTCTGTTTTACTGTTTCCTCTGTATCCATTCTCACAGTGAGCAATTCCTTACTCTTCAAGGAAAGGAAATTTCCAAACACAAGTGGAGAAAAATTAATAAGAAACATTCTATTTCATCTTCATGCTCTCCTGGTCCCCAGTTCTTGGCAAGTTGTAAACCATTCAGCTATGTCCCAGTAAAAGAAGGAAATTTTTAATAATACTGTGTGTGAGCAGAATAAAAACTTTGCATTAACTATCAAGTTGAATGATAGAGACAACTTCCACCTTTTACAGAACTGAAATCATATCCTGAGGTGTACTTCTTTTGCATCACTCAGTAACTCACAGCACGAGTGGGCTGTGACTCACTATTGGAAGGCAGTCCAGGGGGTCAGGAAAGCATCAGCACCTGAGCCTCCAGAGGCACACTTAGCAATATGTGCCTCTGTCACTGCATTGAGCCAGCGTAGTAGAGGTTTCCCGTCAAGGTACGCCACACTCAGTATATGGTGACAAATCTATAAACGATTACGGGTCTTTCATTTCTGTGCACATACATGCTGGCTTAAAAGGTTTTATTTTTTTCCTTTTTTAATCAAGTTAGGTAACCCAGAAGCTTATTTTTGGTCAGGACTCTGAATAGGTGACGTGATCACATGCTGTTGTGAAGGGCTCCTTATCTCAGGAACGTGCTGGGAGCAAGATCAGTTTATGCAGAACAGAGGGTGAACTAGACAAAGATGGGTCACTAGTAAATGCCCAGCCATGCTTTCAAAGCCCTTGAGGACATCCCAGATGTCTGTGCAGGTGGGGTTGAAAGCAGAGCCACAGCTTTGTGGGAAGCATATTGTGGACCCGAACTTGGCAAGCACAAGGCCGAGTAGACTGGAGCCTGTTTTACAAGTTGATTGTGTAATAGAATGTGTGCGGTGAGGATTATTTGTATAAGGAATCATTATGGAACACGTAACTGTGTCAATTTTATTCATGTAGGCAGCATTTAAATGTCTACTTCAAGCAAAGTCCTGTGATTTTCCTGCATATTAAGGTCAAAATGATTTGGGGGATTTTATGTTGCAAATTTTTTTTTTTTTTGTGGTAGTCCTAACAAATTGACATACCATGTGATCAAGAAAGTGTTAAAGTATTAAAGAAAGACTTAAATCACAAGACCTCTTCAAAAGCCACAATAATTAGGGCAGTGTGGTATTGACACAATGTAACAGAACGTGCACAGGCTGATGACTGACTTTCAAGAAGAGGTGCTGGGGCCCCGGCTCTTCATAGAGGAAGGAGAAGTGCAAGATGAACAGCCCTCTAACAAGTGGGTATCTTCATGAAGAAGTGGGGCTATATTGATGACCACTTTGTCCCATTAATTTCAGATGACTATAGAAATAAATGCTAAATCTAAAGCTAAGAAGGATCTAGAGGTAATCACAGAAAACGTGACATCTCCATGACATTGGAGGGGACAAGGAAGACAGAAATGATGCCACTCGTAAAATTTTAAAAATGTTGAGTTGATTTCTCTAAAATTAAACTTTGATTACAAAAATACTATTAAGAAGATGGAAAGGCAGGACACAGACTAGAGGAAATAGTTTAAAATGAAGACTAATAACTGGAAACAGAACTACCAGACGCACTCCCCCTTCCTAAGCTGGCCCCTTGCATGTCCCTCATCTCCCCTGCCTCATGCTCAGGCGTCTGATCTGTGTACAGTGGTTCATGCTCCCCACACCTGCCGCTTCCCCTGCTCTTCCCGCCTTCCTGGGAGCTACGATGCTGTGTGGCTGTTTCTTTCTACCTGAAAAACTTCCTTTCAGTATGTCAGAATACATTGTCTTAAGATATTTTTTTTAATCTGAAAAATCTTTTTATTTCAATTCTTTATTTAAAGTTAACTTTATAAATCATACTTTACATGAAATGGATTAAATTTAAGTATATGGGCAGATGTGTGCAACCACATAACCACCACACCACTCAAGGTGCAGATCTTTCCAACCTTCCAGGAAGTTTCCTCCTCTGCTTTGAACCCAATCCCAGCCAACTTCTCACCCAAACATATCCAATTTCTGTGACTATATTATTTTCCCTGCTCTGTAGCTTCACATAAATGGAAGAAAGACATTGGTACTTTTTGCCATTTGGGGCTTTTATTATTAAAGTGTCGTGTGTATATCAAACTTTTATGGAAGTACATTTTTATTTCCTTTGGGGGAAAAATATCTGAAAAGGGAATTTCTTGCTCCCATGGTAAGGGTATTTTTAATATTAAAGAAACTTCAGTAAAATGCCCCAAAGTTGTGGCACCATTTTACCCTACACATTATGGCTTGCTTCATGTTCTGGCCGGAACTCTTCATGATGCTCTCTCTCTCCCCTTTTGTGGCTGCCAAATTTCCCTAGTCTCTAAAGCATTGGAGCCCAGCCTTGGACTTATTGTGTACTTCCACGTCCGTTTGTATAATGCCCAAACAAGACTTCTGCCCGTTGTTTTTGTGTAGGTCTCATATTCTTTTTATTAGGTTGCAAGAGATGGTTAATTCCCGGGTAGCAGCTCTTTACCAAACAAACATATTGCAAGTGTTTTCTTGTAGTTTGTGCCTGGAATTCTCATTTTGTTAATGGTTTCTTTTGAAGAGCAGAAGTTTTGAATTTTGATGAAGTCATTCATCTCTTATTGTAAAGATTAGTATAATTTTGCTTTTAAGAGATTTTTGACAACCTCAAGGATGAAATTATTTTCTCCTATTTTTTTCTAGAAATTTTATAACTTTAGCTCTATATTTGTCTCTGATACATATCAAACAAATTTTTATATGATGTAACATAGCAGTCAAGGTTAAGTTTCCTCCACACAACATCTATTGTTGCAAGGCTGTTTGAATGACTTTTACTCATTGAATTATGTTGAAATTGTTTTGCATATCAACTCAGATTAAACTAATTATGGACTCTTTAGCCAATGAACTATATGTATATATTTATAGTAAGACCAACCCGTCTTGTATATTCTAGTATTAGAATGAACTTTGAAGTGTGGGAGGATAAATTCTCCTTTTTTAAATTTTTTTTGAATATTCTATGCTTTTGCCTTTCCATCTTTTCTCTAGAGCCAACTTGTCAGTTTCTATCAGAAAAAAAAATGGTTGCTGGAATTTTGCTTGGGACTCTGCAGATCTCAAAGTTAATTTGGGGCCATGGGCTTAATATTACTATGCCTCCCACTCCATGGACAGGTTGTGTTGATAAAGCCAAGGTCGCGTGGGCGGAGCCAATAAAGTCCCCCAATGAGCAGCTCCATGGTCTGAAAGGGCAGTGAAACAGCCCAATGAGCATCACCGTAGAGGAGCCAATCAGCTAGAAGTTGCGGTGCCACAGCCAAAGGGGCCCCAGCAAACTTTCAGACTGCCAGCTGATGATTGGCTCACAGCAACTTCTAGCTGATTGGCTCCTCTGCGGTGATGCTCATTGGGCTGTTTCCCCGCCCTTTCAGAGTGCCAGCTGATGGGTTGCTTCTATTTATTTAGGTCTTATTTCATTTCTCTCAACAATGTACTTACTTTGTTTGTTAATTTTCCCCAAGTTTTACATGTATTATGCTATTAAAAATGGAATCATTTTAAATTTACCAAATTTTTTATTGTCAGTATATAGAAATGCATTTGAATTTCATATATTCACTCTGTATCTTTCAATCTTGCTAATCTTATTAATTCTAGTAGTTCTTTGGCAGCATACTTTGCATTTTCCAGGGAGATAATAAGTCTTCTGCAATTAGATGCAATCTTTTTTTTTTTTTCTCTTTTACAATGTCTGTGTCTTTATTTCTCACCTAGCTGCCCTGGTAAGATCTTCAAAATCTTTAGAAGTTTTAAGAATGGATATCATTTCCTTGCTGTTTTCTTAGGGATAAATTATTCATCATTTCACCAGGAAGTACCATGCCAACTGTATCATGAAAATGGTGCATTCTGTGGATTAAATTTAGAGTGCTGAATAAACCTTCATTTCAAGGGTAAACCCCATTTGGAACTGATATTTTATAGTTTTGACATTTTTCAAGATTTAACTTCATCTAACCAGGTCATCAAAAAGTTCCCTTACAGATAGTTCTCATTCCCAGTAGGCAATATAAACTCAGTATTGGGACTTACTCATGAAATCAGCTCAACATCATGAGGCCAGAGAAATCTCCTCACAAGAGCTCCTGGCGCCTTATGGGAACAACCTATTTTTAGATTGACAATCTGAGCTATAGCGAATATTCATCTGATTCTTATTGAGACCCCAGGACTGTAAAACTTCCTCATAAATCCTTCCAAGAGACATGTTAATCAAAGGAAGCTGAGGAGTTAAACTCATTATAGCAAATGAGAGAGCAATCTTGGTGAGACCCAATAGCACCTACCAAAGGGGTAAGCTAGGATATGTATGTGGCTTTAGGATCCTGGGACGTGGGGTTTACTGTGGGTCTTGCAAGGTGGAGAACTGAGTGCAAACATTGTGGAACAGGTGTTGAGGTGAGCAAGCTCAGCAGTGTGAAGTCTTTACCCAGGTTTAGGGGAAGGAGCTGCTGCTCTTAATCCGTCCACAGGTTCACACACCAGCAACACGGGAGGTTGCCTCCAATTCCTCTCAGTCATTATCGTCCAACACAGGAATAGGAAATTGGGTTGGTTTTGGCTATAAAAGGCATGATTATTTTTTCATTTTCTCTCTACAAGTGTTGATATTCATTCTGGATGCTTCTTATTTTCCCCATGTTCTCCAAGGAAGCTTTCATTTTGGTTATCTCGATCTTTGTCTTCCACTTTATGTCAGGGGAAAGACTAGAAAATATCCCATGCTTTTAAAGTCACCAGATCATGAGGGCTGATACTGAACTTGAGAAAACAGTTCTCACCCCAAGATCTGGAATTTTGAGCTAGTTTCAGAAAGACTTTGGATTCGGGAGTTTTCTCTCTTGAAAGGAAAGCCAATTCAATGTAAGTGAAAAATACATATGGAAATCAAGTTGCTAAATCACTAGTTTCTTTCCAGTATTAATCTTCTTTTTTTTTAGAGAGACAGAGAGAGAGAGAGAGAGAATTTTAATATTCATTTTTTTAGTTTTCGGCGGACACAACATCTTCGTTTGTAAGTGGTGCTGAGGATCGATCCCGGGCCGCACGCATGCCAGGTGAGTACGCTACCGCTTGAGCCACATCCCCAGCCCCTCCAGTATTATTCTTTTTGCATAGAACAGAATGTTTAGTCCCTATCCCAACCCTAAATTCTTAGTCTTTCTAGAATACTGGATAACAAAGTTTTGGCCAAAAGAATAGCCACAGGAATGACATGTTTAATATTTGGGTTGGTACCTTAGAATGGGCAGCTCTGTTCTCAGCATTTCCCCTCTGTGGTGACTGGAATCTACTCATTACGGCAGCCATGTGGTCGCAAGATGAATCTTCACAGGTAATGAGGATGAACTGATTCTAACACCCCGAATCCTAATAGCAGAACTTAAGACTGAATAGAGCAGAGTGAAGAAGAAATGCAAGTACTGAGTCTGGAGGTGTGTTGTACACGCAAACCCATCTAGAGAGAACGGGAGAGGATGGAGAGGGGGAAAGAGAGGGGCAGGAGGGGAGGGTGGAGAAAGTAGGGGAGAGGGAGAAGAGGTACCCTGCACATCAGCTGGAGAGGCCCACTGAAACTCAGGAGGAAATCAGAAGAGCATCTCAGAAGCTAAATGAAGACAGACAGAGTGAGGGATAGAGGGAGAGACAGGCCGTTTTGCCGATGATCTTGACCACAGGAGCTTCAGCGTATTGGTTGAAACAAGTCTAGACTGATGTTCTGCTGTCTACTTCTGCCTAACAACCCTCCCCCCCCAGGGTTACTGCCATAAGCAACGGCATCGTTTAATGCCCATGATTCCACGAGTCAGAAGTTTGATTTGGACACAGTAAGAACAATCTGACTCTGCGCCTGGCTCAGTTGGCGTGACTCACCTGGGGTGAGATGGCTGTAGAACTTGGCTGACCCACGTGTCTGGGACATGTCTGTGTGGCATCATGAAGATGGATTATCCAAGGTGTCTCCTGCAGTATGGGACTGTGGTCCACGTGGTGGTCACTGCAAAAGCTGGGCACTGGCTGGTTGCTCTTGATTCCCACATGTACAGATGGGGCTTCCTGACAGATGGCATCTCATGCAAATGTTGTATATGGTAGCTGCTTGGCCCAGAGCTGGTATTCAAGAAAACTGAAGGCTTCTTATGACTTAGCCTCAGAAGTCACATATATAGACAGGAATACATGTGCTATAAAATGGTAAAATAACACAACTGTGAGCAAGAGTAGGTGATATTCAGTGCATAAACAAAGGGAGTGCAATTAGCTAGAAGTACAGAGGGGTAATTATTGTCACAATAAGTAAAGCAGAGCACATGAGCATTGACACAGTTAGAAAATAATCTAGTATTGGGAATTGGGAGAAGCCCCAATTTCCATTTCCATGAGTAGAAAGGTTAGCAGTTGAGAATGCGAAGGGGTCATGGGTTGGAGTTGCATCGTTGGTTGGGCATTAACTATAATCAAGTGGGAAGAGCAGGTCTTCAATAAAAATATCCACCTTCACTATCAAACCCACTTCTTTCATGGCCACACCACCTGTTCTCCTTTCCACGTGGATTTTCAAACAGAAGAAAGATGCATTTGTCATATATTCCCCCACCTTCTAAATTACGTTTCTAACATGATGATGGTTAAGTTGCAAACATTAAGTCAAATAACCAAGAATTATTCTTAAGAGTCCTTTACAATTAATCAAATTCTAATCCGAGATCTCAAACCACTGAGCTGGTGGTGATCCAACCTCACTCATTGTAGGGAAACTGCCACAGCACGAGGTCCCAGGATCTAGAACCCGCTGTTACCTCTTATGCTGGCCCTGCTGTTGCTACTCGCTCATTTGGATTCTGGAGTTTTCATAACTGAAAAAGTCTTTTAAAGACCAAATAGCTCAGGTGCTCCTTGCAAGATGGCAATCTGCCAAGACCTAGTGATCCAGGGCTGTGTGGACAGCCATTCAAAGCCCACTGTTTTATTCCCCACTTCTCAGGGTCTCTCCACTTCCCGAGAAGAAGCCCAGGAGAGTGAAGTTTCCCTCCCCTAAGGACGCAGAGGGATCATCCTCTGGGAACTCTGTACCTTGTCTCATCCTCACACCCAGCTCTGCCCTGAACAGAACCCATTTGCTCTCTCCCCACTAGAGGTCTTAAAGGATGGTCCTCCCATTACACCACTTTTTCTAGATATTACTCTATTTGTCATTGTTATGGTTTAAATATGAGGTGTCCCACAAAAGCTTGTGTGTTACAAAGTGCTAGGATTTTCAGAGGTGAAATGATTGGGGTATGGGAGCCTTAACCAAATCAGTGGATTACACCGCTGATGTGGTTTAACTGGTGGTAGCAGTAGGTGGGTAGTTGTGTGTGTAGGGGTGGTGTAGAGCTGCCTTTGGAGTTTATAGTTTGTCCCTAGTGAGCAGAGGTCTCTCTCCGTGCTTCTTGATTGCCGTGTCCTGGGCTGCTTTCCTCTTCCATGCCCTCCTTCTGCCATGATCATCTGTCGTAGCTGTGGCCCACAGTGATGGCGTTGAGACCTGTGGGCAAACTGTGGGCAAAATTAACTTTTGCTCCTCTGTCTTGTTCTTGTCAGGTCTTTTGTCACAGCAACACAGAAAGCCTGGCTAAAGGAGTCCTATTTAATTTGCTCATCACTCTCTTTTCTAGCTCTCATGTTGGAGCAATGGCGTGGTTATCTCAAGTACAACTTCATGGGGCAGGAGGATCACAGTTCACAGCTAGCCTCAGCACAGCAAGGCACTAAGCAACTCAGTGAGACCCTGTCTCTAAATAATATACAAAATAGGGCTGGGGATGTGGCTCAGTGGTTGAGTGCCCCTGAGCTCAATCCCCAGTACCAAAAAATAAGATAAAGTATAATTTCATGGGAAACCACTCACCATTGGAAGAGGGCTGAAGCCATAGCTAGACCGACAGACCCTGAAAAAACCACTGCTTCTCCCACACCTTGTAAAGAAGGGCCAGGATGGGTTGACTGAAGTGGGGAGGGGGCATGGACCAGCTGAGTGTGGTGTTTATGGTGCAAGTGTCACAATCGGTAAGAGACCGTCTGTGTGTTGAGTGGGACGCATGATGCCCTTCCAGTTAAATGTTTGGTGCCTTGGCATTCACAGAGGACACATTACAGGGCATATTTTGTACGTAATAATTATGTGCCTTATTTATTCCTATAACAATTCTGTAAGAAAAAGATTATTAGTTTTCCTTTTTCTTTTCAAGAGGGGAAAAATTGAGCCACTGCACATTTATGAATTTCACTATCAAACAAGAGATAGACAATAATTTCTGTAGAACCAACTCAACCTCATTCCTCTGTCCCAAGAAAAACAAAGCCTTTTCACTCTAATGTCTTTTTTATCTTAAAATCGTACTCCAAGCCCATTCTTGAAATAAAATACAATTTTTAAACTTTGGGCATATTCAAAAGTGAATTTATCAAGAGGAGGAATGGGCGATTGTCACCCCCCGGGCCTGGAGCCCCAACCTGCTGCTCGGCACAGAGGGGAGGGAGCTCCCCCTCACATCCAGATCTGCTGCGTTAGAGGCTAATGACTGCAAGTGTATTTCATATTAGCATTCATTTTATAGATTTTTGTCTCTGACTAGAAATATCACTTCAACTCTACTCACCATGGCAACAAAACAGCTGAAGAGTCTTACAGCTTGCTTAGTGAAGAAAAATACTTGAAAATATCCTTCAGTGCTAAAATTGGTCTGTTCTCACAGTACCACATGAAGTGACGGAGGGATAAGGGGTATCACTCTACATTCAGATGGAGGCCCAGCAGGAGCCACGAGGGTCGACCACCAGGAGAGCAAAGAGCAAAAGGGAAAGCAAGGGCTGGGAGGAGGGGTGCAGCCCTCTGAGGGCTGGAAGGTGAACGTGGCCACTCACGGGCCACCACTAGCCATGTTTCAAGGACAGCACTCGCTGAGCTGTTGGGAACTTCCTGTGGGCCTGGCCGTCTTCCCTAGTTAGATCATGACTTTCGGGAGGCCAAGACTGTTCCATCGTCATCCCTGACCCTGCCTCGTCCACTTTAAGTGTGTGTTGGGTAAAAAACAAATTAAGATTTTCATTTAAAAAGTAAAGAAAAGGGTATAGATTAAGGAACAATTAACTTCAGACAGCTTCATAAATCTTGGCATGAAAGGGATTCTCAGATTACAACTGCTCCTGATTATTATTTCTGGTAAAATATGTTGCGTGTCTGTTTTCCTGCTTCCCCAGGACAAGTTGCAGAGACCTTCTGTTAAACACTATTTACTCAGAGGGTAGATGCCCACAGGAATTAAGCCAAACAGATTTTAGGAAAGTATCCGCGTTGCCAGAGAAGATGGGAAAAGAATTACAGAGGCACACTGAACGACGATGCCTTCTGTTTCTCAGGCTAGCCCTTGTTTTGCAGGTATCTGAGGCCTGTGGCGTCCTGTAAGGAATTGGGGAGTGCCAGGTGACCATGGTTCTGAGGAGGGAGAGAGCATTTCTTAGCCATCGGAGTCTGATGACCCTTTGATGTGTACTCGGCTCTCGGCTCCTACTGGTGAAGAAAAAGCAGTTTCCATTCGGGGAGAAGTTGATCCGTGGGGTATTATCAAACGTTTAACAGTCCGTTTTCTGTAAGAAGACAAAGCCCGCGTTGTGGTACTTGCCAGTTTCCATGGTGAATTTCCAATTACCATGACCAAAATCAGGCGATGGACACACAGAATGAAATCGGAGGGGGAAGAAAGGCACAGTTGTGTGCTGTGGGTTGGATTTTCCATCTCAAAAATAACCTCAAGAGCATAGACACAGGAAGAAAAAGGCAAGGAAGCAATGAGTCTCACCTGTTTGTTATTTTGTTCTAATATAATTCACTTAATCATACTTCTATAATTTAACTTATAATAGAGGGCTGTTTTTAAACTGCAGCAATCTCTCTCTCAGATGGGTAGGAGCAACTCCAGCAGGATCTCTGATATTGGTTCTGTCACCGGCCTTAGATGCAGTGATCTGGGTTGTGACCAGATTCCTTCCCACCAGACACCTCTTGGACAGATAGGGAGGCGCACGGCCTTTTCACTGTGGAATGGCAGCGTGCACAGGGCTCAGGGAGGCAGAGCTGCAGCAGGGAGCATGACCCCTGGGGCTACTGCCCCTCTGCAGGGAGGCAGCCTGTGTTGGGCTGGGCTTATCTGGCCAGGAGAGACACCCACAGAAGCACCCGACCCCCACATCACTCCAAAGACTGTGGGGAATGGAGCAGGACAGGATGTCTACTGTGCACCCGCAGGTGATTTCCTGCAGAGGAAGTAGCCTGGTGTGGAACACTGCGTGGACTCAGACATGCTGAGCCAGATTTGGGGGAGCTCCAGAAGGGGAGAGGAAATAAAGAACTCCACCATTCTGGGTGTGCTCTTCTCCCCACCCCCACCCCACTGCCCAAAGAGTTACTTCTTATAACCATATTCATTTCACTTTGGGACTCTCTAAAGTAAAATAAATATGGTTAGACAGAGTAACTCTTTGGTCAGGTAAGACCTTGGTGTTCCCAAGTCATCTCTCTCCCTGCATGGTGTGAGCTGACTCCAGAAGTTACTGGCTCTGCTTATAAGGTAGGTAGCGATATTGAGTTCTTACAGGTTCTGGGCTGTTGAAGAGAAGGGTGACAACAGGTCAAGGTGACAACTTGACAACAGGTCCTGTGCTACTGAGGACCCTCATCAGAAGAGGGGAAAGGCGAGAGGCAACTCAGGGACCAGCAAGAAGCAAGGTCGGCCGTGTCGGCTTCGGAGATGACCTGGCTTTCACAAGCGGAAAGGAATCTGGCTCCCTGTTGGAGTATTTAGCAGAATTGCCAGCAGGACGCCCAGGGAGTGGCTTTGACCAATTACTTTACAGAGAAGATCAATCAGAAACCTCAGAACACAATGCCACATGGGAGACACCCCCTCCCCTCCTGCCATGTGTCATCTCCACCTGGGGAAGTATTGGACAGATATCAATCATACGGGTAGATTTCACTGCTTCTTGCTGGACTGAGTCCTCAGGACTGTGACCTCTGCTTTGTGAAATGCCTCCTGTTAATTCTTTTCGTTGATGTTTAGAATTCCTCTATTTTCACTGATTAAGTTTGGTTACTTCTAATTTCCTGGAAAATTATTTCTGTGACCCATATTTTAAAAATTGTTTTCTCAGAATTGCACCCAAAGTCTCATGGATCTGAATTCGCTCTGCGATCATTTTTCCCATCTTCACATGTTCTTAAACTTACGCTTTGTCTCCCGGCTCCCCATTTTTCTCTGAAAAAAAAGTTAGCTGATGATTGTTGTGCTTTATTCTGTTTCTTTTCTTCAAAGATAAGCCCTTGGATATATTTCTTTTGACGATTTTACTAATTTCTTCATTTATCTTAATATTGAGTTTTTACCTCTTGCTGTTATTTTTCTAATTCCTTGGGTTGGAAACTTGGCTGTTTCTTAGTAATTGATAATACAGCTAGTTGTGGCTGTGATTCTTCCTCACAGGTGGGTTTGGCTCTGGTGGTGTCACAGGGCATCCTATTGTGACCATTTTAGAGATGCTCTTCCCAGCTCTTCCTCCTGGCCCGACCTGTCCCCTGCAGCTTCCCCTGGAAGTCTTTGAGGAGAAGGTTTAACTTCTGGATAGTGGCACATTTTAATTATGAGTTTTCTTTCTTCATGTTTGCTTTAGTTTAAGAAAATAACGTGTTTTCTTCATTTGGGGATGCGTTGAGTTTTCCTGTGTAATTTCTTGGCAGTTATTTCAGGATGAATGTCTGTTTTGTTGACAAGAGTCAATAGTAGGCAAGAGCTGTCAAAAATAACAGAGTCTCTGTGTCTGAATCCAGCATGGTTTAATCATCCAAAGGATCCAGAAATATCAGCACAACAGTGGCAGGTAGCTAAGGGATCGGCAATGGTCTCACAATTGGGATTGTTAGTCCTAACATTCTCCATGGAGACAACCAAGTGACAGATGACATGTCCTGTGTGGTATGTATGGTTCAAGCTGTGGCAATCCTGCTAGTGGCCAAAGCTGAACCTGAACCTGGGAACATCGGCGTGGGCAAGACGAGATTCCTCAATCTCAGGAGGCCACAGACAGCTTACTCCTGTGGGGCAGCAGTGCCACCACAAAGTCCCATCCATCACACTCAGACTTAGGTTGAAGGGTTTGTCCTTATTTTCAAGGAGTAGAATGTACTAAATTGAATAGATCTTTTTACTGATCAAAATACCTGGGTCTTATATAAATATTTTGTCCATATACTGTGCCAAAAGAAAGGTAAGATAAATTCTCCTGGCACACGTTCTCTGGTCTCCTTGCTTTACCTGCTGTTTGGGTTCTGTGAATATTTAAGTTAGGACATACATAGACATTCCTGTTAGATTTGGGTTGTAGATTTCACACTTAATCAATACACATTGTTCTTTTTTTTTGTCCTCTGATGTTAGTAAGCCCACATTTAAGTCAGATAATGTGAGTTTTGATTTCAGTTTGGACCTGGAAAGTTTTAACCATTGATTCTTGTGAGTCACTGTTTTTGTGACTTATGTACAATGAAAAATTACATTTTATTCCACAAACCCATCTGGAATTGTTTTTGTTTTCATAGATTTAAAACCATTAAAGTCTCTAGAGGTCAATGTGGTTGTTCTTAGATTTGTATTTATGCTTTACGCTGTTACACTTTTTGGTTTTTTTTTAAGTATTTTCACTTATGGTCTGTGTTATTGTTTGTGTTTGTATTTTTCCTTCTGACTACTCTGAAGGTTTGAAATTTTGTTGAATCGATCAGTTTTTGAATAACAACTTTATGTTGTGTGAATTTTCCAATTTCCTTTTCTCTGGCTTTCAGCAATTAATTTTTTTTAAGAAAGAGAGAGAGAGACAGAGAGAGAGAGAGAGAGAATTTTAATATTTATTTTTTAGTTTTCGGCGGACACAACATCTTTGTTTGTATGTGGTGCTGAGGATCGAACCCGGGCCGCACGCTTGCCAGGGGAGCGCGCTACTGCTTGAGCCACATCCCCAGCCCCTCAACAATTAATTTTGTAAGTCAAAATGAACACCAGAAATTTTTTGTAAGTAAATGTGGAATTAGTGACGATCCTCAATAGTACTTACTTAGAGATACTCAGTGACTTTAGGTTTTAACTCTTCCTACACGGAAATTCTCTCTCGGTTCTAAATTTTGCTGGCACTCCAGGGTTGGGGTGTGTTCTGTGGCTGTTTCTCCCATCGGTCCTCAGGTGTGTTGAGCTGGAATAGACTCAGGAGGCTGGAGGTCACAGGCGGGGGACTCACTGAACTCCAAAACCATGAGACACGCAGATTTGAGTGAAAGTGACTTAAGGAGCATGACTTGTTTTCAGACAGAGGTGTTCTCCATGAGACAGTTTCCCCTCGGTGCCTGGCTTCTTGCTTACTTTCTTGCTAATACCCCATCATGTTCCTTACTAAATTAAACCCAGAGTGCAGTAGCCTGTTCCCCGCCCCCCGTCTTGCCTCCCCCCCTTTGCGCTGACTTCCTGTTAACTTATTAACTTAAAATGCCCATCACTCTTCAACTGAATATTATAATAATAATGCAATGAAGCCTGTAGCATCTGGAGACAAAGTAGAGGACCATAGATACTCACAACATGCTCAGGATCAGAATCTGACTCTCAAACAACGATTAATACCACTAAAACATTTAATCCTAATGAAGCATCTGGGGAGCATCAGAGGTTTTGAAATTTTTGCATAAAGGAGAGTTAATTTTAATGTCTAAGCAAAGAACAAAAGATAACTCCCAAGCTTTATAAAGCATTACTTTAGAATATTTGGTACAGTGTTGCTTAATTAGAAGAAAAATAATGTATCTGAAAAATTTTTGACAACAAAATTTTTATTCATTTATTCATCCATTGATTGATTCAATACAATCAAATGCTAATAATACCCCAAGGAATGTGTGTCATAAATATGACATGGCCTCTTGAATACTTAAATAATATTTCCCTTGTTTACTAATACGAAAACAGATAAATATTAAACATTTATATTACAATGTCATATTCTTTCTTAGTACTTTTTCACACACTGTGAAATACGACAATGTTTCATGTCACTGAGTGGTAACCTAATGCTTTATACAGTAGTCCCCCTTGACCCTCGGGACACGTGTTCCAAGACCAGTAGTGCATCCCGGAAGCCAGGGACAGCATTGAGCCCTATGTAGACTGTGTTTTAAATGACAGGAGATTAGGGTTAACTCTGGTCCTTGTCCCTCCTCCATGGCTGGGAGCAAATTCTGTTCACTTAAAGTCAACTCATGACATGAAACTCGCTGGACACTTTCCCTCCTTGCCTTTGTCTGATTTACCTTTTGCCTTGCTTGGATGTCATTTCCTTGTTTAGAGAAGGCACTTGGTCCATTTCCTCAGAACGATGTCCTGAAGGAGGACAAACTGAGCATTGCACAGGGGGCTCCTGCATTTCCTTCTTTTGCCTTCACACGCCTGGTGCGTTGGGCGTGTGAATGCTCTATGGGAGTGCTGTGCTCTAACCCAATAATCTGCAAACATTGTTCCGCCGCCTTTAGCTTCCAGGTCTGCAAGTAAGAATTCTGACGCTGTGGCTCAGGGTCCACTTGCTGAAGCAGGGCACATTGGACAGCTCCGCACAGACGTGGGCAGGCGGGCAGCGTGGGTGGAGCTCCCAGCCGGACTGTTCCAGCTCCTGACTCTTCTGCCCAGCAACCGACTGACCTTGGGCAGGCACATAACATTTTTGTGCTTCATTTTCCTCACCTTAAAATAAAATTATATGAGTATACCTACCAGAGATGGTTATTGTAAAGATTAAAACATTTTTATATAAAATACTTAGAGTAAATAATTAATGTAAACTAGTGATAGGATCTGAAAATTTACTGCCAAGTCACTTTGCTATAATCCCAACAAAAGCTTTCTTCTCCATGGACAGTTTTCCTGTGCCCACTGACCACTCAGAGAATAAGCCCAACCATGTGCCTTTGCATAGGGGCTCAATCTTTCTGTTTTCTACTGTTTATGAAGATTACCGTTGGCGCTGTTCAAGGAGACGTCCTGGGAGCCTGTGTACCTTTGACCTGCAACAGCCACACTTCTGGATTTCCTCAACACCGGCACTGCTGTCCAGCCCTGCAAAACTAAGACTCCGTTGTTGCAGGGCTACCCTTGGCCCCTCTGGAGGGATGCTTGTCTTGCTCATTGTGCAACAGAGAAGTCCTAACATAGAACCCTATGTTTGGGCACAGAGTACTGTCAGAACACTGGCAAGCGCCGTTTCCTTGCTCCTTTGACAAGGAGTCATTCCCCTGTTGGTGCAAGGTCAGCCTATGTGGTGGTTTCTGAATTCTTGGTGTCTGGACTTCTGTAAGATGACACGTTGTGTATCGCCTCTGGCCTATCATGACTGTTAAATGTAAATAGCACATACCCACTATAAAAGCTGTTTTTTGCTGTGCTATAAAGCAGACGCAGTTCTCTGAAACCATCTCCAGAGGGGCTTCTCCACGCCCTCAAGCTCCCCACAGTCGACGCTGCAAGGGCAGGCCCCCGGGCACTCCATGCCCACATAGTAAGCTAATGCTTTTTCCTTGGTTCCTGGGATTGAACCCTGGGGCGTTAACCACTGAGGCACATCCCAGCCCTTTACAGACAGGTCTGGCTAGGTTGTCCAGGCTGGCCTGGAATGGCTGTGGTCTCTCCTGAGTCTCTGGGGATCACAGGCTTGAGCCACCATGCCCAGCCTGGCGTCAGCTAATTCTTAAGGTCAAAGTGAGACTAGCATGTTGAATGAGGGGCAGGAATGGGGGTAGAGAATCCTGGTCTCCTGGACCCTACTCTGCTCCCCCCTAAGCAGGACATGCTGAGGTGAAAGGGAATCTGGTTTCCCCTAGATATATTATTATTGAGTACCCTGCTGTGACAACCAACTCTGGCCTATTCTCCATATGGCTAATTTTGAGTAGCCAATGTTTTTGACATTAACATTCCAATCTGGGATATTTCCAAACCTACCTTTAAAAAAAAAAAACTTTAGATTTCTCTGGGTTCCCATGTGCCTTAGATCCCCAATATCGCTGGGCCCCCAAAGGGGACTGAGAAAGTGGGGATCTGTGGGAGGCTTAGTCATTGCTGAGATCTGCATGGGAACATGACTCAGTGCTGGCGGATGGTCTGCAGCAGAGGAGCTGGAGATTCAATCCTGCACCTCACATGCTGGGCAAGTGCTTCTGTGTGAGCTACCCCAGTCCTGTTTATTTTTTTAGATACTATCCTGACAGGTTGTCCAGAATCTCTGCATTTGATATCCTCCAACCTCAGCCAAGTAGTTGGCATTATAGGCATGTGCTCAGCCCAGCTGAACATTATCTTTAATAAATAATCCTAATGTCTAAATACATTAAAAAAAAAGTTGATGTCAACACTCAAGAGGATGTCATGAAGCCACAGCATGTTTTCTTAAAACAAATATTAAAAGATGGCTATGCTGCTAACATAATGTCAGGCCATAAAGGTAGAATTAGGTGTATGTATGTGTTTGTAAATGATATTATCATATACATAAGACAATACCATATGTATTATATGTATTATGTATATATATATATATATATATATATATATATATATATATATATATTTCAAATATCATTATCTTATATTTACTCAAGGGAAACAGACACTCATCCCAATATTGCACAGTAACTATCTTTGAGTATAATATGCAGGTTCATTTTACTTTTTGCAAATTCTAAAAGATAAACATATATTTTAAGTTCAGAGAAATAGTGGTTTGGGTCCAGTAAACACAGGAAGTTGTTTTCTGTCCTTCTGTGCTCAGGGAACCACACCACTTGCCTGTCCACCCCTAGGTCTATTTTTTGGTCCTAAGTATGGAATCAATAACTACCTGTGCTGTGTTCTTCTCACCGCGAACCCCTCAGCTCACCCGTGAACGTGTGTGTGTGTGTGTGTGTGTCTGCCTGTGTGCCCACTTTCTGTAGTGCTTCCTGTGGAGTTGCTTGCTTATTGCTCTCCACTTCTCTTTCCTTTTGTGGACCTTTGGTGTCGTCCCAAGGAGGCAGTGGAAGAGAAAAGTTGTTTTCTGTGTGAAAGAAAACCCTGGCAAATGAAACAGCACAGCTTCACAACAATTCGCTCTCTTGAAGCAGCTTAAAGGTGGTGTGTCTCATAAATAAGACCCATCTTGTTTGCAAAGACAGAACTCCCCTGGAATTGCCTCTGTGAATTCTGGTTATCCACATCATGCCAGGCTCACATGGTCCCAAAATATATTTTGTTGTCAAGAAATTTCCCCACATACCTCAAAATCCATCTTGAGCCCTGAGTTTGGCATCAGCTCAGACCATCAAACTACCTACAGTGTATTTTTTGGCTTAAAATTAATGTAATCAGGAAATCGCAAGTTAAGATATATGAGACATGGAAGAGTTTTAATCCAACAATTGTGAAATCATGATTTTTTTCATTTTACTGATAGTTTTTAGTGGAAAAAAAAAGTTTCAGAGCACTACCTCTTAATGAGACCATTGCATTACTCCTGCTAACCAGTTCCCATGGGGCAAATTCATGGGTATGGGCTATTTCAGTGTTCCTTTAGGCTCCTGTTTGTCCCCACACCTCCCTCCCAGCAGCCCACCTTTTAATTACTCATGGATTACCAGAATGGTCAGTACTTAAAAGACGGGGTCAGATCTGAAGTGGAAGCTACGAACAGCACACTCACATTGTCAAGATCCAGTCCCTTGGCATTGGAGCACACGCTAAAGGTCAACCAAATTTGGACCACACTGAACACACATCAGAAAAGGCCTGATACTGTGTTCTCTTCGTCACAAGGTCACAAGGCCCTTTCACTGAGGTACATTCCACCCCTGCCCTTGGTTATTTTATTATAAAGTAACATACATATACCTTATAAATACAGTTCACTTTGAAAATTAGCCTTAATGATATAAGAAATTATTACCTTCAGAAGAAATCATAGCAAGTTATTTCTGACAGCTTATAGGAAAGTAGAAAGAATGATTATAGGTTAATTTATATGCTTTCTGCTAAAATAATATTCTTACAATAATAAGTGTAATAACTGCTCATGGTAGAAAATACAGAAAAATAATCCTTTCCATTTTTCCTGCTGTCAAGAGGGAACTTTTTGTTATTTTTCTTCTGGTCCTTTATACACTTTGTGTGTGTGTGTGTGTGTGTGCATGTGCCTCTGTGTGCACGTGTGCACAGGTGTGTGTGTGTGCAAGCACAGGCCATGTCTGGACCTTTGAGTTGTACTTAATGAACAATTGGTGCCACCTCCACATTTATGTCATCAAAACAGTTTTGCCTGCAGTGCCCTCTTGACTCAGGAGAGCAGAGCTGCCAATCACGGCCCCTTGTCAAGGGTACCTCAATGTTGACATCAGTCCAGAAAGGGTGGATCCCTGCCGTCATCCTGTCCCTGACCCCTTCAATTCATTCCCACACTCACTCTTAATTACATTTTATCTTTTCACTTAGTTTTCAAAAAAAATTCAAAGCTCCTAAGAAACAATTTTGAACTCTTTATTGGAGCTTTCAGAATAATGTTCTTTCTCTTCATCAGAAATTTACTTTTATAACTCTCCATTGAAGTTATCTATTGTCTGATAATCCATCCTGTACCAGAGCCAGTGCTGACTTCTGGCTAATTCCTTTCTGGTCTCTGGCTGATGGCAGGGTGTCCTCCCGAGCTCCTAAAGGGCCTCTCTGTCTGGAGGGTTTGCCTGGAGTCACTGTGCTCATTGACATGGGATCATCTCCTTCCTGGAATGTCGGAGTGCCTAACATGCTGGATGAATGGCACATAGACATCTTCTTACTGCAGAAATGAGATAAAAATAGCTCCTGAGAGACAGCACCCACGCCCTCCCAGCCTGCCTTCCCGTCTTCACCCATCAGTCACCGAGACGGGATGTCAAAGGCACAAGGTCCACTGATCTCCAGCTCATCAAGCAGTGGGCCCAGCGCCCTTCAGCAGGGATTCCTACCCACACCAGCACTGGGAGGGCCAGCTGACGAGGCCTGTGAGACAGGAGCTGGCCACAGCAAGCCCTGGGTCTGGGCGCCATGGGGGAGAGTGCAGCCTGGCAGGAGAGAGGGCATGGGTACAGGGGGAGATTGGGTGGGTGCCTTTCTCTGCACAGTGTCACTCTCTGAAAGCTGCAGGATATTAAGGCAGCATTCAGGATGCAGAGAAGTGATCAATAGGCACAAATTGACTGGCAGACCTTTGGACATAGACTCTGTCCTATTTGTCTCCCGCACCTCAAAGGCAAGATGATGTGAAAGATCACCCTTGAAAAACAGCAACACAAGGAAATATGTGCAATGTCATGGTGCCAGAGACCTGTCCTGAGGCTTGCTCCCACCGCTAAGCTCACCACCAGGGCACCAAGAGCCACAGCCTTTAGCAAAGCCCAGTGCGGCACATGTCACCAAGGGAAACTGAGAGGCGTTTTAAGAGCACACAGCTTACGTAACTGAAAGACGGTCACTAACGACAGGGCTAGTAAATAGTGGAACAGATAACTGAAGAATATAAAATGAGTCCCATTCAGTATTCTTCAGGAGATAAGAGAACATGTGCTCATGAAGGAGAACCACGGGTCTGTGTCGTTTTGCGTTTATTTTAAATTAATTATTTAATGGACGTGGGGGAAATTAAAAACTAAAAAGACCAAGGAATAGCAGAATAAATTTACTGGCCGATCAATGAACTTGAACTTTAGACTGATACTTTCCTGGAGGTGTCAGGAAGAGATGTGAGGCAGGTAATGCAAAGGAAGTTTGAAAGAGCTGGGGTCAGAAGAAACACATCAGCACGATATAAAGAAGCACTCAAGGACGGAAAAAATAAAAGGAAACATTGTCTGAGAGGGTCCAAGGATAAAATAAAAAGTATCATTGGCTTAATTCAAGTCTTCAGAATACTGGGAAAAAAATCACACCTAGCAACATTTTATATATATATATTTAAGTAAACAAATAACAAAGAGATTTGTTTCAAAACCTCCAGAGAGGAAAGAAATCTTTCACAGAAAGAAAACAAATTCACCAGATCACTTTCAAAGTTGTCAACAGAAATTCTAATAGAAGAAGAAAATGAGTATTTTCAAGTGTTTAAATAAAATGACTTTAAAATGAGTTTTATGTCCAACTGAATTATCACTGGATTAAATAGTTATAGAGATTTTCAGATTTTCAAGGCAGCGGATGGTTTGCCATTCTGTGATCTGATTTGTAAACACAGAACTCCAGCAAGAAGGCCAGGGCATTTAGAGGACAGGAGTCAAGGGAGGGATAGGATTCACGTAACTTAACAAAATTTCGTGTTTTCCCACAAACAAGGAACATAAAACATGCGAAGCAATCAAAGGACACCCATCAATAACGGCTCAGCTCTGTAGTTCTGGATGTTACTGTCACACATCGGCTGAGGTCTGCAGCCTGCAGGAGTGGAGAGAGGACCCTGAACATGAGGGCCAGCAGCATGCTCACTGTGCCAGGGGAAAGGGGCTGTGACAACCGAAACTGGGGCTTCCATTAAGGAGAGAAGGAAAGGCTGCCCTGAGATCAAAAGTCCAAGAACCGCTACTTTGGAACAACAAAAAGGACTGAAACAGAGCCACAGAGTCTCCACTGGAGAGTCTCAAACAATAGTATGGGGGAAAGAGCATGTTAGAGAATAGATGAAGTATCATCCCCTTCTCAAAAGCTCATAAGGAATCCAAACTAAAGCATGCATACATTATTTTGGTACTTGTCTGCACATGGTGACAGGTTTACACAAAAATAAGGGTAAGTTGTCTTCATCAAATTTAAACAGGGGTTACCATCATGAGTGAGAGATGGGAACGAGTCTGGGGATGACCCACCGGCTCGCCAAAGGACTGATGTATTTATTTCTTTTAGTGCAGGGTTGGCTCATGAGGATCGTTGTATTTCTATTCTTTCATTTTACATAAATGTTATTCATACATTATATGCAATTTTTCCCAATATATTCTGGCCATAATAATTATTAAAATTTCTGAGATTTCTCTGCTTGGTGTGAATCAACAATTACAAATTTCCACAAATAACAAATTACATGCCAAAGAAAATTTTTCATGGTTACCAATAACCATAACTTACAGGGAACCTTGTCAGGTCTTTAGCCTGTGAGGTGCTCATGCCATGCTTTTTTGATGTTTTATTGACACCATCTAAATACCCCTTTGGACTCTAGATAGCCCTATGCAACCTGATGTGTTATCAAATAAAGAGATCATCTCGTGTGTTTAGAAAATATTATTTTATTTTCAAATTATCCTCATGATATTTGGCTAATGCTGTCCAATCCAGACACTCATCCCCCCCAGTATGTATCAGATCCCTGTCTTTACAATTTACCACACTAGGTGCTGAGCAGTTCAGTATGTCATTTTCATGCAATATGTATGAGATATGCATAATAACGTGAGATTCATCGAGGTAGCTTCTGTGTGCATTAAAGGTTCTTTTAAGTATTTATTGAAAATATGATTCGTGATTGAAAACGAAAGCATAAATTAGAAATTGACCAAAATTCATCCAAGAAATAAGCAGAAGATAGATGTGAGCCTCTTCTTGGCAGCCTCTAGGTCCCCACTGCCTCCGGGTAACAGAGATGAATTGCAGCTGAATTCCTACTGCTGACTGCTGTTTCCAGAACAATCCTCGGCTATCTGTTTGGCTGTTTCTCCTGTTTGCATTCAGACTGTCCATGCATCAGAGGATTTGTTTAACTGAACCAACCTATTATTAACCCACTCTGTGATTTCAAGTGAGGTCATTCCTCCAGGTTAGAAGCTGCTCTCTGAGTGAGTGCAAAGTGGGTATCGGGAGCTCATCAGGTGGTCGGGGGTGGTTGAGGGGTGTCTGAGACAGGAGTGCATGACTAAATCACATGTGAGCATTTTTTTAAATCACATTTGAGTTGTGAATTTAACAAGGAGCCCGAGTTTTTAACTGATGTCTGCAGCTTGTCTCAGTAATATTCTGACTTATTCTGCACACCACGAAGTGAATCACCAGGGAGATGTTTGCATGGCAAGCAGTGTACTGAGGAACGAGCAGGGCAGACGGCCTGCCTTCATTTACACCAAAGACACCGAATGCTAGAGACACAAACAAACATTCTCTTCTGCACTCCTAACTCTATGCAAATCCAAACTCAGGAAAGGCCCAACACAATATGCAACAGAAAAGCAAATGAGCAAGAGCAGTCTCTTGACATATTTTGTGGTTCAGGAATACAAGTCTTCTGTTTAAAAAGGAATCTCAAAGTTCTGCTCTTTGTGTTTATTCTCTTTTGCAAGATGTCTGAGTTGGAAGGTTTTTTTCTTTTTCTTTTTCCTCTGGTGTGTGTTAACACAAAACTCACATGAGAGTACTGATCCAAAATAAATATAAATATTTGTGAGAGCCTGCGTGAGTATGGGTGACCTTTACTATGTAAAGGGCATCAGCTAGCACTGTAGACTAATGTCCAATACACCCTCACAGAAAGAGAAATCATCAAGAAATTAAGTTTAATAAATGATCTATGATGTTAGCACATGCAAATTGTAATGAATATTCAGTTATTCTGTTTGATTTTACTATTTTCGAAACCAAATTATTTCAGAAGTATTTTGCTTTGACTTCAAAATACTTCTCTAGAATTCACAATGCTTACATAAAAAGCATGTACACCAAAATAGTACAGCTGTCATTATGTATGCACAATCACATGCATGTATACAGGAAATAAGGATATTCTAGAGAAAGACAGCTTTAGTTCAGAAGAAAGGCGATCACATTTGTCTAAAAGGTCCAACTAGTGTTATGGAATACTGTGCACACAAGTTATATCCCACCATTGCATCAGACCTGGATAACTATCTCGAGCACAGCCTACTGTTGGTGTGTACTGCACGGAGGACCCTGAGGACTGTGAAGAACGTTAGGGAATCCAGCCGTATGAGGAGTCCGGAGCTCCAGGTGCATCACTTCCTGGCCCCAGGCCGCCATCGCCGTCCTCAGGGTCTTTTTCTAGCATGAAGACAGCTTCTAGAACTGTCCTTTCCCAGTGTGGTCCACGTTGCTCTTTCAATACTGTGGTCCAGTTCTGCCCCCTCATCGTTGGCTCTCTGTACCCTCAGGACCCCTGTTCTGTGTGTTTGAGTTTGGGGTTTTCTTCCTTTTTCCTTCTGCTCATAACCATCTATTCTGGAGGCATCTCCCCTGTGGCGCTGCAGTCATTCGGTCCACTTTACCTGCTCAGGGAGCTGAGCATGCCCTCCGCCCTCCCTGGAGGGGGGCACGGGAATCAACCTTAGCGAGTCAGAGTGCTCCAGGAAAGAGAAAATGGCCCCAAATGTGCCAGAACTTTTGCTTGTGTGTTTGGAAGATAATAGTGGCAATGACCCGCAACAAAGATGCTCAGACTGTAGGGCAGCCAGATGGTAGGAAGGAGCTAAGTTGGCTCCTGAGATGTCTGGTTCTGTCGCTGTGACCCTATGCCACCAATGGAGACTGCTGTACAAGGGAAATGTTAATTCTGCACCTGGATCTGAAGGCTGGGAAGTCCAAGACTGGGTGTTCACGTCTGATCAGCCCAACATATTGCAGGCATCGCGTGACAAGACACACGCCCCAGCCAAGCCTCTGTGTCAGAGCCTCAGTCCCACTGGAGTAGCCCCCACCCTAATGACCTCAGTTAATCTCAATTTACTCCCACCTCCAAATTCCATAGCCAGATTAACAACTCAGAATAAGGACTAATTCAGCCTGAGTTTTGGTGAGGACTTTCAACCCGGAGGATCATCCTTTTGTCAGCTCACGGAGGATACACCTGTCACACGGGAACCAAGGCCAAGATAGAGACAAAAAATCAAGATGGTGAAATGTGAAGGCCTAGAGTCCATATTCTTTCAAGTAGATAAGTACAGGCTTTCTTGTTTCTCCTTAAGTTTAGTTGAGGCAAATTTATCTTCTTAAGTGATAAAGTCATTAATAGGATATTCTTCCATTATACTTTGAACAAGGACATACTGCAATGCTGAAATTCTAGTGCTTTCTAAAGCAGCTCTGTTTTTTCACACATGCATGGCTTGGCACAAGAGCCCTCATCTAGAACTCTCTCCCATTTCTTCTCGGCCTAATTAAACACTTATCACCACTTTGCTCCCAACTGAATTGCTTTATCCACTGCTCAGATTTCTCTGACTCCATCAGAAATGTAGCTCATCCTTCTCCAGTTCTCCTCTTGCCTACACAACAAAATTTGTGTCCTGTAAAACATGTCCTTTTTCATGGTTGTATCTGTGTTAATTGCATCATAAGTTATGAGCAGAAACGGTGAAGGCTGAAGCCAATCCTGACAGTCTCTGATAGATACCAACTGAATAAATAAAGGAATTCATTGTCTCACAGCTGAAGTCAGGGCTTCGGCAGGGCGGTCTCCTCGGGACACTTTCTGTGCCTCTTCCTAACTTAGGTAGCTTGTCAGCAAACTTTGATGTCCCTCAGCTTGCAGCTGCTGGCACTCGGTTCGTCAGTCTCTGCCTCGGGTGTCATACAGCTCTCTTCAAAATGAAAGTGGGATTACTATGAACTACCAAGAAACAAAAGAAATAATAATAATCAGAAGACCAATCTGTAGAGAAACAGTAGTTAGTTTTAACAAGTGGTCTTAAGATAAATTTGGACATATGCCTCAAAAGAGCTAAAACTATCAAACCCTTAGAAGAAAACATAGGTAAAAATTTTTCTGACTTTTCATTGAGCTGTACTTTCTCAACTATGACACCAAACAATTAAACAAAAAAGAAGATACATTGGATTTCATCAAAATTGAAAATGTTTGAATTTCAAGAGAATCAAATCCAACTCACCAAATGGGGGGACATATTTGCAAATCATATCTCTTAAAAATATCAAGGACCAGGCTACATAAATAATTGTGTAATGCTATAAAATTAAATTAAAAAATGTAAAATGCACAAGAATATGAATAGATTTCTCTAAAGATACATGCATAGCCAATAATCACATAAAAACATTCTCAATGTCATTAATCATTATGAAAAAAAAACAAATCAAAACCACATTGAGATCCTAATTCACATGTACTTGGATCATTATGGTAAAGAAAAGAAAAATTACCAGTGTTGGCAAAGCTGTGAAGACATTAGAAGACCATTTCTATGTCAGTTGTAGGAATATAAAACAGCGAGAAAACTGTGGAATGTAAGTTTCAAGGCTCTCAAAAGGTTAAACAGAATATCCATATGACTCACCACTTTCACTCTTAGAAACATATCCAAGAAAATTGACTACAAATAATACAAAAACTTAGGCATGAATATTCATATTAACCAAAAAATAGAAACTTCTCAGATACCCAGCAGATGATGAACAGAAAGTGGTCTATCCCCACAAGGGGATATTACTTGGTCTGAAAAGGAATGAAGCTCTGATACACACTGCAGCATGGTGAACCTTGGAAACAGCGTGCTCTGGGAAAGAAGTTAGATACACCTACACACACGCACAAGCACACACACTCACACTCACAGGCCAAGGTGCCTTGTATGTAAAATGTCCAGAACAGGGAAATCCTTAGGGACAGACAACACAGGATGAGTGGCTGCCAGAGACGGAGGGTGGGCAGGAATGGGGTTCAAGTGCTTATCAAATGAAGTAAACATTGGGAAATTAGAGGGTGGGGAAGTCTGCACAGTGTGGTGGACATTCTGGATCTCACAGAGCTGAGTACTGTAAAGGCGTCCATTATGAATGTATGTTCCATAAATTTTCCCTCAACTGAAAAGGGAAAAGAGCAACATCTGGAATGTACAATAGAGATCCTCCAGAATTATATTAATGCCATCTCCTTTTACTTAATTAAAACCTGATTAGAGGTGGTTTTCTGCATCATCTAAGTATTTTTCCTTCCATTTAACACAATTTTTTGGTCATTTACGTAAAAGTAATATAAATTAATATTAGTCTGCATAATAACTTCACCCATTTTGCACACTTGAAGTATTGCTCAAAGATTGAGAACCATCAGTTTGCAGGTTCTCTACACACATATATTAATCTGTAACTTCAACAACCACAACAACAAAATCATTGAAAACAATTGAGTTGATTACTTTTCAAAGAACTCTATTCATCAGACACATTTTTTTTAAATGAGTGAGCAAATATTTTTCAAGAATTCTGTACCATGGAGGCTTCAGGTGTGACTCCTTGGCAGAGCGCTTTTCTGGCATGTCCAAGACTCTGGGTTCAATTCCCAGCAATGAAAAAAAAAAAAAGAAAAGAAAAGAACTCTGCATCCTGAACACTGAATTTTATCTCTTTCTATATTGTTGATCAGGGCAAAATATCTAGATGAAAGGAAAAATCCTAAATATTTAGATGACACTGAAAATCACTAAGGGTCACAGCAATGTGGGGGAAAGCATGAGAGGACCCATGGAGTTTCTGTGAAGATGGTCCATTGCACAATCAGTGGAGATACCACCTGTCTCATGATGTGTGTGGGCGGGACCATGAAGCGATTCAAGGATTGTCTATGGAGATTCAGTGAGGGGCAATCATGAGATGATTCTCTGGTCTTCCTGGTCTCCCTTGAAGACTGCAATGACAACCATCAGAATGTAACAGGCCATACCAAGGACAGTGGCAGCTGGTGCCATTCCCAGGTTGTTGGTGGGAGGCTGAGGCTGGAGAGTCCCCATTGCCTGAGAGCCCCTTTGGTTTTACTTTGATTTCCAGTACTATCTAGACACACGTGCTTGATTCTGCAGTTCTGAAGTGTCTGACAGAGGTATTTCAGGGTGAAAAGAGTTCTAGAGAAATCCGGAGGTCAGTTTTGTTGCTTCTTCTTTCTCCACTCCGGCCTCAGATGGGCACCAGTGCCGTGGAGAAGGGGGCAGAACAACAGGAGGGTTAAAGACCTCGACGTCTTCTCACTCATGGTCTTTGTGAGAACCTGGCATCAGGCCACTTCCCTAAACAGCAGTCGCTGCGTCTCTTGCAAACGAGTGTCAAGGGTGACACTCTACTGGGCAGGCACTTGCCAGCGTGAGCCCTTCCATACATACCCTTCTGTTAGTGCTTACATTCTTTAAAATACTGTTTGACAATTAATTAAAGCCCTATGGGAAAAATGTATCATCTGGAAAAAAAGAGTAGCTTGAAAATCTAGAAAGAATAGGGTGCGTTTGATAGAAGGTAACACAATTCGGTGCAGAGCGCGGGCGCTGCCCCTCTGGCTCCCACTGCCCCTGCTTAGGAAGGACCGGGGCTGCATCAGGCCTCCTCCCACAGCCCATCAGCAGGTTGCACACATCAGCAGGTGGATTATGGCCAATTATGTTCTCCTCTTCAGCACATGATTATCTATGAAAAACTATGTGCATAAGCACCCCAGGGAAAGACCTCTTCCCCCCTATCCACCCAGACTTCCACATCTCCTGGAAAATGAGACAAATCAGAGAATGCTGCAAAACAGTGCCTTGCTGTGAATGACCTCTCTTCTCACTTTAGCTCCTATTAGACCATTATTTCTGTTATGTAACATTCAGCTAAACATGTAATGATGTAGTGAAAAGCAAGCTAAGAGGGTAGCCTTGTGATATTTAGAAGACTAATGACAGCAAAAATCCTCAATCTGTTTTAGAATATGTGAAGAAGAGGCTTCACACCTGAAATCCATTCCCCAGTGCCTCACTGGGAGAATGAGACACATCGCATTGTCCAGAATGAGTCATAAATATTAATTATTAGAAGGACTGCTCATTATTTATGACCAAAATAAGCATTCTAATAGCTCCTAATTTCATCTAACACTATTAATATAATCAAACAAAAAAACCTACCCATTTTGCAGCTAATTTTTAAAGCAGATGACATCAGATTACATCTAAAGAATAATGTAAAATTAAGTGCAGGGTTTTACTAGTGAACTCAGATAAATCAGTTCCTACACACACACACACACACACACACACACACACGGATGACTAGGTTATATCTTAGAAGATATCCTTCTTATAAGAGAAGCTCCTCTTTCTCTAAAGGGTGACTATTTACTGGCAAATAAACTCAGAGGGCCAGATGGCCAAGACCAGATGAGATCATTAGACAGTTCCTGTTGAAATTTTGGACAACAATTAACAGAAGCGCAGCAGGAGTTCCCCACTGTTGACCCCCTAAAGGGTGGCTAATCAGCAGCATATGTGTTTATTTATACCAGCAGGCCCTTTTAATTAACAGCTCCGAGGTGTGCACTCTTTGGGACTTAGTACAGTATATTAGGAACCAGTTCTGAAAAGGCTCAGCTATAAAGCATAATTCATAATGAAATTGAAGGAGGAAGACAGGAAATGCCAAGATGTGTAGTCATGGTACAGAAGGATCAACTATTGCAGGATCCCAGTCCAGGGGTGTCAAGAAATGGACCTGTTTTCCCTCTTCCCTCATTTACACATTATTAAATGGTGAAGAAGCACAATACTGTTCTAAAAATGTGGTCAAAGAGGCTGAAGGCGTTGTGCAGGTTGATTATTGCAGTGTGAGAGTCGTTTCATGATCCAGGTAGGATCCAACACTCCCATATTGGAACTTGAAAGTGAATCTTCAAATTAAGCATTCTGGACCAGTCTGCATAGCCACTGACCACAGCACCACCCTGACACCTGGAGAGTCACAACTGAACTGAATCACAGGACTCCCCAACCTGCTCTTGGCGAGTTTAGCCCGAGAGCTTCTTCATCCCAGAACCAAGCTGTAGGAAATACCATTTACATGACTGGAAACCCACAACATTCAGAAATAAAAGATTATATAAATCGCCCTTTTGGGTCTTAACCTAATATCTTGATCTTTAAGCTCAGGGATCTTATAGTCAAAGGCTGATGCATGAAAAAGCAGAAAAGCAGCTTCCCCCAAAGATGCCCTTCTGTGAGTCACTGAGACAAATATGTCAGGAAGAGTGTGGGCTCAGGACAATGACCCGGTGGACTCAGTTCACAGGAGTTTCTGAAACACCCCAGCCTTACTTTCAAGCCCTTCAAAGGCAAAAATAGCCAGTAATATTAATAAAACCAACATTCCCATAAACCAGTGTTCTTTTTATTCATTTAATTTAGTTAGGAAATTATTTGCTTAATTTTATCCTCATGAAGTAATTTTTATTCTAAAATAATTCTGAAAAGCATATTGGTGTCTGATCTTTCTCTGTGTATTTTCCTTTGATCTTTGAACATGTAGTTCACTCCCAAATTTTCAAATTGATTTGAAATCTAATATTTCATTTGACCTTGGGAATAGCCATGGGAAATGGCCAAAACAGAAGTCATCATTTCTATTTTACAGGCAAGGAAAAAAGAAGTCTAACCAATGCCCCAACTCCTGTGACCCCTGACCCTGCTCTTGTAGGATCCTGCTCTTGCAGGTTGTCCCCTGAGCACTTTCCAATGCCCAAGCCTCCTCAGGAAACAGGTGTCCCCAGCTGCTAAGGCAAAGGCCAATTTTCCTGAAATACTTGTCATTTACACATTATTAAATGGTGAAGAAGCACAATACTGTTCTAAAAATGATGTCAAAGAGGCTGAAGGCGTCACGCAGGTGTGTTGATTATTGCTGTGTGAGAGTCATTTCATGATCCAGGTAGGATCCAACATTCCCATATTGGAACTTGAAAGTGAATCTTCAAATTGAGTAAGAACTTTATGTCACTGGCTTTTTTTGAGATAAAGTAGCAGTTAATGAGTCCAAGAAGTAAAGCAATAGATGAACATATTACATTTAATGAATAGGATCCCAGTATTTTTTCTGGATAATGAGAAATTTCACTTGATATTATACTGGGGGGAATATGAAGTCTTAGCTACTCGTTTATGTAAAACAAAACATACTTTCTATGTCTGAATGCTAAAGGCTTTAATTCTTAGTGAGTTTATTTTAAACCATAATGCATTTATTTAAAAATAAAACAAATTTAGTTGTTCTCTCTAGTGACCTCACTGAGAGGCAGTGACTCCTTTATAAAATGCATCAACTGAGCAAGAGTTAGCTATGTGGGGGGACCTGAGGTGCGCTTCGCATGCTGAACAAGACAGTGCTACCTGGTGGTGTCAGCGAAACGGATCAGGTCTAGATCTCACAAGGCACTTGAGCAAGTGACTGTTTTCTTCAAACTGGAATGAAATGAGGAGACAACGCCATGACATTCGGGATTGGCTGTCCTGTTACCAAGGCTGCTGCAGACACCTTACATTCTGCTGAGCCAGGCCATCGGCGGTACTACACTGAGAAGCAGCAGACATGAAGGGCTGCACTGCCACAGAGCTACAGTACCAGGGCTGCGCAGAACTGCAGACGACTCTGAGCTCTTGGAAAGCTCATGAAATCACACCAAGATCAGAGAACGTTGATGGGACCTCATCGAGTATGCCATGGGTGCCTTGAAATCCATCAACGTGTAATTTATAGGGTGATTAGTAACGTTTTGATGACATAATGAAGCAGAAATCCTAGCCTCACAGTAATCTAACAAGTGTGAAGAAACCACTTATACAAATGCTTAGTAGACCAGCTTAAATAGTAGAATCAAAAGCTCTAAATGCTCTTCAAGTTTTAGTTACAATCGAATCAGAATCATATAATGGCTCTACAAATTCAGGAGCTTCCTTTTAATTTTACAACTTAACCAACATTCTACATGTAATTTTGGCAGAAAAAAGATTGCAACCAGTCTTACGATTTGCTCAGTACATTTTAACCACTGTAAAATGAGTCCTAAACATTGGGTGACCCATGAATTGTTTGGGGACTAAGAATGAAGTAAGTCAATAGTGCTATTTTATACTGTATGCTCTATGGGAAAACAGTTCCCATGCTCTGACGCATACTTGAGAGGATCCTATAGAGAAAATACATTACTAGAAATTTTCAAGCATGAAGACATAATATCATTTTGAAAAACAAATGTAATTTTGGTAAAGTATCATTTTTAAATGGAACTAAATAGCTTTTAAAAATAGATCTACACTTATTTTCTTCTTACAATTACTCAATTGTAACCAATGCATTTGTTGTTAAATATACTTATTTAGAAATGGATGTGTTCTTTCCAGAATTCAACTTTCTCAGGAGCTCTTATTTACTTCTACCACCTGTGTTAGAACTTTGGAAGACAATACTCCAGTGGTAAAGATAATGTGAACATGGCAATTTGGAAATGTTCTAATATAGGCATCTTAGAATTCATCTTCATTCTCAAAAAAATATAGATACTCAACTCTTCTGATGTTGCTGGCTATGGTGACATATTGTGACATGTAAGTCATACAACAAGGTGTCCACTCCAAAGATCGAGTTAAGGAAGTCTATTTAAAGTCATATAAAGAATAAATAAAGAACAGGAAGCATCCCGGTCACACAGATGAGCCAGAATTCCTCCAAATGCAATGTGTATATGGACACAATGAGAACGACACCATTTGCCTCCACAGAAGGTGTCTTCTGCTTCCCACACTAGCATCCTGCTGCAATTGGAATCTGCCACCCTCCATATCTGTTTTTATGGCCTCTCATCTAATTACCACCACATGTCCATTTTCTCCAATTTAAATCTGAGTTTCTGGTGAGCTCTGTCAGCCTGTCTTCTCCAGGGCCCATGCACCAGTCCTCTAGGGTGGCGGTGGCAATTGCCTGGGACAGGTGGCTTTCATGTATCCATCCACGTGGGGCAGGGATGGCAGACTCACGTGCAAGAAGACATAATGACATTTCAGAAGAGGGTGTGCTCACGTACTGAGGCATTTGAAAGGGCAGTGATGGAACTCTCAGATACTGATTTTAAACTCTGAACACTGGTACCCAGCTGGTCTTGGCTACCATCTTCCTTATGGTAACTATCATTGTGATGATGACGATCATTACAGGCTTTCTAGCTCAAAGTCACAAGATCTCAAAGGCGTAATAGCACCCAAATAATAAAAGCACCCTTCATTCCAACTTCATCCCCTGTATTGAAGCACTGTTTGGGAAATGGATGGTAATTCCTCTAGACCCATGCTTACATTTGGAGTGTGGTTCCTTAGGAATGAGTGTGCTGGCATGGAAGATGCACCTCGAAAAAGAAGCTACCCTGCCCCCATCACACTTGCTCCCATTGTTGGAGTTGGCCACTAGGGTCTTAAATTAAAATCTCACCTCCTGTCCAAGGGAAGGGAGCAGAAGTACTTAGGTGCCCTGCCACCTGGGGCATACCCATCCTCACTCTTCATTTTTGTGTCCCCCATAGAATGGATGCTGCGTTACCATCAGCCCTCTGTGAAGGGCGCCTGTGAGGCCATCATGGACAGTCATCAGAATCATTCAAGCTAATAGGATGCTGCTATTCCAATGATGGATCTTTGACTTTGAACATTTCTAAGACTTAGAAATCTTGAAAAATGCAAAGTAAAGCAATACTTTCTAGTAGGATTTTGTTATAGAAAAATGTATTACTATAAGTATATGCAAAATATTAAATGGAAACCAAGGTAAATATTTAGAAAATGGAAGCAAAGCAATGTAATATGCAAACCATTGAAAGCCCATTCATGAGTACATTTTAATCTATTTGAAACATTTATTTTTATTTTATTAATATCCCATTGCCTATGTCATGGTTTTCTTATTATATGGTACTTGAATATTGCCCGAATGTCGAATCTTGCTGCAATCAGCAAACTAAGATTACTTTTAAAAGAACTTTACACAGAAAGAATTGAAAAAATGTGTAATCACTGAAAAGTTACACAACACTGTTCTGATTTACAATTTTCTTTTACTTTCCAAGTAAAAGAAAAATTAATAAACCAGATCATTTTCTCTGCATATAACCAAGTTAGAGGTTTTCATTAATATTTTTAAATCTTCCATTTAGAATTTAAAGTATGCTCTTGGACAGAAGTAGGAAGTATTTTAGAAATAGTACACAGATGAATATAATCACACAAATAAGTGTTAGTTATGAGTTACATTATGCTCTCAAGATAAAAAATAATAATAATAATTAAATAAAGGTCTGTCAAAATCCTAACCCCTGCGACCTCAGAATGTGGCCTTCTTTGCAACAGGATCTTGCAGATGTTAACTGGGAGCACAATGCAGCCGGGGGTGCCTACTCCAGGAAGACAGCCATGTGAAGACAGGGAGGGAGAGGCTTCCTTAGGCCCCATCGGTCACCCTACAGACCCCCGCCTGCAGGAAGACTGGTGGACCGACTTCCTGCTGACAAGAGAGCAGCAACGTGTCCTGGGGCAACACGGGCAGCAAGGTCTGCTCACTGTGGTAGCATGGGCGCGTGCCGGTTAGTGAAAAGGGTCCTTGGAAGCCTTGCCACTGGATTCCTTCAGTGGGGGCGAAGGAGGACTGGGTGAGGGCGTCAAGGAGGAGCAAGATGGAAAAGAGAAAAGAAGCATTGTTTTAAATGAAGCTGAGAGAAGTGACATTTTTACTTCCCAGAATGTGTGTGCTCTCCTGAACACGCTTTCTCTCTACAGAGCTTGGCCTTCCTGTAAATCCAGCAGCTAACCATCCCAGCAGAAGGCACCAGCTTGCCTTCACAAGTGCGTCTGATATAACATAATTTATGGACTTTGGTTTCAAAATAAGCATCGCTTATCCCGTCTGACACCTCTTCCTCCTCCTCCTCCTTCTCTATCCACAGTGTCACTGTGAGTGGAGTAGCCTCCAGCAGTGAGACCAGAGCAGCTGCCCTTCCCTCCCCATGCCCCTGAGGCTGACAGGTGCCTGTCCCTGCAGTGAACAGTCCTCTGGCACAGCAGAGGCAATGCAGTTTGGACCATGCCTCTCAGGGGGTCACTGGTGGGGGTACTTTGCTGGCTGCACAGAACTCATCACATTGAACAGAATGGTAATTCTGAGGTAGCAGGTTCATGAAATTTCCCTGGCTTGGGTTCAACCACAGGAAGGGGCATTATTTGGCTGCTCTAACTCTAAGCATGCAGAGGACCCACTTCCTGGTAGGAGGACAGCAAAGGTGAAACCAGCCCAGTGGAGCGCCCCTCTCTACAGATACCTGCTTTCTTCAGACACTGGCTGCCTGATACCAGGGGCCCGTGAAGACAAAAATGTGGAGCCACTCTCCTAGGAAATTCTTAAGAACAGCAGGACTGCAGCGGCAGAGTGCTGGGCCAAGTGTGGGCCTCTCCACCCGCCCCCTGTGGCTGCCAGGTGAGCTCTTCTTGGTGGGTTGACTCAGCCCTATTCAGGGCTATTCCACACTGTTGGATCCAGACTTTCCATTCAACCTGATCCATCCTGTGTTTTAAACTTACAGTGAATGAATTCCACTTTCACTTATCAATAGTCTTACCTGAAAGTGACAAAGTAAATGTTCTGCAGTTTTTTTTGTTTTCTCCACTATTAACAGATTATCAAATTCTTTCTAAGCCTAAATTGAGGATCACTAAAATAAATTCATGATTCTGAGTTACCAAAATAGATCATGAATTACCTGAAAATTAGTAACCATCATGCTTAGATCATAGCTTTTAGTAATAATCCATTAAACAGTAATTAGAAATGACCTTATATGAAGCTCTGATCTGTCATTCTGAACTCAGCGCTGGTGAGTAAGGAAATAATATCCCCAATTTTTAAACATATTCAAAATATTAAGAACACAGGCAGTGAAATTTCAGAAACAAACATATCTCCACAGATCAGCTCTGTGCTAGTTGACATGTGGCTTGTGGGCCTATGGATCCAATCCCTCTCCTCTATTCTGTGACTTGAAGAACCCATTGACTCTGTTTTATTCTTTATTGAGAGACAGCAAGTATCCAAATCAATTAACCTGACATGCATATGTAGCTTTCCTTAATAGCTTTCCTCAGGTATGTTTTACATATTACAAAATTCACCTATTTCATATATACCTTTTGATAATATTTAGAACTTTGGCCCAGGATGAAACCATCGTTAAAAATCCATTTTAGAATGCTTTCACACACTGAATGACATCCCTCATGCCTACTCAGACCCTCAGCCCCAGGAAGCCACCAATTCTCTTCCTGTCTCTATCAATTTACTTTTCTTGGACATTGCATGTAAAGGTAATCATGCACTTCATGTTTTCTTGTTTTTGGCTTTTCACTTGGAAGCTTCTGAGGTTCATCCAGTGTGTGAGGACCTCAGTAGACTGCCGGCCTGCTGAGAGGCACCCTGCTGTGGAGCTGTGCCACAGGTCTGACCAATGGCTCCCGTTGGTGAGCATCAGGTTATTTCCAGGTTGGGAGTGTCGTTAATAAGGTGCCATGAAGATTCACATGCAAGATTTCAGGCAGACATATATTTTCATTTCTCTGTGTAGACACCTATCAGGAGAATCTCTGGGTCACATGGTAGTTTCACCTTCAATTTTTTGGTAATTTGCTAAACTGTTTTCCAGAGTAGCTATACCACTTCATGCTCACAAAAGAACTTGTGTGAGGGTGGCCATCTTGTCATGTTCTTGCCAGTATTACTTTTAGTCTGTCCCCTTTGTTACAACCATTCTGTGGGCATAAAGTGGTATGGCATTGTGGTTTTTTTAAATTTGTTCTAATTAGTTATACATGACAGCAGTATGCATTTCAATTCATTACACACAAATGAAGCACAACTTTTCATTTCTCTGGTTGTAAACTATGTAGAGTCACAACATTTGTGCAATTGTACATGTACCTAGGGTAATGATATCCATCTCATTCCACCATCCTTCCTGCCCCATCCCCACCACTACCTCCCCTTTGTCCAGTCCAAAATTCCTCCATTCTCCCCATGCCCCCACCCATTGGATCAGCATCCACTTATCAGAGAAAACATAGCCTTTGGTTTTGGGGATTGGATAGCTTTGCTTAGCCTGACATTCTCCAACTCCACCCATTCACCTGTAAATACCATAATTTTATTCTCTTTTAATGCTGAGTAATATTCCATTGTGTCAGTATTGTGGTTTTAATTCACCTTTTCCTAATGATTAATGATTTTGAACATCATTTCACATATTTACTAGCCCTTGGTATTAAAACATATCTTTTGCCCAATTTTTTATTGGTTTATCTTATTTTTAAGTTGTAAGTGTTGTTTGTAAATTCTTTATTGGATAAACATTATGGAAATATTTTCTTTCATCTGGTTCTTATCATCTCATTTCCTCCATGGTCTTATTTGAAATGTGAATTTTGAATTTTGAATGTCGGGGAGGTTCAATTTAGATATTTTTTTTCCTTTTATGAGCTGTGTTTTTAGTGTCATATCTAAGAAATTGCCACCTGGCCTGTTATCTCCATTTTCTCATCTGTTTTCTTCCTCAGTCATTGTTTTGGCTACTTCACTGAAGTCTGGGATCCCTTCAGAGCTAATTTGGGGTGGAGTGAGGTGCAGGCTGAGCTCATCTTTGCATATTGCCATCCAGTTGTCCTAGCACCATCTGTTGGGCAGACTCTCCTTCCCCCCAGTGAATATTTTTGGCAACAGAGTCAGAAATAAATTGACTATAAATATAAATATTTATTTCTAGACTCTGGGTTCTGTTCCGTCTGTCCACATGTCGGTCTGCAGTGTCTTCAGAACTCCAGGTTTACATTGAGTGCTGAGGTTGGTAAGTGAAAACCCCCAACTTTGTCTTTTCCCAAATGTTTGGTTCTTCTGTGGATCTCAATGTAAGTTTTTAAATTTGTTTATTAATTTCTGGGAACAAAAAGCCTGACGGAATTTTGATAGGGATTAAACTGAAATGGGCAGAAATGCCTTTTAAAAATTCCGAGTCTCTCCATCCACAAAGAAATGGTGTATGTCAGTTTGTTGATGGATATTTTCTTTGATTTCTTTCAGAAAAACTTTATGATTTTAATATAGAAGTATTCTCTTCTTTCTCTTAAACTTGTTCATTAGTATTTTTTCTGATGCTATTGTGAATGAAATCTCATCCTTAATTTGCTATTTCATTACTTATAAGCATATGTTATATTTGTTATTTACCTGAAACAAAGAAGAACAAAAAGACCAGGCTATGTACATGGAGGAAATAAGGAAAAATTCAAAGGGAAACATTGTTGGATAAACTTATTATACATGCACATCTTTTGAAATTAAAAACACACCAAACTGTATATCTCTTTTCTTTATAAATACTGACTGTGGAAGAGATATGATAATATTGTCTCACATGAGGGACAATGCAGGAGTGCTCAGAGCGAAATGGTCAGGTTATGACAGCTATAACCTCATCACCCATCAGTGGATTAGTCCATTTGATGGATTAACAATTTTAACTAGTAGTAACTATAGGCAGGTGGAGATGGCGAGAAGTAGGTGTCTGGAGAGGAAACCTTGGAATTCCGTCTTGTCTCCCAGCTGCCATGACCTGAGCAGCTTCTCTCTTCCACTCCTTCTGCCTCTCCTCCGGCCAGAGAAACAGAACTGGGCAGCCATGGACTGAACCTATGAAACTATGAGCCATAAAAACTTTTCCTTCTCTAAGTCGTTCTTGGTGGGTGTTTTGGTCACAGTGACAGAAAGCTGACTAACACATAGGGTTTTAAAATTTTCAGATATAACATGTATGTGGGATGCTTGAGGCTCACTCTGAGTTATGGCTAAAGTAATGAAATTATTTAATTATACTAAAGTATGTTGAGGGCCACAGCCGAGTCGGGATGATGCATGGCATTTTTGCCAGAAGTAGTGGTTGAGAGGTGATGCCAGCGAGCCATTAAGGTGATGACTTTTGAGTTCTCGCGGAGTTCCTGTTGAATTCCGGTTGAGCTCTCGTGGGGATTCCTGAAGAGTTCACATTGGTTGGGGAAGTGCTGGAGGGGGGATTTTTCCGGTTGGTGGTTCCTGGAGGAGCCGTGTGGCATTCGGGAGAGTTCCTGGGGAGCGTGTGTGGAGTGTGCTGGCGGAGTTCAGAAATAAAGTTTGTTCCTCTTGAGTGGCTCGTGATTTGTGCCCAGCCAGACTGCGGCAAAAGTAAGCCCAAATAAATAAGTGAATAATTTGAAGGAGCTGCTTTGATTTACCATGGTTTGCATTTTACCAAGATGGCACCATGCTATAGAAGGTACCAAAGGCAGGAATCTCTTTCTCCAGTCCTAATTACATCTCTGTAAGCAAGTAACTTCACTTTAGGGGCTTTGCTTTCCTCTAATTGTAAAAATAAGAGGTTATTTTAATTAGATTTAAGATCCCATTTGTCCCATAATCTACAGATTTGTGAAATAGATGTGCTTGTTCTAATTTCATGCAAACCTAAGCTGAAAATGTCATCTCCACCTTGAAAGAGAATAAATTCAGTCCAAGTCAAATTCCCTAACAATGGGTCAGGATAATCTTATCCCCATATGTTGTCTTCTTCATGTGCGCAAAAAACACTCAGACCGTGGTATTATAAAAGTAAGCTAAAAATCGAAACTGTGAAAATTTTTCAAATATCATAGATCATTTCTATGGCAGATTAAAAGAAGACCTGTGAGGTTCCTTGGGATGCTGGTCCTTGATTGTGGATTTAGAGAGTGTTTACTGGGTTTATATCACAATTTCTCCATCTTTTCCAATAGAAGAATAATTTCTAGTTATTCCTCATAGGCAGTTTCATATGTTTAGTGATTTAAAATGATTTCAGAACCCAACTGGTGGCTACTCATCAAAGACAAAGTGTCTTCACACCACTTGGAGTAGAAAGAGGTTGAGTTGGTCCGAGGGTTTGGAGCTGCCCGAGGAAGGGATTAAAGTGTTCCTTGGTGACCTCAGTCTTGACTTGCGGCCTCGTGTGTCACGTGGTGAGCATGCCTCCCAGGGCCATGGAGTAAGGCAATTTTTCATTTGTGTAGTATCTTCCATTCTCTAGCTCAGGAGTTAAATGCTGTTACAAGGCTCTCTTTTAAAACCTGCCTTTGCATTGATTTGCTTTGACTACTGATGTGCCTGGAAATCATTTGAAAAGGGAAGAGTTGGGGTTGTTATGCTATCCACTTCTAGGAGCAGCTAGATGGGGACTTGTAACAATGATAACTAGTGCCAACACTGAGAGTCATATGGAATGAGACTAAATGAGTTATCAAGAACATATGAACAGCTCAAGTGGGAAGAGAACATGAACACGCTCTAAGTTAGCGTAGCGCCAGGAACAGAGTAACTGTCCAGCCATCTCATCCAAGGGCTCGAAAGCCAATCACCAGTGTGCTCCAACTGAGACCAGAGGCAGACCTGGCAGAATCCGACCTGCAGGGTCGAGCCCAGAACCTGAGTCAGGAAGGCTCAGGACTGCAGGGCACTTGGAAGAGCAGCGTGCTGACTGCTGTCTTCTGCTGGTCTCATCACAGCTTCTAATGATTTCTAAGCAAGCCCCTTCCCCAGAATTTCCTTTCTTCTGAGTCTTACAAAGTCACATGACCCACTCCAGACACAGCATTTTTGCCTTGAGTGTCACGTGGTAAGCATAAGAGCTTTCCATGATTCCCTATGTGATTTAAAGAAATAATGTTAATTTTTATTACATATAAGATTAAATGAGAGAAAATCAACTGTAACCAAAGGGCTTTATGAAGCCCAGCTCAAAATATTTGGTCAGCCTTATGAATACTATACACTGTAAACTGCCTCTGATATTGATAGTGTTGATACTGCAATCTGCTTTCACTTACTTTTGAGTAAGGTATTCTATGTATTACAGAAGAATAGCCACTTGGTAGAAAGAGCAGTATCCACAGAGACATCCCCTAGACTTGTTCAGCTGTTTCCCAGACAGTGGACAGATGAACTAGCGTCAAAAGACAGGTGTATGTGAAGCCGGACACACCGGGGCTTGATCCTGGCCTTTGCTAGAAGTTAACTATAAAAAGCCCCAGCTAACAGGAGGAAACCACAGCACGTCCTGTCCACCTCAGGAGAGAGACAAAGTCCACCAGGGCCACTTGACTCATGCTGGCAGGGTGCTAGGCAGGGGAGGTGAGAAGGCTCCTGGGGCGCTCCACTGCATATGCACAGGAGACACCGGCACAAGCAGCATATTTGCAGCCAGGAGGGGAGGGTGTTTCTACAATAAGGCCGTCCACCTGAGAGACTCCAGACAAGTTAGAAAATTTAAGTAGTTCAATTTCTATAGAAAAATTGGAAGAGTTCCCTTGATGACTTCTTAACCAAGAGCATTGGGCCTACTTGGTTCCAAGGTATATTCCATAAAATCTTCAAAAAAAAATATTATTTCAGTGGAAATCACATTATTCCAAATTATACATGAGAAGGAAAGCTGATGACTTATTTGAAGAAATAAAATAATAAAAATGAAAAGATTGGCCCCAGAGGACATTTTCAGACCAATTCCTTATGAATAGTAAATAAATATCCTATTAGCACATAGAATTCAGAAACACCTTTAAAAGAATGATAAAATTGATTAAAATGTGGTGAATCCAATCTAAGTACTTATTCAGATTCAAGGAATGTATTGATATAATTTATCATAGCTGTAGATCTAAAGGGAAAAAGAAAAGATCTTTGCAAATGCTGAAATACCTTTTTAAGATTCAAAGACTGTTCCTGGTTAAAAAAAAAAGAAGAATGGTAAAGTATAAGTAGATTAATATGTTTATAATATGATAAAAGTAAAAGCAATAAGTCAAGTTTAATTGAGAAACACTAAAAGCCTCAGGAAAAGGCTAAACGTGTTCTGGCTAGTATTATCTGCTCACTCCCAGTGCAAGCTGGAGAGGGGAACAAATTAGTATGCAGCTGTGAAAAAAGAGGCAAGATGATCATTATCTCAGACAGCATGACCTTATTACTGGAAAGCAGCATCAAACCCATTATAATCATTAGGAAAGATTCAGTCAATGGTCTGGGTGAGAATAGTCATATTCAATAGCCTTCATTAACACAAAAGAACTTTTAGAACATATACTTGGAAAGGTGGTTCCATTCACAATAACTGACAGCAATGATAGAGGAAGGTACAAATGTACAAATATGGTGCAATGCCTATATAAAGAAGTGTTTAATATTTTAAGCAGACACAACAGGATTAATGCCTAACATATAAAGAGTCTGACAAATCAATAAAGAATACCAACATCCCTATAGATATACAGGCAAGAGACAGGGTCCAGCAGAGACTAATCCTGACCTCACCACTCACACCATGCCCAGAAAGGCTGGCCGTCAACCTCTAAGCAGGTTGATATTTGGGTTCCTGCCATCACAGAGGAGGCAGCCTTTAGTCCTCATTAGAATAAGTCTGTATCTTATGTAGAGATGAATTAGCTTTTCTGGGTCCAGTGATTACATCAAAGCACCCAGTGGGCCTGGAAGTGCTGTATTAAGTGCTGTGGCGTACCACCATGACTTCCTAATAAACAAGAAGTGTGGGTTCTGGAATTCTCTAGTCTTGCTAGACTAGATGGTACAACCCCATCGATAGAAATCCCTGTCCTGATGAGTTAGTGAGACCACCAGTTTTATCCCGTTAGGACAAAAACACCCTAAAAGTTTGGGTTTCTGTCTTACATGATTAACTAAGAAGTGAACATAGGGTCTCATGGTTGCTTTTGCTTTTCTGTTCCGTTCTTAACACACGTATAAGTGTTTCTCTCTATTAAACTTTCATTGATGGAATTACTATTTATCCCCATTTCATTGCCAAAGTATCTGTCTTTGAAGCTTTTCTGACTACACCATTACCAACACAATAAGATGTATCCCTCAGTTGCACTTTCTTCATTTTTTCCTTAAGGAAAGGGTATTCTCTGATATATAAGGTAGATTTTATTTTTGTGCCAGCATTAATGATATTATTCTAATTTCATAGACTGCCCTTAGCATTCTTGCTTTTAGACAGTGTTTGCAATATCATGAGCACTAATACAATTCCCAGTCTGGGTATTTTGAAGTGCTAAACTCATTCTCTTTCTTATTGAAACTTAATTAACTTTAAATAACTATGTTAATGCATTGCACTGAAATAGGTGCCCAAGCACAAAACCACTTTTAAAACCTTAATCATAAGTTCCTTTGTATATCTTTCTGGGTGAAATTGTTGTATGTCTACACAGTTGACAGACTGCAGTGTGCCGATGACACACAAAAACAGGTTGAGACCAAGACCCTGGACAGGAAGCATGCTCAGTCAGGGGGAAATGCAGGCTGACATTAAATGGTTTACTTAGACTATTAGAAAGTTGAATTACTTCAGTCCAGAATTTGCCAATGACCATATGACCTTATGAAGATGAGTTCTTTAGTGATTACATAATCAAATGATGTCTCCTTGTCACCATAAATTTTTGGTTTGGTTAAATAGTCACTTTCTTTCTTGGTGATGAATTTACAACCAATATACCATTGGTCTTTAGAGTGTTTCCCAATTAATGGCTTTCAAGAAGTACAGTCACTGCAAAATACCGTTTTATAAATAAAGCCCATATCTGTAAGCTCAGAACGCTGCCATGTCATGAAAGAAGGGAACTGATGCTGGCTGACTTCTGTTACACACACAAATGCGCGTGGCTCTGTCATGTAGGCATAAAGGGTAATTTAATATCCAGTGAATCACAGAAAGCCTCAAGCCTGTGTCCCACTTAAATATGATAATCTACTAAGAAATGTCTTTAAATTCTGTAAGTGAACAGGATCGAACTCTTAAAGCTTCACTTTGGCAAGTGCACTGCCTCTAACAGATTTTATTTGAAGCTTTTAAAGAACAGATTGCTGAAGATAATGTGGTGAAAATATTAAGTGCAGTTTGAACCCAAAAAGACTCCTTCAGAGTTCCTACTTCGGGGGCCCACATAAAGCAAATCACTCAAAAGAGTAAATTTCCATCTAAATTAATTTCCTTTCATTATAACAGCAACAACAAAGCTTAAATCACCACAAAGGAACAATAGCTTGATTACTAAGTCCTGGGGAGAACTATTTGGGAGTGCTGTGGGGAGCTGGGACCTGTCGTGGTGCCCCAGCAGCCAACTGTGTGGATCTGTTCTTACTCCCACAAGAGGTAGAAGGACAGAGGTGACCCTTCGGGGGTCTACCAGGGGCTGCATTGCCTGGTCTTCATGTTGCCAGATGTTAAGGAAAAGCAAGTATCGGAAAAGAAAAATGTTTAATTGACGATTTTCTACTCACTAAACTTCCCCCCAGGAATTATTGGCACAGCAAATGAGGCTGGAGAAAAAAATTAATATTTATCTTGTGAGTACGAATCTTTTTCATTATTATTTTATGTTTTGAATTAAGTATCTTTCCCATTTAGAAGTTTGGGGGGAAAAAAGACTCACAAAAGTGCTCAGGATCATACACCTGGGCTGTGGCAGAACTGAAAGTCAAGGTCAGATTTGTAATAATGCAAAGCTTGCAATCTTTTTGTTTTCCATTTTTTTAAATATTAAAAAATTCATTTATTATAACAAAATGTCACACATACATATCAAACGTATATGGCATACATAAACATACATGTTCATAGTTATAAGAATGGTAGTTAAAGAACACTTCCAGGACAGGGCCCCGGTGGCCCATTGCCTACAGTAACCAGCCAAGTCCCTCCTGCCTACAACAACCAGCAAGTGATCCACTCAACCCAGGAAGGGTACTGGAGCTCGCAGCTCTTCCAGTCCAATCACTTCACCTCCGAATGTCTCTGTAATAGCCCAGAAGCCTGTGCAGGGGACACCTCACAACCAAAAATAACAGGCGCTGATCCTCCCTGCACTGGACACCAAGGCAGGAGGAACAGACATTCAAGGCCACCCTGAGGAGCTTTGCAGACCTTCTGCAGTGGGAGTACCTCAGTGCTACGGCACTTTCCTGACATGCCCAAGGCCCAGAGGCGTCGGACACCTCCCCCCGCTCTTCTCTGCCATAGCAGAGATGGTTCTTAATAAATTTCTGTTTCTCGCAAATTGTATAATAAAATTGATGTTCCCAATTTTTTTGTTTTGCTTTGTTTTATAAAGTAAATTTTGAAAATAAAATAAAATTTAAAACAAACAAACAAACAAAAAATCAGGGATAGGCCTGAGGGCAAAAGCGTGAGCCCAACAGCCATCCCATCCAAGGTCTGGACCACTGGGCCTCCCTCTCTCTTTAGTGTAGATACTCGTGAGCCTTCAGCCAGTGTGGAGGGGGACTTGCTCCCCTTCACCTAGTGTAGACAGAGATTCTCTCCTCGAGTCACTGTAAACTTTATTCCATTGGAGCCAATTGCTTTTGCCAGAAAGAATCCCTTTGCTGGTCTTCAGGCCCCTCCCTGAGGTGTGTGGGGAGGGTGGGTGTCAGCTGTTGGACAAGACTCATCTGGAAAGGCACCAGAGACTCCAGAGTGTTCTGTGGCCTCATCTCCAAAATCCCCTGGGCAGAGAAGCCAGAAGTGGGCAGTGGGCAGGGGTGGGCCTGCCTGCAGCAGTGGCTGGGTGCTTCCCCACATGCCACAGAGCCTCCAAACCCAAAATCTCCTCCCAGAGGCTGCTAAAGGTCATGGAGAGGTAGCACATGGGCTTTGGGTACTGGAGAGTTTAAACCATCATGTGGGGTTGCCCTTATCTTAGTGTTTGAGGGACGCTGAATTTGGTAAACTGAATCACGCACAAATAAAGAGTCAGAAACCCTTTGGTCACTCAAGGCGGGGACGATGGGTATTTGTGCAAGTCCACAAGTCAGAGGAGTTTATAGGGAGCAAGTTCGGGAACCCGGAAGTGACAACCATCCTCACAGACCCTGGACAGAGGCAGCCCTCAGTGAGAGCAGGATTGGAGCCCTAAGAGCCACCGTGTGTAGGGTGCCCAGGAAGCCGAGTGACAGGGAACCTGAAGACAGATCAACTGAATCTGCTCGCAGCAAACAGTGGAGAGAAGAAAATGTGCTGCTGCTGCTGTTACTTTTAATGAATAGAGAGCTTCAGGGACTAGGAGATGGCCAGCATTGATGTCATCAGATCCCAAAGGAGAGGATGAAGTATGGCACAGAAAACATCCAAATGCAGTGACAGACATGAGCCTACAGACTTCAGCAGCTTAGCGACCCTCGCTAGGAGCGACCCCAAGAAGCCCACGCCTACACCCACCCACCCGGGGCCCTACAGACCAAGGATGAAGGAAAACACTTGAAGTGGACCACAAGACATTGATACCTTATTGACAGACATGGAACCGTATAAATAACTGTGGAATTCCTACAGAAATGACGTAAGATCGAAGGCAGTGAAGGAACATTTTTAAAGTGCCCAAAGGAAAAACATAGGAAAACCAAATCTCATGTATACCAAAAATTCTTCAGAAAGGAAGGCAAAATAATTACTTCTTTGGATAAAGAAAGGCTAAGAGCCAGCAGACTTGTTAGTGAAAATAATCGTCGGTCCTTCAGGTAGAAAGAAAACAGTGCTGGAAGGAAAGGGTGGAGAGCAATAAGGAGAAAGCAACGAAATAACAAACACGGGGGTGAATACAAAAGGCTACTCTTCTCTGTTTGATTTCGTTGAGATGCATTTCAACTACTGAAAGGAAAAATTGAGAAAATATCTGGAACTGAACAAAAAATGAAATACAACATATCAAAATTTGTGAATGCAATGAAAACCTTGCTTAGAGAGAGATTCATAGCACCAAACACTTATGTTAGGCAAGAAGAATGTTCCCACATCAGTAAACTCCCACTTTCAGAAACAAAAATTGATGATCAAGGAATCTCCATACTGCTTTTCAGATTGGTGCACCAATTTGCAGTCCCACCATCAATGTATGAGTGTGCCTTTTCCCACACATCTTCGCCAACACTTATTGTTGCTTGGGTTCTTTATAACTGCCATTCTGACTGGTGTGAGATGAAATCTTAGAGTAGTTTTGATTTGCATTTCCCTAATTACTAGAGATGGTGGACATTTTTTTATATATTTATTGATCAGTTATAAATCTCCTGAGAAGTGTGTTCAGCTCCTTAGCCCATTTATTGATTGGGTTGTTTGTTTTTTTGGTGTTAAGTTTTTTGAGTTCTTTATACATCCTGGAGATTAGTGCTCAATCTGACATGAAAAATTTTGCTCCCAAAATGTAGGCTCTCTGTTCACCTCACTGAATGTTTATTTTGCTGAGAAGAAGCTTCTTAGTTTCAATCCATTCCATTTATTGATTCTTGATTGTGTTTCTTGTACTTTAGGAGTCTTGTTGACCCAGCTATCCCACTCCTCAGTCTATACCCAAAGGATTTAAAAACAGCATCCTATAGTGATGTAGCCACTTCAATGTTTATAGCAGCACGATTCACAATTGCTAAATTGTGGAAGCAACCTAGATGTCCTTCAATAGATGAATGGATAAAGAAACTGTGGTATATGTACACAATGGACTATTACTCAGCATTAAAAGAGAATGAAATCATGGCATTTGCAGGTAAATGGATGGAGTTGGAAAACATCATGCTAAATGAATTAAGTGAATCCCAAAACTTGAGGGGCTATTTTTTTCTGATAGGTGGATGCTAATCCATAAACGGGGGTGGAGCATGGGATGAGTGGAGGAACTTTGGATGGGCCAAAGGGGAAGGGGAAGGAGGCAATATAGTAGGAAAGATGGTGGAATGAGAGAGACATCATTATCCTAGGTGTAAGTATGAATGCACGAGTGGTGTGACCCTACTTCATGTTCAACCAGAAAAGTGAAAAATTCTGCTGCCTTTGTGTACAATGAATGGAAGAGCTTTTCACTGTCATGTATAACGGATTAGAACTAATAAAAGAAAAAAGAAAAAAATGACGATCAAAATAAACCCAAGACCAGCACAAGGGAAAGAAAAAGGAAAAAAAAAAAGATGCAGACGAACATGGGTGACACTGTACAAACTGTCAGAGTGGACGGAGTGGACAGTTTCTGGAGAAGCATGAACTACCACAGGATGATCCAGTGACCATCAGGAATTAAGTTCCTGATAGGAAAAGCTCCCAGAGATCCTGAGGTATAGATGACATCCCTGGAGAACTCTACCACCCATCTGAAGAATAACTAAAACCAAATGTATACAAACATTTCCAGGAAGTAGAACAGGGAACAATTTGCATGTGTTTTATGAAGCTGGTATTTCCCAAGCATCAAGCCGGAAAAGATGTGCCAGAATAAAACCATGAAAGAAACCCCAATTCGCCAGACCAAAGTCCATCATGAATATAGACACAAACATCCCTAGGTAATGCACTTTATTGAAAAGCCAAGAAAGACACGTCACGGCATGAGTAGATGTAGAATAATTACACGACACAATTCAACACCTATTGATAAAAATTCACAGACAGGTAGGACCAGGGAGTGTTATGATTAAATTCTATCCTCCAAAGACACATGCAGATTCAAACCGTCACACCTAAGAGTGAGGTCTTTTTTTGTCAGAAATGGCACTGTTAGGGTGTGATTACCTAAGACGGGGTCATCAGGGACTAGGATGAGCTCAGGGTTCAGTGTGGCTTCCCTCCTTATGAGGAGACCAGGGCAAGTTGATCCAGTGTGACTTATGTTGTTATGTGACTATTTTTCTCTCCTGTTCAGTTGATGTTTGTGGTGAAACACTTGAATTCCCTTACCTCTCATATTGGATATGGTCTACAGGTATTTCTTTGTTGTCCCCATGGGGGTTCCCACCTGATACACAAAACAGATACAACTTGATGGGAATCTATGGCAGGGCAACTTCACTAGTGTAGAGAATGCTACTGCTCTGCCTCTCCATCCCCCTCCCTCAGCCAGTGATGCCACAATGTCACATGCGTACACGCTGTGTGCTCAATATTACGGAATAAATTGGGATTTTTGCCATATGATTCTCTTACATCTTAAAGAAAACAAAGAGGCACTAGCTTTTATCATTGTCATGAATTTGCTTTACCAGAGATCTTTCTGTCTTCATCGAGATCTGAATACCTAATCCAATGTCCTTCGGGTCAACATGAAGGACTCCCCTCACACAGGGCACATCTAGTGGGGAGCAACTCCATGAGGAGATGGTCAGGCCATGAGGCTGCAACCCCCGGGATGGGGTGTGTATTTTAAGGGTGCTCCTCCAGCACGTTCAACACCTGGTTTAGTACCCAGCAACACGCGCGCGCACACACACACACACACACACAAGAATATTTGTGAGGCTGGGAACAATGGCCTAAGCCTGTGTTTCAATTGACTTTATCAGCTCTGTGGCCCAGACACCCAACAAGAAACATTTAGAGGAGAAAATGTTGACGCGGGTGTCAAGGTGTAGGTGGTCTCAATCCACAGGTTGCTGATTCTATTGCTCTGGGCTCAAGTTGAAGCATGGAGACTCTCACCAGCATGGAGATTCCCTAGAAAACTTGGAATGGAACCACCATTTGACCCAGCTATCCCACTCCTTGGTTTATAACCAAAGAACTTAAAATCATCATACTACAGGGACACAGCCACATCAATGTTTAAGCAGCACAATTCACAATAGCTAAACTATGGAACCAACCTAGATGCCCTTCAGCAGATGAATGGATAAAGAAAATGTGGTCCAGTATTTGTTATCTTATGCACATCTATAACTGCTTTTTTTGGTAAATATATGTTTGATTGGAATTGCCAGGTCATTGATATGTACAACTTTCATCATATCCTAATGTGGAATAATTTATAAAGTGCGCAAACAAATTTAAAAATCTCAGAAACAGAAAAAGAATTCTATTTATTTCATATTCCCACAAACACTTGGTTATGAAAGACTTCTTATAATATACTAATCTTGTGGGTGTGAAATAATGTATCATACTGTTTTGCATATTTTATGTTATTGAAATTAAATAGTTTTTAAAAATCTTTTCATGTTCTTTTCTTATTTTTGATGATAGTCAAATGTTTATGTATATCTTTAGTCCCTTATCTAACTTATTTTTCCTTCATGATTTGTGGTAATACTTTATATCATAGATATTAAATGTTGTACATTCCAGATATATAGTGTTTTGCTTCTTTTCTTAATTAAATTTTAATTTTAATTCCCTACAGATTCACATGCACAAGCAAAAAAGAATACAAAGTTATCCCATGTATTCTTTATCAAATTTCCCCCATTGGTGGCATGCTGGTAAAAATACATACTACAGCATCACAAGGAAGGTATTTTAACACATGGAATATTCATGCTGCTTTTTATAACCACATCTGATTCCCACTTGCCCCCACCCCCTCCTTAAGCTTTGGCAACCATGAATCTTTTCTCAACTCCTAAAATTCTATCATTCCAAGAATGTTATATAAATGGGATCATGTGGCATGCATGCAACCTTTTGAATTGGCTTTTTTGGCCCAGCAAGATGACCTGTAGGTGCATCCTCGGTCCGTGCATCAAGAGCTCATCCTGTGGTCTTATTGAGTTGAGCTCTACGGAAGGAGTGCCCAGTGCGGGACCACACTTCATTAACCAGGCTCTTATTGAAAGAGATCTAGGTTCTTTCTGATCTTTGACAAACATAAATTAAGCCACTATTAACATCTGTGCACAGGTTTTTGTGTGAACCTGTGAACCCATGCTTTTGTTTTTCTCAAATGAATTTCCAAGAAGGAATGGCAAGAGAAAACTCAGGAGGCTGATGGAATAAAGACTGCTGATCCTCTGACCTTGAGGTGTGAAGGTGATCTGTGTCGAAGGCATGAGCTTCATGAAATCCCTGAGATGTTTTTAAGTGAAAGATGGAGGCAGAGAATCGATGGCAGAGTCAAAACAAAAGAAAAAATCTTGAAGATGTCATGTGGCTGGTGTTGAAGATGAAGGAAGGAGCCGTGAGCCCAGGAAGGTAGGCGGCTCCAAGAAGCTGGGAAAGGAAGGGAACTGATGTTCTCTAGAATAGACAAAAATTAATTAAATGTCAAATGTGGTATGAAGCATATTCCATCTGATATTCAGGACCTGCTTGCTGTTGGATGGAAATCCTTTGTCCTCTGATTTTCTCCAGTAAGATGGTAAGAAATTGAGTGGTGACTGACAGTATAAGGTCTTTTACGATAGGTTCTTCACTGCCACCCAGACTTCTTTGGTCACGTTTTGTTGGTTAAGTAAAGCATCCAGACACTCCTCCTGTCCCCTGAGTGTGGCTTGCTCAGAAGTCATGGTGGCCATATTTATGGTTGGAGCCACTTACCACCTCCTGCTCTCAGTTTGGGGAATGCTCCAGGTGCGACTCCTCATCTCACCTCAAATCCCCTTCTGTCCCTGTCCTAGTAGCTCCATCTCCATTCCTGCCTGGGTCACCTAGCTGCAGTTGCCTATGAGTAAGGACATAGCACGTGACAGCCAGTCGGGAAGGAAGGGCCACCACAAATCTGCGTGTTCTACCCCTGCTGCAGGTCCCCATTCCAGGCTGGCAGGTGGTAGGCTCAAAGGACACCACTCATGAGAGCTCATTGATGGCGGTGACGTCAGTTGTCAAACACACTCCTCTCTGCACACCAGGATATTGAGCTGACTCCATCCACCTCCTCCCTCGGATCCTTTCCATGGCTCCTCAGCTTTTCTTCCAGCCTACCTGTGCCACACCTGCTAATCCATACTGTCCTAGGCAGACAAGCTCACCCTTGCACACTGTGGGAGATGTTCAAGAGTGTGCATCAATCATCTTGGTTATTGATGCCCAAAGCTGATGAAAAAGCAAAGGAAAATGATAGTCGTTATTCACACAATGAATGGGCTTGCACAGCTAATGGCTTTGCAGCCGATCCTATTTTGCAGAGCAGAAGTGTTTAATTTGTATTCCTTCTGTAACATGACTAATCTTCTCTGCAGGCAAATGAACCGCCTGGGGCAACTGTGCTTAGCATGAAACATTAGGAAAGACATTTGCAAAAACACATTAATACTTCTCTGTTTTTTTCCTCCATTGAATAACTTGTACCAAGTGAAGGGAGGGGAGGGCCAACAGGGGTAGGAAGGATAGTAAAATGAATTGGACATTGTTACCCTATGAGCATATGTGACTACAAAACCTGTGTGATTTTACATCATGTACAACCAGAACAATGAGAAGTTGTATTCCACTTATGTATGATGTATCAAAATGCACTCTACTGCCATGTATAACTATTAGAACAAATAAATAAAAAATTGAGGAAAAAGAATACTAGAAAGAAAGAATCTGCTGTTGGTCAGTCTTATGGTAGGAAAGTTCATATTCAAGGTGAAAAGTAAAGAATGTCATTAAAAAAAAGGTGAACTGTGAAACAGGAGTTTTTTGTTTGTTTGTTTTTTGTTTTTTTTGTAACTTAGGCACCAAGATGCTTTTGAGCCAGAGACAGTAACAGGAGCTCGAGAACAGGGTTCATCCAAATGCCATCCTCGGATGATCATCTTGGAATTGCAGGGCCACATGTTTGTAAAATGAGACCAAGGGTGCTCATCTCCCCCACAGGAATTCCAATTCTGTGGGTTCAGATTGGCCTGAGATCCAGACTTTTAAGGAAAAAAAAAGTTATATAGTTGTTTGCAGTGATCACTTAAAGGAAAAAATTCAGTCTAAGCAAAGCACTGAAGTGTATCCCTTCATGACACCCCACTCTTCAACATATACCTCATCTGAGAGAAGCACAGTTTTGTCTGGAATTAAGGGAAATATCCCCACCTGTCCTTATAAAATTAAGAATTTGCAAGACACTGGGTAAATTTTATTCTGGAGATACTGTGTATCATCTATAGGTAGTGAGCCAAAGGGGGGAAAGGATTAGATGATTTATTGTTTATTCCCTTTTTTGTTCATTATGTGGGATTGGCTGGTACATATTGTTTTATGCAAACAATGTAACAATATGGTTTGCTCAATATCCCTCCCCAGTACTTCCCCTTCACCTCCCCTCCTCCCTCCTGGTCCCTCTTCTCTCTACACCATTAATCCCCTCTTATCTCCATGAGATCCCCTACTTTCTTTTCCTTTTCCCTCTCTAGCTTCCATACATGGGAGAAAACACACAACCTGTGTCTGTATTACTCAGGGTTCTAGGAACGGATTTTTTACTACTGCCACTTTTCCAGCACACCTGAACTGAGGAGTACTGAAAATGTGGACTATAGCATGGTTTTCAAAGGCTTAGCATGAAAAAAATCATGTAGAATATTTCAATAATTAATACATTTTAAATGTTAATGTTTTATTATTTGTGATTAAATAAAATATTACTAAAATTAATTTTACTTGTTTCTATTACTATTTTAATTCATTTTTCAGAAAATTTAAGATTACACATGTGACCCTCATTTCAACTTGCATTATATTTCTATCAGATAGTTCTGCTGTCGTGTTTTAAATACTTGTAATCATGTTTCTTCAACAAGTGCTTTTGCCTAGATTTGTTGAGTAATATTTTAAGTAAACAAAAAAACAACTGCTATGTAAATATAGCAATTAAGCAATGTGCAGCAAGAAAAATCTTGTTTGTTTTTTTTGAAATAGAAATGTGCCTAAAACTTTCGGCTAAAGAAAATTAAGCTGAACAATTCAAATTTTCTTTGTATTTAAAAAGTGTGAATTTTCTTTTGAATTACTTTAATGTCTTAGTGATTAAACACAGGCATATGTAGTTGTATATACTTGCATGAATTATCAAATCGCTCATGGTTTTACATACTTTATGATTCACTGTCTCTACCTTTTATCAGCTTATATCCATATTCACTTCCCAAGCATCTTAGCAAAATGAACAATCTAAGTTTTTTACATGGTCAGATTATCGCATATATATGCATATGCTCCAGTTCTGCCAGTTGGTGTCCTTAAGGTGATACTCTATGTGACTGTAACGAGAGTCCTAAACTATTAATCAATTTTGTTTTTGTTTTTTGTTTGTTTTCTTATTGGCCATTTGCTTTTGATCCTCTTTTGAGCAGCAATCCTCAATTCTATCTCCAGAGGTAGGAATAGTCTCTTGAAACAGAGCAGCTATGACTGCGAAAACAAATTTTAACTTGGCTTGATTTTTTAACTTTAATTTAAGAGTCACACAGGTCCACCAGTTAAACTAATTAGCTGTGCAGATATAATTCCTCTAACCAAATACAGTGTGTTTTCAAACTTCTATTTGTATGTCAATAGTTCCTATTTAATAAATGCCTTAGTTTTTCAATTTTTTTTAATTTGTTCCATTATTCCAAAAACCAGGGTACCCGTCTGCCTGTGTTGGCAATCTGTGTCTGGCTCCCTTTACTAAAGATGAGAACAAGAGTGATGGGCCAGGATTTCAGTGGGAATCCTGACTGGGACAGGGATGCCCAGGGCTTGATTATCTCTCACGTCTGTCTCCTTGGCACTAGGATGGACCAGACATCACGAACAACCTGCAGTCTTATTTTTATACAAATTTGACTACTGTACAAAACTAGAAATTCATGGAACAGATTGCTGAGCATAAAACTGAGGTGACATGGTTTAAGAAAAAGGATATTTTAACATTTGAGTATCCATTCGAAGTCCTACCTATGGAGTAGGTAACTCTGGGGATGTACCTGGAATTAGAGCACAATGAATCCTGACATCATCTCCCCTTTCCAGCATGCAGTGCTTTGAAAGTTAAAGAAAGGTTTTATTTTTATTGCAAAGAAGCAGCAATAAACATAAGGCATTGTAATGTTTTTCACCCCAAGAGTGTGAGATGCCTTCCCAGAGCAGACAATGTCTTTGTTTCAGCAGGAGATTCAACCATGGGATTCTCTTGAGGAAGCTAGATGTTCATTCACAGTCGACTCCACCAGATACTCTGTTAGTGCCATTTCACTAGAAAAACTATCTTTGATTTATCTGGAGATCATAGATTTCGACATTTAACACTTGACTATTGTTTCTATAATAAAATAAATTCTCTGTTTATAAAATTTTAGTGCCTGATTGTTGAACAGAATTTAGAAAATATGAAAAACCAGTAGGTTAAAAATAAAATCTAAAAAATAGAATGGAGAGGAAAAAACACAATGAAATGATCTCAAGTATTACACTACAGAGACACATTTTATTTATTGACATTATGCAGTGTAAACCATCTTGAAAATGTTTAAAAAGCATTATGTAACTCATACCATTTGCAATACAGTTTGTTTTGATAGATGGCTTTTCATACAATCACAAGCCAGGAATGTTAAATCATTCCATGGGTGCTGTCATCCACAGCTGATGAATTGAAGATTTCACCATGACGCCACAGTGCAATTGCTGACTGTACTCAATAAATCTAAGTTTTCGACATCCTGGGACAACAAAGGCTGCAGACAAAGCTAGGCAGAGTGAAAATCTGGCTATTACAGGGTCTTTACTCGTAAATGAACTAAGACAATTCACAAATGTTTTCAATAAATGTCTGTGTATGTGTGAGTCAAAGGCTCATGTCTTTGAGCTTTAGGGCCACACGTATATATGAGCAGTTCTCTTCTAGTCTCTTTACCCGATTTTGTATTTCTAAATTGAGGTTATTTTTTCCTCCTAAAAGTTGAATGTCCAGATTATATAAGCTTCAGATCCTATAAATTCTGGATTCACATATGATAGTAGTTAAAATTGTTTTCCAATTTTTTTTCGTAGAAACAATGCTCTCAACCAAAAGTACTTTGCAAGGTTCAAAGACATTTGTCTTCTCTGATCCAGGCCACATGAAGATTCGTACAATGTGTAAATAAACTTTTGTAAGCAATATTTCATTTATATAAAGTCAATCATTCATTTAAATATAGCACTTGGCTTTGTCCTATACTTTGCTCTTTTTGCTTATGATTTTCCTTGAGAAAAGGACAATTTAATGTAGAAATGTAAGTCATCTGCACTTTGCAGACAAGTCTCTTTCCTGTGTTCATTTTTGCATCCATTTGTCAAGCCTGGGCCCCTGTGCCATATGAAGCTCAATGGCCACTGTGATGTCAGTTTATCTGTTAGACGCTGTGTCCTGTTGGAAAGGTAAAAATATACTGTTTTCCTACCTGAACCACATACACCTTGCTGAATTTTGTTCTTAACCTTTCCTTTAGTTTTCATCCTTACATGCTCTCACTCATTTTTCTCCCTTCCTAGTGGTGAGTTCATTCTCCAGAATGAATACATCATATTAAAAGAGTCTGTAAATTAAGAAAGCCTTTTCACATAATGGTGAGAGAAACTTTGAAAAAAGAACATGAATCAAAGTCCATTTGTGGCCACGAGGAGGGCTGTTTGGTGCACTCATTCATTCATCTCACCAGTAAACAAAGAAGATGCTATAACGGTGAAGAACTTGCGCTCTGAACTCTGATGGAGGTCAGATGGACTTGAATTCCATCACCAGGGAAAACGTGTCATTCTCATACACTAAACCCACAACTCTAGCATCTGAAGTGACACAATCCTCCAAGCTGGGCTGGTCCTCCCAATGCCGGGACAAGATGGAGGGCATGTGGGAGAGGTCCAGGACCCAGTTGGCATCTGCAGAGACATCACCTGCTTCTCTCCCCTTGCTCATTCATCACCAGGACCTTTCTGCTCGGTCCCTGGAGCACATGAACCATCTCTGCTTTTGAGGACTTGGGATGATCTCCATCAATCTTTCTCTGACCCTTGCTTTATTTAGTTCTGCCTTAGAGCCATCCACAATATTTTAAAGAGTCAAATAAATATGTAATGTACTGTGTAAAATATATTTCAAAATAATTATCTCTATGTAAGATTAAAGTAATAGTACTAGTCATTTAGTAATCAATCGTTATGTAAGAATGTATCAGTATTGGTTCATTAACTGTGACAAGTGCATTGCCCTAATAAAGATGTTAATAACTGTTGAAATGGTGGCATATAGAATTTCACAGAAGTGTTTTTGCAGCTTTTCTGTAAATCTAAAACTATTTAAAAATTTTTCAAAAATCTCATTTTTAAAAAATTTAATTTTCTAGGAAAAAAACAAAGTTGCATTTAACTTATGCGTTGTGTAACAGGTGGTAACCAAGCTAACTTCATCAAAAGTGAATCCATAACAAGGAACAAGCCATGGCAGGCATGAGTTGTGATTTCAGGCAGATGCCTGCTGGGATGCCACATCACAGTCAGAAGTTGCTGGTCTGGTCAGCAGGGGTCCCATTGAACACTCTGCAGCATCCCTTTGAGTTTCATTCCTCCAACGTTAAAAAAAGAAACAATTTCCATTGCCTTTTTTATTTATATTAGTCTTCACAATCCTTTTTTATATGCATTAAGATATGAGGTCTTTTAAATATGAATGGAGTTGAAAGAAATATTCCCATGGAAAAATGAGCTTTCCAAATTATGTGCCAAATATCAGATGCTTGTTGTCAGCCCTGGACTCAGGGGACCTTCCTGGAAGTCTTCTCTTGCTCCTCTGTGATACCTTCCCAGAAATCATTCATTTATTTCCCTGTCAGCTAGGATTTTGCATTTGTGAATTAAACATTACTGATCTTCTATTCAGTAGAGACAAAAACTACATGGAGAGATTCTGCCATGTTTCATTTATTGGCTGTTAACAGAACCAAGTCCTGGGGAGGGAAATGAATTATGAATTGGTAAAATGCCATTCATCTTAGACTCTAATTTATTTCAATTGATGGTAGGGTTTTCCTCCAGTAAAGTGAACTGGTAAAAAAAAAATCTAGACATTTTAAAATACATTTTTAGGGCTCTGTGCTTTAGGGAAAGCTGAAAATAAAACAGCTTTCCACAACCTCTTCTTTCACAAAGAAAAAGAAATCCATTCCTGGTTCCCTGTAGCTGGTCGATATTTTTGCTTACTTTGTTTGTTTTTTCTGAAAGCTGTTGTTTGATTATCAATTAATTTTCCTGATTAATTAAATAAGAAATAAATTCAACTTTGTTATTATCCAAAGGATTAAATTAAATCTATCTTTTCAGAAGAAGCACATTAATGTGGCAAACAAAAGTAACCTGCAGCTCCTCATTACTGTGAGCTTCCAAGCAAGTATATGTCCAGGGAGTTATTTCCAGGGAGTATTATAAGAACAGAGTCCCAGGTTGTTTAGAAATTTTTGACTTGTCCAAAATTGACTGATGAACTTAAGGGAGAAAGTTAAGTTTCTTTCTCACTTAAGAAAGAAGATGTGGGAGTATAAGCAAGTAATAAATAAACTTTAACAGCAGAGGTGGGAGATCTGGGCATTCTGCTGTGCATTCAAAGGCTCAGAATGAATTTATCCAGACTTCCTCTTTGAGTCAAGACGGAATGACAGATATCAGCACCTTGGACAGCAGAGAGCAAAGGACTCTAGTAGGGGACAGGAAACAAGCAAAAGGAGTTCCATTATGTCCTGATTTCTGTCTTAAGAATTTGCAGGCTGCAGTGCAGGAAGGGGAAACCAGCAATCACGCTGAGTTGAGGAGAGAGGACTGGGACCAAGGAGCCACAGACTTTATGGAAAAGAAAGTGCTAAACGGAAAGAGAGAATACAGAGTTCTGCAGAGGGTCTGGAGTATTTCTCCGATCAACAAATGCATGAGTGGAAAGAACACATGGTCACAGAAGACCACCGGAAAAGTAAGCAGGCAGTGCTGTCCTGCAGTTACTCAGGGCCAGGCATAGTGGCAGTTCCCAGCAGCCATGCTAGAAGTCCCCACGGCTCATGGAACACTGGGTGACGTGTGCAGAAGGGATGTGGCTCAGCAGGGGAGGAAAGCTGGCCCTGGTCCTGCTAACAGATGTTCAGCCAGTGTCTGAAGGGATGAAGCTGTTTTCAAGTAGATTGACTATGCTCAAGAACACAGCTCAATGGTACTTAAAATAATATAAAATTATTCAGCACTGACAGAGTGAAATCCATAATTTCTGAAATTTGATAATAATTACTAGATGTTCCAAAAAGCAGAAAAATATGGTCCAAAAAGAGGAGCAATTCTCTCAGTGATAGATGTGAAAATTAACATATATTAAAACAGCTATTATAACTGTATTATATGTATGAAAAATTATGAGTGGAGAGCTACAAAAAAGAACACAACCCAGAGTATAAGTTCCCCATGTCCTTGTCAGAATTTGCTGTCCATTTATTTGATGACTTGTCAATAACTGATACTGGAACAATATAACAACCATATAAAATTAACTTCAATCACTACTTAATATAAGCACAAAGTTAACTAAAGTGAATCATGGGCCTAAGTATACTACCTAAAGCTCTGATACTTACAGAAGGAAACAAAAGAGAAAGTATTGCGACCTTGGACCAAAAACATTTGTGATCAAAGGGAAAATGTCTTACAGAAGACATCGCTATATTGGAGTTCTTCAGAATTGATAACTTTTGTTCTTTCTAAGACATGGTTAATAAAGAGAAAGCTATGGGCTAGAAAAATATTTCCAAATCATATATATGATAAATTAGTTTGTTCAGAATATTTAAATAACTAACAAGACTCAAAATTAAGGAAGTGTTCAACAACCAAATAAAAAAAATGAGTAAACAATCTGAGTAAAGTCTCACCAGAGAAGACACAGAGGGAAATAAGCACGTGAGAGGATGCTCAACATCATTAGAATTTGGAGAAGTAAAAATAAATAAAATCAAATTAATCTAATTAATAGCTATATACTTTTTACGAGAGTGGCTATAGAATTAATATATATGAACATACCAAGCTCTGGTTTCCATGTGGCGCAGCTTGAACTCTCATGTACTCCTGAATAAGTCATGCATTTGCTTTGGAAAACAGTTTGGCTATTCGTTTTAAGGCTGAGAGACCTTACATCTGTGGTTGGCAGAAAAATCCTCCATAAGCCAAGGACAGCTGGTGGTCTCTAGAAGCTGGGAATGACCCTCCACTATTTCCCAGAAAGAACAACAGCATCTCAGCCCTAGGATTACAAGGAACGGGACTCTGCCTACAACTCAGACAGACAAGGCAGCAGATTGTCTTCTAGGTCTGCCAGCATGAAGTGCATCTATTGACTCACTGGTTTAGTTCAGAGAGAGCCACATCAGACTCCTAATGTAGAGGAATCTAAGACAATTGATGTGCATTATTGAACAGCCAAGTTGCACTCAGCTGTACGGCAGCAATAGAAAACAAATGTACCATATGAGTCCAATCCTCCTCCTACGTATTTATTTTTATATAGTAAAATGAATGTTTGGAGAGGCTTTCTTCCTAATTGTCAACAACCTGACCCAACTCAGATGTTCTTCAGCAGGTGAATGGGTAACGAGGGCGAGGGCCAACCATCCAACAGAGGACCACTGGCAACGGAAAGTAACAGGGAAACAGATGACATGATTACCAGGAGCTTTATTTAGTGCATTCAAAGGTGAGAAAGCCATGCAATTTTATCTTCATTTAAATAATCAGTGACGTGATAAAGTCAACACTAAACAAGGTATTCCAGTCAGATATGGAAGCTCTGCTACTGGGACCAGTACACAGATCTTAATTACTAACTTTTATCACCCATTGTTGAAATGTCTTTGCTTTGTTTATAGTTTTAACAGAGATAAAACTAAATTCTGAGTTTACATTAATAATATATTTGGTACCAAAATTTTCATACATGTTTTGTTTTTTTTAAATAATGGACCAATTTTGGCAAAATTTTAACACATTTCTTCATTGCAGTCCTTTTATTTATAGTTATTATAAATGAAGAAAAAAATCTCTTTTCTGGATACCTTCTGCAGATTTATCTGTCTATTCAGTCTTTAAAAGTGTCCTGTTTTATTCTGAGAAAACCAAATCTCATGACAAAACAGGATCAAAGATCACCTGATATGCAAAGTTGAATATATAGAAAGTGAAAGGTCATTTTCAAGCATTAAAGGAAATATAAATCCATAACCCTCACCAGGTGAATTATAACTATACATAATAATGAGATTATGTAAAGTTGGAGGGGACACTCCTGGATCCTTAGAATTTGGGGAACTCAATCTACAAAAATCTTCTTTTTAGTACTTTTGCCTTTGGAAAACTGTTTAGTCCCAAAATAACTTAAGTAAATTCTTTGGCCTTTTGTTGTCTGCTTGGACCCTCCTGTTCTGCAGCCGCTGAGGACTCTCAGGGGAATGTTAGGACAATACTATTTAACCAGCATTTGGTAACTGCTCGCCTAGAATATTAAGTTTACCCGAGGTAATAATTAACACAAGCACAAAAGAGAAGCCCTGTGTAGATAGATAAAAACCTTGGTTTTCACAAGCAGTCTTTATTTCAGTTTGCTATTTGAACATACATAGAAGACACAAATGTGAGATTAAATATTTTAATTCTTGATTCTTGGCTTGGAAAATTTACACCCCACTTATATAGATAGGTAGAGTATGATTATATGTTAATTTACCCAATTGGTAAAGTATAAAACTTAAAATTCATTTTATTCTAGATAGTTACATAGAGAAATGGATTATGCAAGTTGATTTTAACAAAATTCAAACAGTTCAGGGAAGCATACTGAGGCAGGCTTCACGTCAATCTAAGAATGTGTATAAAAGCAGAAAAATTCATTTTCCTGCCATTTAAAAACTGTGACATCAGGTAGACACAGCTGAAGATTTGCTTCCTTGAAGTGCAGCAAATTCTTTTCTGTATTCACTGTATACAACTGGGATCTCTCCAGGCAACAGAGACCCTGGTAAGTTCCGGGGAGACTGCAAAGGCCAAAGTAGCATTTAATCTTCCTCTCACATAATTCACTTTCTTATAAGTTTTAAGAACATTACCTAGAATTTGTTAGATAATCCATGCACTTAGAGCCTACCTGTTGAACTTATTTTCAAATTCTAGCTGGTGAAGCTTTTAATGCCTTGCATCAGAGTGATACCAAACTGGAGCAAGTTGCATCGCCAAGTACTGTTCCTTAGCTAACAATGCAAACAGGAGTTTGAATAATCAAAAATATTCATGAAAATGTTGATCTGAGATTATCGTGAAATTTCTGATGTATCAAAACCACAAACCATGTTTCATTTTAACAGATAATTGAGCAAAATATTTTCAGATTTTCTAGATTTCAGTTTTTTCAATTCTCAGTAAAACTTGCTTTTATCTCTCAAGAATTTTATTTTCTTAACTTCTGTTCAAGTAATGGCCATTTCTGCCAATCAAGTGTTTCTAGCTCTTTCGGGAACAGTAATTCATTTTGTCTGGAAGGAAATGAGGAAATATGTATGAAGGAGACCAAAATAACTAATAGAGATAGAAAATAATGCTTGAAAAATAGCAAATATGACCTTTCATAAGACTAATATTATAATAACCACTTTGCAGATATACTATACAGAAGGAAAATAACTGAATACTGATTAGGATGTGAGGTGTGCATTTTTATTGACAAACTTTCCATGAGAACTGTGCATACACATTGTGCTGGCTGACCTCTGGGTAATGAGTAAAATTTGTGATTAATTATGTTTGGGGGAATCAAAAAAATTATTATAGAAAAATGTCACACTGAATATCTAAAATTTACATGACTTTTATTTTTCAGCCAATTTTATCATGGGCCAGAAATCTTCATATCCTCCCAAATTTCATCATTTTCACTCATGTCTAAGTCATAGCTATGACACTGCTGGCAAAGCCATTGGGTTAGGAGGCTGGTGACCCTGGCAGGAACCCAGGCAGTAGACGCAGCTGCCGGAGCCAAGCTATGTTCTTGGTGACTGCATAAAAATAAGTCTAGCTCCTCTACCTCCACGTTAGAAGCACTGACCAATTGTCTGTAGAAGAATAGATCAATTTCTAGAGAAAGTGCACAGAGGATGTGAAAATTAGAGAGCTGTTGGGGTTTACTTTTCCGCCTCGTTTGCCCCAAGAATAACCCTTCCCTGAGGCAGCAATTTGGGCTTTTAGTAGCAGGTGGTTCTATTTCCACAGGTATGACGGTTGAACTGACCGTTTTCATCTTACAAGGACAAAACCATTCCGGCGACAGTTATGTGTGGTATGACACTCTCACAGGAAGCTGGGCAGCAGCAGTCGGGTCCCAGTTCAGCCGCGCTTCTCCCAGCTCTGGATGGGCAGCACCAGCCAGGCAGTGTCCCGCCTCAGTGCACAGGGCTCCACATACAGGCTCTGGACACAAGCCACCCTGGCCATACAGAGATGCTGCTCCTGGCTGCTCCCTAGCTTGGAAGGGTGGCTTTATTTTTTGTCTGGGCAGTCTTTGAAATGTTACTGTTTGTGTGAAACGTCCTTCAAAATGTTCTGTTTCCTAGATCATCAAGGTTATAAGGGCCAAGAAACTTATTTCATTCCATCGTCATCAAGATCTTCAATTGTATGTGACACTGATGCAGCTTTAAATAACGAATCTCTGCTGTGGGAGACCTGCGACCCTGAGGAGTGCTTCTTCAGCTGGAGGAATTCAACATCAGTTATTTAATTTTTTTTGTTTGTTTTGTTTTACTGTCATTTGAATGATCATTAAAGCATGTTGATCTGGATTCCTGAAAACTGCATGAGACCTCAGGGTCTGTGTTTGCAATTATTATTATGTTTGTCACCATTGTTTTATTTTAGTTTCAATACATGAGTTTGCTATTTAAAATTACTTAATTTTGAAGAGCTTATCCAAGGAAAAAAAATCCAAAAAGATTTTATTAAAAGAGAAATGTTGTGTTTGTTCCTACTATCTAAAAGATTGAAAAGGGACGTGAATTTAAGATGTCTTACTTAACAATACACAGCATTAACCAAATGACCCCCCCGCCAAGTTCCTGTCAACTGAAATCAGGCTTTATAATGTATATTGTCATAGAGAATCGTTGTTCTTGAAAACCCACGAACTAATTTCCACTATGCAACTTTAGAGGCTTGGTTTTTTAAAACACAACCCATTTAACAATTTAACGTTACAAAAATAATGGCTGAGAAATGCATAAGGTTTTATAGGATTTGAAAACATCATGACAACAACGAGCATTAAGATAAGACTCTCTCCCCTCCCTCTCTCTGACTTCTCTGGGACTTTTTGTGTAAATGCAGGGCTGCAGAGTGGAAATAAAACCCACCACTGACTGGACCCATCCTTGGGTACCAACACTGTCTGTTCTGGATCTTGCACGAGTGTCTGGGGCTAGCTGCCTGTCCAGGACGGAGACCAGGGACCGCAGTGTGCTGGGCCAGAGCCACTCTGATGTTGGATTCAGCACTGAAGCCCTTACCCGTTGGACGCCTCCCAGCTCATTGGGTGCCTGGCTGCGGCTGGAACTGGACCACTCTGGGGTCTCTGCAAGGTGTGGTGCTTTGGTGCTGAGGGTCGCACCCTCAGCAAGGACTGGCCCATGAACTGGGATGATTGGCAAAGCAAGCTCTCAGTGAGAAACTAATCGACTTAAACAGGTAAACCACCCACTTCCTTCCCCTTGTTCACACACCTCTAATCCTGTTTCCCATCCTGGCAATCTAATTTTCTTCCACACAAATACATGAAGGTTCATAAGAACTCTGGTTAGGTTCTGACCCAATATAATCCAATAGAATATAGTCAGCCCCAATATAATGGATTTGCCATGTTTTCTTACTTAAACTAACATTTTAATCATTTTATTGTTTTCCAAGAATGTGCTACGGTTTCCTCTCCTTCCTCTTCTTTGCTTGTTAACAGTGGCTTTCTATTTCCTCACCTGTGAAATACATGGAGCTGGATTAAGTACTATTGGATTGTATGTCCTGGTCATAACACATAACACATAATTCAAGGGCAGTCTGTTATTTTTTGGTAATTACCTTTAAGAGTCCAGATTTAAACTTTATGGAAATAAACTTTATTTTCTTATGTTTACTACATTAGAAGGGACTGCAGTTTAAAAGTTATTGGGCTTGCTGATTTAGTGTACAATTTTGGCTTCAGAGCATATCTCATTGGTTTTACTTCTCAAAATATAACCACAGATGGCCACGGTGGTACATAACTATAATCCCAGCAACTCAAGAGACTGAGGCAGGAGGATGGCAAGTTTGAGACCAACCGCAGCAAGTTAGCAAGGCTCTAAGGACTTAGTGAGACCCTGTCTCAACATAAAATATAAAAAGACGGCTGGGGATGTGGCTCAGTGGTTAAGCAACCGTGAGTTCTAACTACCAAATAATGTAGTTAGATCTAACTACCAAATAATGTAGTTAGATGGGTAAAGAGAGACATACGTAGGTAACTACAGTTTTTAGTTAGTCTTGGTATACAATGTGTATTTTTTTATCATATAAAGTTAATGACATCAGCATCAAAAATTTGATAGTCATTTGTTGGTGTTTGAGGAAAATCTTTAAGCAAGTTGAAAACATGTTTTTAGCAGATTTGCAGTAGCTCTCCTATTTTCAGACAGCCTAGTTTGTTTGCTTCACCTGGAGGTGAGGTTTAGCAGTCCACTTCTCCCACGGCAATAAGCACAGGGGTGTCCCAAGGGAGTCTGCTTCTTAGGCGAGTAGCTAGAAGTGGCCCGAGCAGCTCTCTTATTTTCACATCTCGTCTGGTCACCTCTGTCCTGATGGCCCACATGTGGGCAGGTGGTGGCGGCTGGATGTCCCCACCATGTGGTGAGTTGATAATGGTCATTTTCCCTTTCTCTCTTCATTGCTTTTCACAGCAGCAGGCAACACCCTGCTCTACCCCCCATTCCCTGCCAGAATCTGTCAGGAACGTTTAGAGAAAAGAGAGAATCTCACTGTCGCAAAACCACTTGCCTGACGCTCACCCTGGCCTGCTTCTGCCCAGTGATTGGGGGACCTGCTCCGACAGGTGCCACCTAACGAGGGAGGCACTGTTCTCTGAAGAGTTGCTGACTTTCTCCTAGAGAGCTCAGCAACGTCACACGGATTAAAAGACAAGTCCTGGGCTGGAGTCGTGGCTCAGTGGCAGAGCACTTGCCTTGCATGCGTGAGGTTCTGGGTACGATCCTCAGCACCACATAAAAATAAATAAATAAAGATATTGTGTCCATCTACAACTAAAAAAAAAGTGAAAAAAAAAAAGACGCGTCCCTTTTTACAATCCCACAAATGCATCACTGAATCCCACATTTATATACAAACTCAAAAGTCCCTTTACTTCTTCACGGAGCATCCCAGTTCCAACGTTTGAGAAATGCTACTGTTGTCCCTAACAGCAACATCTGGTCGAGGAGGATAAAGTCTAGTTTTGCAATTATACATTTTCAGTTATATTCCAATAGTGTAAGGGAAACAGAGCCAGGCTTTTAATACCAACTAGCTTGTAAACTGACAGGTTCACATTCAAGACAAGCTGGCTGAAGCCTTTCTAGTCCACAGCTACGTAAATACAACACATTTTGAAACAAGCCACAGGAATTGTTAGTGTTATTTCCATGCATGTCACTAAATCAATCACGACAGTACACACAGTGAGAGACCAAAGCCCAGAACCTTAATATACAGAAGAAAAGAACAGGAATATTTTAAATATTCATAAAAATACTAAGGCATGAGTCAAGCAATATTTCTGAGAATTTTATGTTAATGTAATGTCTTCTTATACCTTGCCGAACACTATGTCATATTCTTAAATGTTTGTTTCTGCATCATATAAACGAGATATTTATAACACATCACATAGTAAAAAGCTCACAATAAGAATGCTTCATTTCAGGAGAACCATCCACCTTCATTTCAGGAGATGTCAAGTTATTTTTTTTCTGACATGGTCAAGCTAACGTCACAGTCATTTCCATAGGTTTCAAATACTTAATAATAATCATCCTGCTCAAACTGTGTGTTACATTGTCTGCATAGACTGTGCTCAAATGAAATTTTTCTGATGGGTTTGCAATTGAATGGACAACAAATGAAGTTGGAAATAAAACAAAAGCATCCCCTTAATATGAGATTTTCTAGATTTCAAAGACATTTTCTCCAAAATATAATAATATACTTTATATTATTATAATATTTACTTTACAAAATAATATATTATATTTATATTATTACAATAATATAATAATTCTAGTGAAAGCAGCGTTGTTCGTGTGTCAATAGTACTTGCTTAGGATCATCTAAGGTGAGGCCGAGGGCAGCTCTCCTCCAGACACACATTACACGTGTCTATCAAAGGGCTGAGACAGACAGTTCAGCCTTTCATTCATTCTCTGCCTGCGGGGCCCCTGTGGAGGGAAGAGTGTCTGCTGGAGGCTGGGAAACGGCCCAACTCCTCTTCTGCAAGCAGCTCCCTCTCTTCGCAGGACAGCAGCTTCCTCTGGGTTCTCCCTCCACACTCCTTCTCAAAGTCCAGGAGCTCTTCCCTGGGGTTCTTCCTGGTACCCAATATCCCTCCGGCCCCCTGGAGCCCAGTCAGGTGCAGGCGTGTGCCCACCAGCCACTCCTGGACTGGGCCACGGCTCTGCCGAGTCAAGCGGACGCTGAAGCCTTTAACCACACCGACTCCCAGCAGGGACGGTGCTGCCCATTTGGAAGTCGAGGGCTGTTTAGGGGAGATGGCTTGTTGTTTTTCAACAGCACTTTCAGTTGTTACCAGGTGTTTTGTGATGGTGGCTGGAAACCAGAGGTGGCATCTCCTGTGCAAACCCCGGGGGCCCCCCTTTGGAAAACACGGAGGTAGCACAGGGAACACTGCAGTTTGAGAACATTTACATCAGTTGGGAGGGATGGGGAAGGGCATTTGATTCTTCACTCTGCATTTGAACAGGAATAAACAGTTTTCGGGAAAAAAATAATGAAGGGATTGGAATTTCAGAAATCCTTTGATGAAGGTAGAGAAGGAAGATAGGATCAAGAGTCGACACCAACCAGCATAGACAGGGGACGGGAGGAGAATCTCCTTAGCCGGTAAGGAAAGAAAAGGACTCCAGAGCCCCTCCCGCCTGGCCCAGTAGTGCTGTCCGTCCGCCGAGGGCTCCCCTGCAGCTATGTCCCTGTGGGAAAAGAGTGAAATAAACCGAAACTTTGTTCCCACCCCCTGTTCTGATGACATTCATTTTACCTAGCAATAATGGACCATCTGGACCTTTCCAAGGGGGAAAAGAAGCTGACAATGGGTCTCTGGAAGTATTCGAGGTGGGCTGGGGCTTGAATCCACCCTCCTCCTGAGCAGAAGATGGAATCTGTCAACATGGGAGCACAGGGAGGTGAACTGAGCACAGAACCTGGTATTTACTGGGCAGAAATTTGCCAAAGGGGGGAAGTTTGAGAGATTCACAGGGTTCTGGGATCAGATGGACACCAGGACCCACGCAGTCAGGAATATAATGGAGATTCTTCTCCCATAAGCTGGGCCCCCATGCACAACTTCATCAGAGTAAACCTCTACAAGAATTAGCACTGATCACACACCCCAGGAAAGTGGGAGCATCACCTGGGGCTCTGCGGAGAGAAGCACTGTTCCAAGAACGAAGGGCCACACTCGCATTCCTGGGTGGACTCTAGAATCCATGCTAAGTAAAGCCAAGAGTGCCACTTGGAGCAGGGCGGAGACCCTGAACTACAGAACCCTGTTCAATGCAAAGGAAGAGCCTCCTGGGAAACCGTTCTCATCCCCAGCCCTGCTGCTATCCCCACAAACAGAAAGTCAGAGACACATTCAACCCAGATCTGAAAATAACTGAGCAGAAGGAAAAGAGGCCCCAGAAGCAAAGCCTGATGAGTGGGCCAGAAAACTGAGTAAACAAAATCAAGATGTTGGATGTACCCGAGGTGGACTATCAATCAGCTGTTTGAGATGCCCAAGGAACAAGTTTGAGGCTATATGGACAAAGAAGCTAAAGAATAAAAACAAGATCAAAAATATTAAAATATAACTTTAATAGTCATTAAAAAGACTCCTAAAGCTCAAGAACTATGTGTGGGTACACTCTCCTCCAGTGAGGAGGTCCACGGAACAGGGTAGAGTGTGGCTGCCAAGTCGCCAATCAAGACCTCTGGGGACCAAGCAGGAAGCAGGTCTGATTCTACTGCGCAGTTACCATGTATGCATCCTCAGGCGGCAGCTAAGCAGGTTACAGGCAGCCACCAATGCAATTTCTGCTAACTGTCCTTGTAGTGACCAATCGAGGACTGGGACGTGGAGCAGGCACAGGGACTGCAACACGTGGCCTCAGGCCCAGGGCTGTGCTACGGGGTAAAGGGCCTGCTGCTCAGCGCCTAGCAGGAGGGGGGTGGCCTGCCACTCAGACGCCCTTAATGTAAGCCACGTAAGCCCCGTATGCAGTACTCCCTGCCCTTGTCCCCACAGAAGTAAGATCAAAAATCAATAAGTGGGATGGCACCAAGCTAAAAAGCAAAGAAAAAAATCAAGAGTGTGAAGAAGGAGCCCACAGAATGGGAGAAAATCTTTGCCACCTGCACCTCAGAGAATTAATCTCCAAGATACAGAAAGAACTCAAAATACCTAACACATACACACAAAAATATCCCAATCGATACATGGGCAAAGGAATTGAACAGACACTTCACAGAAGAAGAAATACGAATGGTCAACAAACATGTAAAAAATGTTCAACATCTCTAATATCAATTAGAGAAATTCAGTAAAAACTACACTGAGGTTGCATCTCACTCTATTATCTCACAATTATCAAGAATACAAGTGATAAATCTTGGTGAGGATGTGGGGGAAAAGGTACACTCACATATTGCTGATGGGACTACAAATTGGGGCAACCACTGTGGAAAGCAATATGGAAATTCCTTAGAAAACTTAGAATGGAACCGCCATTTGATCCAGTTATCCCACTCCTCAGCATATACCCAAAGGATTTAAAATTAGCATACCACAGTGCTGCATCCACCTCAATGTTTATAGCAGCTCATAATAGTTAAGCTGTGCAACCAACTTAGGTGCCCTCAACAGATGAATGGATAAAGAAAATGTGGTACATAAACATAGTGAATGGAATATTACTCAGCCATAAAGAAGAATGAAATTATGGCATTTGCTGATAAATAGATGGAAATAAAGACTATCATGCTAAGTGAAATAAGCCAATCCCCCTAAAAAACAAAGGCTAAATATTATCTCTGATATGTGGATGCTGATTCACAATAGGCAGAGGAGGGATGGAGTGGAGGTTCACCAAATTGGAAATGTGGGAATGGGGGAAGAGGGCGAGGATGGGAATGGGAAAGACAGTAGAATGAATTGGACATAACTTTCCTATGTTAATATATGAATACACAAACAGTGTAATCACATAAATGGGAGGTTTTATTTCATGAATATATAATATGCCAAAATAGACTCTACTGCTGTGTGTATCTAAAAAGAATTTTTTATTTTATTTTTTAATTTTTTAATATAAGACAGCAGAATGCATTACAATTCCTATTACACATATATAGCACATCTTTTTACATCTCTAGTTGTATATAAAGCATATTCACACCAATTTGCGTCTTCATACATGTACTTTAGATAATGATGTTCATAACATTCCACCATCATTTCTAATCCCCATATCCCCCCTTTTCCCCTCCCACCCCTCTGTCCTATCTAGAGTTCATCTGTTCCTCCCATGCTCCCTACCCCACTATGAATCAGCCTCCTTATATCAGAGAAAACATTTGGCATTTGTTTTTTTTGGGGAACGACTAACTTCACTTAGCACTATCTTCTCCAATGCCATCCATTTACCTGCAAATGCCATGATTTTATTTTCTTTTATTGCTGAGTAATATTCCATTGTGTACATATGTCACATTTTTTTATCCATTCATCTATTGAAGGGCATCTAGGTTGGTTCCACAGTTTAGCTATTGTGATTTGTGCTGCTATAAACATTGATGTGGCTGTGTCCCTGTAGTATGCTATTTTAAGTCCTTTCGGTATAGACCGAGGAGTGGGATAGCTGGGTCAAATGGTAGTTCTATTCCCAGTTTTCCAAGGAATCTCCATACTGCTTTCCAGATTGGCTGCACCAATTTGCAGTCCTACCAGCAGTGTATGAGTGTGCCTTTATCCCCACATCCTCGCCAACACATATTGTTGTTTATATTCTCAATAGCTGCCATTCTGACTGGAGTGAAATGATATCTTAGAGTAGTTTTGATTTGAAATTCTCTAATGGCTAGAGATGTTGAACATTTTTTCATACACTTGTTGATTGATTACATATGTCAGTTGGTGGAGTGCTTGCCTTGCATGCACGAGGTCATAGGTTTGATCCCCAGCACCACAAAATAAATAAATAAATAAAATTAAAAAAATATATTTACATCTACAGCCATAACCTTAGTAAAGACCATGTTCATAGCCTCACCCATCCTTGGAGAGCAAGGATAGAACAAAAGAGAAGGGAAGGTTAATGCTCTCCTGAGCTGGGATCTGGGCTCTTCCTGCCCCAGGGCATTGCTCCACTGGTCATCAGGCCTTTGTGTTTGGACTAAATTACACCATAGCCCTCCTGGGTCTCCAGCAACCAGAATGCCCATCATGGGATCTAGCCGTGATGGTGCGGGAGCCAGTTCCTACACCTCCTCAGGCAGGTGCCTCCCAAGGGTGCTGCTTCCCGGGGCCACGTGCATGCACACACCAGACATCCTACAATGTCACTTAGGGGAAAGACACACAGCAGTCCAAGAAGCAGTTCATTTTAAATATGGTTAAACAGACAAAGACAAAAGATCATTATACCAAAATTCTGGGTTTTGTTTGCATTATGAAACAATGTTGTTCAACAATCAACAGGAGTTTAAACAAATCATGTTAAAAAGAAAGAGTGAAGATGGATCTGAGTAAATTATCAAAAATATAGAACACATGGACAAAAATGGAGAATACAAAAGAGAGATTAGGGGATGTAGAAGAAAGAGTGACACTGTCAAGCTGGAATTCCAAAGGTCACAAAACGCAAAAGGGCCAGCGGAAATATTTGAAAAGACAAAATTTGAGAGTTTTCCAGAACTTTTTAAGTCACAGATTCAAAACACACACTGCAAAGACAGGGAAGGGAAGCTCAAGCACAAGTGTTTCATTTTCCTGCCTCTGGGTATGAAGTTCTGTAGGTGTTCAGATTACTGATTCAGGAGAGTACAGATAATTACTGGGTGATAGAGCGCAGACACAGAGAGAACGTCCCGAGTTGTCCCGTGTTAGCATCTGTGTGAAGCGTTCCTGGCACTTCTCCGACTGACGCCATGGTGGGCTGTGTCCTGGTTGTCGTTGAAGTCCCCTGGTGCCTACACCTCAGCTGATGCTACCCCCTTAAGCATTCCAAAACAATTGCAGGATCAAAGCCGACCTGCTGTCAGCCTGAACGTGACCTTCCTCCCCTTCTTTTCTTAAAGGTACATCATAAATGGGATTTGTTGTTTCATGTAGGATTGTAAATTACACTATTTTGACAACAGTATAAATAATTTTTTAAAGATCATATTCTCTAACATTCCATATTTTTTTCATAATGAGTAAAAACACTTGTTTTTCAAGATTTCCACAGTTATGTCAGGTGTGTTTCCTCCAATTATTTTAATAGTTTTGACATTTTTCATTAGCTCATGTTGGGAGGTGACCTGGCTCCAAAGACTAACTTCCCTATCCCTGAAGAAGAACCTTCCATTGGTGAGCCCTGCTGACTCACATGATCCTTACCCACCAATCAGACTAGCCCTGCTGACTCTCCTGATCCTTACCCACCAATAAGAAAGCACGCCCTGCCAAACTGTCATAACTGTCAAACCTCCGGGCTCTATAAATATGCAGAGCTGTTCCTCAGTAAATGGGCACTTCTCCAAGGAGCCTTGTCCAGTCATTCTTTCAGCTCAGGCTTCGGGTAGTTTTTCTCAGCAGGTGCACAAAGGAGATGAATCTGATGAGTCCCAGGCCTCGGTGATAGACATGGACACACTGCCTACATTGCCTCTCCCAGAGATTGTGGGTATCACCCCATTTTCTGAAAAGTTCAATAACTATGAAGAGGCCTGGGGCCACTTTAATTTGTACTGCTTTGTCAACAACCTGTTACTTTTTAAGGTATGAATGTCAATAAAAAGGTCATCTGATTACAACCAGGTAGCACCCTTTCTTCATTCAGTCTTCAACTCTTTCTTCTAAAAAAAAAAAAGCGATAATATTTTTGTCATCATAAAAACCATTTTTCTCTATATGTTTGATATTTTTCCTTCAGCAGTTCTATTTTCTCTTATATGTCATGCCAAGATGTCACATCTTTAGGTTTTTATCCCATTTTACAATAATCTTCTACTTTTCATTTTTCTGTCCTCCCTATGATTGGTTCACACAGATGTTCTTTAAATAACTGTACATTTCTGATACATAAAACCTATTCTTTAAAGTATCACATTCACTTTTTTTTTTGCTTTTTGTTTTTAGCATAACATTTCTCATGCTACTATTCTTGATTTTCATTATAATGACCTGTACTTTTGTCTTAATCTGTTTCTTATGGAGAGCATGAAAAAATCACATTGTTTGCAAAACCTCAACTTCAAAAATATGCATTTCTCATCTGTTCTTGACATATGCTCTCATTTATTTTTGTGGCAATATTTTTCCATACATCCCAGTTGGATTCCTCTCTGTTTACTCAACAATTCAAAAAGACATCTATTTTGATAGCTAACTCTCCTCCTCACTCCCTAGAGCATCTTCTCAGGCAATAGCAGCGTGCTATGGAGCCAACGGCAGAGCCAAAGTGATTCCCACGTGTTCCTATGTCTTTACGGGAGTGTCTTCTGGGAGCATGCAGCAGGAGAAATAGCCCCGAAGGGCAGGGCTGGAGAGGGCTCCCGGGTCGGCACAGTGGGCTGTATATCTGCCTGCCAACCCTTTTCCCACTAATCCAGCTTCTTCTTCTCTGCAGGGATGCTCCATAATGTCATCAGTCCCTTCCTCGTGTGTATCCCACCAGGAAAGGGAGCCTCTCCCAGGAGGTGGGACGGCAGCCGCAGTGGAGCAGGGGCCTCAGGCTTCAGTGTGGGGAGAGCCCCCCCTCGGAGGGCAAGGAGCCACAGGATGAGGATAGAGCGGCCGAACACCTCCACGTCTAGCCCAGGACCCCTCTGCCTCTGTCCATGGGCTTTCATTCCACTCCCAGACGTGACACCTGGAGTCTTTGAGGAGAGGCGTGGGTCAGGCTGTCCTGTCCTGAGGAGGGGCCAAGGGCAGTTCAGAGGCTGTGGCAATAATGCAGGTGGGATGTGGGTGACAGGAACAGAATGAGTGGACGTGTTGGGAGGAGCCCGCGGAGCTGGCCTACAGGATGGGACAGAAAGAGTTGCCGGGGGACTTCCAGGTTTCTCTGAGCCACTGTCAGAAAGCAGGTGGACTGCAGGACACGCTATTAAGGGAAACAAACCACACAGAAAGAGGAACCCCACCCGCTCTCTCACCTGTGGAAACTTGAGAAAGTTGACCTGAAAGTGGGCGGGCGGTGGGGGGAGGTGAGAGGGCTTCCCCTGAGGAAGGCCAGCTGTCCCTCCAGGAGGGGCCGGATACCTCTGTGGACTGAGGTGAGGATCGCTGGAAATTCTCTCTCACTGTCACTGTTTTCTGCTTTCTGCATCAGCTAAGAAGCAAGATTGGGAAGGAGACTTGGGAGGTCTGAATAGAACTGGACTCCATGTGAAATGGAGCATCTTCAGAAGTTGCTGCCTAAGAGACCCTGAGAGTCCAGGGGCCTTGCTAAGAAGCAGCTGCTTTGCTAACAGGGACCAGTCAGGGTGCTTGCCTGGAGACCAGAGCACAGCTGTTCCAGGCCACTCTCTCATATAGTAAGTGGCTGGCTCAGGAGTCCAGCCACAAGGGTGGACCATAGGCCCCAGACCCGTCCCTGTGGCCTCTCCAGGGGTCACTGGGGTTTTGCCAAGCTCCAACCGCTGGACCGTAAGAGAGCATTCCAGGAAGAGCCAGTGTATCACTTTACGGCCTAGCCTCAGATGTCACGCGGCCTGAATTCACCCACAGTCAATGGGTCAGAGCAGCCCCAAAAGTCCACCCAGGTTCAAAGAAAAGTGGTGCAGGTCCCCCACTTCTGTTGGAGGCATTTCAAGTTCAGGTTACAAGAAGCAAATGTGATGAGGGATAGTGTTGCTGCCCTCTTTGGATAAAATGATCTGTTACACACACACACACACACACACACACACAAAGTCATCAGGAAGAGTGGCAGGGCGGGTGGGCCTGGAAAATGATTCATGACTGCTGGTGTCCTAAGAATTCCCAGAGATTAATGGTCAGAAATTTAAAGAATTTCACTGTAAGTGTGTTTTCTTCTGACATTCGCATAGGGAATGTCTCATTTGTACCAGCAATTGATATAAAATGTAAACACGCTTTGGATTTTTCCAGTCAAAGAATGAGTAGCAAAATATGCTCATCAAAGAGAGAACAGCAGCTCAGGGGGAGGGAGGATGCGGGGCTGCAGTGGGTCTGGAACGGTGGCTCAGGGTCTCAGAGAGATGCAGAAACGTCGGGATGAGTATTCAGGTTACCTGGCAGAGCTGACTTGAGAGAGAGGTGCTGGACACAGAAGTCAAAAAGGGGAAAGTACTATGATAATGTCAGAATGCAGGCTGCTACCATGACAGCGAGCAACCTAAACAGGAGATGGACAAGGACGTGTGAGTCTGGGATAGGACGGAGACTCTTCCTGGACATTGAAAACACCAGGAACAACACAGGAGTGAGGTGGGGAGCTGGCAGGCACCTGGAGGTGACTGTACTAACTGTGGTTTGCACAAGAGTGAGCGAAACAGAGCCCTCCTTGCTCACAGCAGAGCCTGGGTCACCCGCTCAGCCCCAGAAGACTCTCTCTTAGCACTCACCCTCCCAGGATGGGGACACAGTGGGTCTCGACCCGACCATCGCCTTCTTTGTAGGGTAGCTTTTATTAAACCAGGAAAAGAATCTCCATGACTCGTAAGTCTAGTAGGTTTTTAAAAACTGATTCCATGCAGACTGATTTTCTTCGACTGAAGTCTCTTTTCTTTGATGCCTGGGATTGAGCCAGGGCCTTGGCTATGCTAAGCACACACTCTGCCCCTGAGCAACACTCTTAGCCCCTTGATCTGTTATTTCCCATGCTGTGGCACCTTGTTTAGACTCTAGACTATTAAATGGCACGTGGGTTATTTTGGTCACTGAACAGACTTTTCTACATTGGCAGTAAAATTCATAAGCTGCCAATCATATAACTTGATTGCATTGCAGAGGTGCCACATAAATGATTGCACACCCACTTCTAACAATGGCTGCATTTGCGTTTGTAGGGTGTGCTCATACACACCGAAACACGTGTCTCCATCATACACAGTGGGAATGGGGCTTGCTTCAGTCGCCTCTGTCAGGGCCAATGGGAGGGCAAGTGGTGCTAACTGGGGCCTGAACACAGCCAGGTGTCCCTGAGAACAGGCCCCGGGGCCCAGTCTGCCTCCTACCTGTGGGTGGCGCTGGGTGTTCTTATCTAAAGCCAGGTGCTCCTTGGGTTTCTTTGCTTCAAAGTGTTGTGTAGAAGCACAAACAGGCATGCAAAGACAGTGAAGGGAAGCTCAAGCACAAGTGCTTCATTTTCCTGCCTCTGGGTATGAAGTTCTGTGGGTGTTCACAACGGGGTTTAGTCCAAGTAGCCAAAGCACTCCATCCTCCCGGCAGGCACCCTTTGAAAGCTCGCCCTCTGTGATGCGGATTTCTGAGAACAGGCCGTGAGAAGTGCTGTAAGGAGCGGCACAGCAAGAAGCCAACACGTAGAAACCTGCACAGCATCGTCCTCCCCCAGAGAAACTCGAGAGACTTAGCAAACATTTTTGCCTGACATTTTCCTAATGGCCGAAACCAGATTGCAAGGCTTTCTGTTTGCACCCAATTTTGGACCCCGTAATGTCAAGTAGATGGGATTTTACAGGAGACTCCCAAAACTCATGTTTTATTTTATATTTATCTTGTCTTTTTCTAACACAATTAAAAAGCATCTTGCTTTCTTCACAGTAATCAGAAATGAAATATTACCTGGTGTTCCAAAATGTGGCCCGTGGGGTTGCTTAGCATGTCTCTACAAGACTCTCTGGAATTCTGCACAAATGTTGGAAAAACACATGCTGGCAATGTCATTAAGAAGGAAGAAAACAGATGGCTCTTTGGCTTGTATTTGTGCAGGCAATTTTATGTGTTCAGGACAAGTTCAATTAAATAATGATTTCAATAAGAAAGTAGCTAACAAATAACTGTCCACCCATTTTCTGTTTAAAAATCGAATAGTGATTCTGGCTTTTCCCTATTTCTTCCTACTCCCCTCCCCCAGGTAAAAATAGTTATCATTTTTAATCTTAGTGTGCTCTGCTGTCACGATGCCAATCACCTTTGGCATGGGGAAGCCACCTGGCAAGGTGGTAGGTAGTTCCTGCTCTGGGGTAGACAGGTTGAGTGCCAGGACATGGACAACTAATTATTCTGAGCCTCAATTGTCTTAGTGTCTAACATAAGGAGGAATAACAGAATCTACTCCATAAATCTTTTGTAGAAACAAATACTTGGAAAATGGAGCCTGGTAACTGGGAAGCACTCAATCAAATTTCAACGGCTTGACAAATATTTATGTGTTTGGAGATACAGGCAGGCACGGAGTGATGCCTATTTTCCCCGGGGTTTGTGGTTCTTTAATAATGCAGTTTAGAATAGATAGGAGACCAACTTAGTCTCCTTTATTTGAATTTTTCCCTGAATGGTTCTCCAGTCTGATCTTGTGTGTAAAGAGAAGCAAATGCAAAAGTGGGGAAGATAAGGGGTCACCCTTTCCCACCCGCACCACAGTGAGCCTTGACAGTTTCTCGGAACTTTTTCAGCCCATTGGGCCTGGAAGATAGCTTGCTGCCCCAGAGCCAATATTTGAGAGAGAAAGAAAAGTAGCATTTATTATTCGTTAATTGTGAATAACCGAGGGATGTTTCCAGTCAAGTCTGCTTTTCCTTCCCGGTGTTGGCACACAGTGAGTGCACAGTGCAAATCAGAGAGGCAGGGTGCCCTGAGCCAGAATGTGCTGAGACGGCAGAATACCCCATTTCCCACCGCCAGGAGCACTGTCCTGCAGAGCTGCAGCTCACGGGGGGGACTGCCTGGGGTCTTTCCAGGGCTCCGCAGCATCCTGATAAAGGAGATTTTCTGTGTTGTAGGCAGAGAAGCAGCTTTTCATGGGTCTTTCTTCAGTTTCTCTTAAAGAAAAATCATGTTTTTAGCTAAAAAAAAATGAATCAAGCTATATACTGCATTTTGCCAGTTCCCAAAGAATGAAGAAGTTTTGGGCTGCGGCTGAGAGAGAAGCACACTGATTTTATTGCACTCAGACGGCTGTGAAGCCCATTTCAAGAGCTTAATTTCATGTTTTTGCACTTATTTTTTCCTTTTCTTTATTTGACAGATGACATCGTATGTATTTATCACGTGCAACATGATGTTTCAAGGTACATACACTTTGTATAATGGTTAACTCCAGAAAAGCATTACCTCACAGTCAACCACTTATATAACATCTTCAGAAACAGAGCTAGAGATGCAGCCACAAAACCCAACACACCTGTAATCCCAGCCACTCAGGAGGCTAAGGCCAGAGGATCTCGAGTTTAAGGCTAAGTTTAATACCTAGAAGACCCAAAAATTCCACCAGAAAACTTCTAGAACTAGTGAATGAAATCATCAAAGTAGCAGGTTATAAAATCAACACCCATAAATCAAAGGCATTTCTGTATATCAGTGACAAAGATTCCTCTGCCTCTAACTTTTTCTTTTCATTCTTTTTTTTTTTTTTTTTTTTTTTTTAGCTATTAAGTTTTTTTTTTTTTATTGTTGGTTGTTCAAAACATTACATAGTTCTTGATATATCATCTTTCACACTTTGCTTCAAGTGAGTTATGAACTCCCATTTTTAGCCCATATACAGATTGCAGAATCACATCAATTACACATCCATTGATTTACATATTGCCATACTAGTGTCTGTTGTGTTCTGCTGCCTTTCCTATCCTCTACTATCCCCCCTCCTCCCTCCCCTCCCCTCCCCACCCTTCTTCTCTCTCTACCCCCCCTATTGACCTTCATTTCTCCCCCTTGTATTATTTTTCCCTTTCCCCTCATTCCCTCTTGTATGTTCTTTTGTATAACCCTGAGGGTCTCCTTCCATTTCCATGCAATTTCCCTTTTCTCTCCCTTTCCCTCCCACCTCTCATCTCTGTTTAATGTTAATCTTCTTCTCATGCTCTTCGTCCCTACTCTGTTCTTAGTTACTCTCCTTATATCAAAGGAGACATTTGGCATTTGCTTTTTAGGGATTGGCTAGCTTCACTTAGCATAATCTGCTCTAGTGCCATCCATTTCCCTGCAAATTCTATGATTTTGTCATTTTTTAATGCAGAGTAATACTCCATTGTGTATAAATGCCACATTTTTTTAATCCATTCGTCTATTGAAGGGCATCTGGGTTGGTTCCAAAGTCTTGCTATTGTGAATTGAGCTGCTATGAACATCGATGTAGCAGTGTCCCTGTAGCATGCTCTTTTTAGGTCTTTAGGGAATAGACCAAGAAGGGGAATAGCTGGGTCAAATGGTGGCTCCATTCCCAGCTTTCCAAGAAATCTCCATACTGCTTTCCAAATTGGCTGCACCAATTTGCAGTCCCACCAGCAATGTACAAGTGTACCCTTTTCCCCACATCCTCGCCAGCACTTGTTGTTGTTTGACTTCATGATGGCTGCCAATCTTACTGGAGTGAGATGGTAAGAGAACAAACAACCCAATCAACAAATGGGCCAAGGACCTGAACAGACACTTCTCAGAGGAGGACATACAATCAATCAACAAGTACATGAAAAAATGCTCACCATCTCTAGCAGTCAGAGAAATGCAAATCAAAACCACTCTTTTCATTCTTCTGAGATCAAAATATTTTATAATACTCATTGTTCCGTATTTCCTAGCAGAGATGCATATCTAAGGAGTGGCTTGACATGTCTCCTGGCTCTTCTTGGCCAGCTGGTTTCTTCATGTAAAATTTTTCTAAGCCTCTTTTTATTTTTTTCTTCTGTTTAATGTTTTATGATCTACAACATCAAAATGTAAGTGAAGAAAAATCTTTGAATCCAGCTGTCTAATTGGGGAAACATGCTTCTCAGAAAATCTTTTGCAATGACAGACTGAACCAGTCTGACTCTTGTCAACTTAAAGATACAAAAGTGTTATTAAATTATCTACATATTTGTAGAACTGTTTGGTTGGGTTTTTTGTTTTGTTGTTGTTTGTTTTGTTTTTTTGAGACATACTGGCTTCAATTTTCAAGGACTGAAAATATTTCCTAATAGACTTAACACCCATGTGTTGAACAATTCATGGATTCTAATTAAAAACTTCTAATATACCTTTTTTTAATGAAAATATAATGATGAGGTAGACAAAAATGAATGAATATTCTTAAATTAATTCAAAATATTTCTGCTTTCCTTAATTCAGAATTCAAACCTGTTGTATTAGTCAACGTGTTACCAATTTAAAATTAGAAAAACTAAAATTTATTAAATAGGGGATTGACAAAAGAAATCCATATTATATTCCTACCAATCCACTATAAAACATTTTTTAAATGTAGGTGCCACAGAAGAAGAGACAAACTCAACGCACACATTTTCTAAGTGTTTGCACACGGAACAGGTGCCGGTTACCCTAGCAGGGAGGAAAACACCAGGAGGAAATCATGTGCACAAGTAGGAGACAGCCGCAGATCTAGGGGGACATAGTAAGAAATGCTAACATAAGTTTAGAAGATGATTTGTAAAATTCACAATATGATTGACATGAAAGGAAAAAACAATATGTAAACACACATAAGGGAAAACACAGCTCATTAGTAAGAGAACTGTAAATTACACTGAGTAGAAGTAACTTTGGGCACATTGGCCAGGCGTCGGTAGAAGCTTAAGTGCCTAGTGTGTTCAGGGACATGGTGATTATGGTGGGCCCGACCTTTGTCGAACCTCATAAAAGCCCACTAAGGCTAAAACACTAAGGCTAAGTGCAGGGAGAAAAAAATAATTTTCATATTCTTTGATTAGTATCTCATATCTCATAAATAATTCAAAATAAACTTTATTAAATATGGAAAATGCATATAAGCAGTAAAAAGGGTTTGCATCGTTGTAACATAATTAAAAAACAGAAACAAAATTATTCAATAATATGAAATATTAATGGAAACTATTTCTTTTCAGTGGGGTGTTATGATGATGCTTAGAATGATAGTTAAGACTGTCCATAGCAAAAACAATATGAATGAGGCAGGAGGAAGGGTTAAAATGAGCAGGCAGGAAACTTCTATGCAGCAGGACTGAGAAACCACAGACCAAGCCAGGCCTCAGCAAGGTCAGGTGACAAAGAAATGATCGTGAGACACCTGCTCTCTGGTACTTGGATCCCGAGCAAAACAGGGGTAGCCTGATAAGACCAAAGAGTGCAGAAGAGCTTGTGGACACTGAGAGCCTTCCTAGGATCAGGTAGGGGGCCAGTTTCCATAACCCTGTAGAGCCACATAACCCCTGGACAACAGCTTCTCTCCAGGGCCCCTCTCTCGGGGTCCCTCCCCTTCAGGAGCTCTGTTTTCTTTCTTGCAATTACTCTAATAAATCCTACTACTTTGCTCTCAGCCTTGTGTCCATGGATTTCATTCTTCAAATTCACAAGACAACCCAACCCGCATTCCGTACTATATGACCATCAGAAAATAAAAAGGTCCTCCTAAGTCCAAATGAGTTTTCCTATAATTAAAACTATGTTAGTGAATGTTTGTGGAAGGAGGGTCAAACTGTCTTTTTTTCTATTTTGTCTCATATCAAAATTATATCTAAAATCATAATAAAAATTATAAAAACTAGCTGTTACTAGTAAGTTTATTGGTTAAAACAGATGACATCTTTGAGTCATATTATAGTTCCCACACATCATACTCACTTCAAAATACTTGTATTGAAACTATTCAGCAATGAAACTAGATAAAATGAGAGACAATCTAATTACAAGTCCTTTGGTGAGAAAGGCAAAATGAAACTTCCTTCTCTTCCTGTAAACTTGTGAATTTTGTCCCTAATGTTTCATGTGAATTTATTTTTGTAAATGTGCTAAATAAATGCAGAGTTGAAATAAACCACCTAAGTCTTTGCTTGAAAAAACAGAATTAAATGCCACTAATCTCTCTAGTAGTCAGTCCCTTGGTCTACTAAGATCTGCTCAAGAACTCCAACACAGTGGGGGGAGGAATGGAGGGACATAGCCAACTGGAGAGGAAGAATATTGACCTGTTGTTTATTCTATTTTTTAATGTTTACAGTGGAGCATCCCCCATAGTCCCCTAAAAATAATATAATCACCAAACCTGTGAAAATGGTTTATTTTGTTGATTTATTAGTATTTGTACCATTCCAAAAGAGCATAAGCGTAAAGCCAATGTATCACTACTAAATGGTTAAGTCAGTGGTGATAAAACCCTTGGTATTTAACACTTGTTAGTATTTGTACGACATGTGGTATCGTCAAGAATTTAAAATCATTTCCAGAGGCAGTAATGGAACCACAGCAAGATCACAAAAGACTGGTGCACACTGCAGGTGACTCACTCTCTGCTGGGCCCTTTTACATATTCAGTTTGTCCTCACGCCAATCCTTGAATGCACACATTAGTACACATACTCTGCAGATGATGAAACCGGCCTCCATAGAGTGAGTTATTTGTACCAAGTTATACTGGAGGAAAAACCCTGAAGGATTCACACTGTAAGATAAGTGAATTTGTAGATATTTTTATAATGTCAGAGCTACAGTAAAGTTTTATTATTGAAATAATAACCTTCAAAATTCAAAAATGTTATTTAATGTGAATTAGTTCTTAGTTCTCACTAAGAATTTAAATGTTGAGGAATATCATATGCTGAAAAGAGGGCATTGCTGTTCCACTCAGCGGGACAGGAGTAGGTGGATAAGGATGCGTACAGAAGGTCTCCTCCTTTGTCATAGCATTTAAGAGAACATCACCAAAAGTCTTCTGGGACAGTCTCAGTTTTATTCCAAGAGAGGCAAAGGTAAGTTTCTTCCAACAGAGAAGGATGACCGTTCATGACATATGTAAGGAAGGAAAAAATTGGGGATACAAATTTTAGTTGGGAATTCATTGTCATGGAAAATAAGTTTGTTGAAAAAGGGGTAGATGTCAATCAGAGGAGAATGTAACGAGTTTCATTATTATTTTTATGTATTCCAGTATCAGAAACTTCTAGTGCTTGTTATTTCTTTAGGTAATGTAAAGTAATGATGTTCTTTAACAATCACATTTTAATGATAAAAATAAACATGAAGATAAGGAACATAGAACATATAATGAATGAAGTACTACTGTGATCCATGAAAATATAAAAATACTGTGATGCATAAAAATATAAAAATTAAAAAATTAAAAAGCAAGTAGTTCCAGCTCTGCTCAGTCAGGATTATAGGGAAGAGTTGAAAGAAACTTTAAGTTCTGTTGCTAACTTTTTTTTTTTCAAATTCAATTTTAACCCATCAAAGGCCTGAAGTCATGGGGGTCACCTGGCCCACAAATCTGCTGAGAGCCATAGCCGAGTCCATGACGCATGGCATTTTTGCCAGAACGGAGTGGTTGAGAGGTGATGCCAGCAAGCCATTGAGATGATAATGGTTATGTTAAGCTGTGTATATTAGACCCCTGCTGTCCGCCTGCTACTTTGGAGTTCTCTTGCAGGGATTCCCAGAGAGTTCCCACTGGTATTTCCAGTTGGTGTGTGGTGTGTCCCGAGAGGAGCCACGTGCATGGCGTTCGGGAGAGTTCCCGGGGAGCGTGTGTGGAGTGTGCTGGTGGAGTTCAGAAATAAAGTTTGTTCCTGCTTGAGTGGCTCGTGATTTGTGCCCAGCCAGACTGTGGCACAAATCCAAGGAGGTACCGCAAGAGGCAAGAGGAGCACCTGTTCCCTGGGATGGACACAGCAGAGTCAGAGAAGAGTGAGGCTGAGCCAGCTCTGATTGAACCATCGCCCAGGACTGGCTCCCAACTCAGACGCCCCTGATGCAGTCCTCTGGAAGGGGGCCTGTCCCAGGTTCAGCCTAGAATTTGAACCCTGGGGAGGCACCTTGCTTAGGAAAAGTGCAGCGGGGAGGACTTTAGGGCAAGGAAGCCAGCCAAGCCTGAAGGTGGTGTTCCGGAGGCTGGCGCCAGGCCGAGTCAGCGCAGGTCACCAGGGCTTGCTCCACTCTTCTGCAAGGGGCCTGGTCTTCAGCAACCTGAGTCTTCCCTTGACTGGATGCCTGAGGGAGCACCAAGGGCAGAGCCCGGGGCAGGTGACTCCCACTTCAGCACACCCACTGGTGCCTCCGGATTAGCAGGTTCTGTGTGAATATTTGTTAAATGATATTATCTGCTTAAATGTCCCCCTGGTTACTCATGTTGAACGCAGTCTGAACTGAATTCAGTTTTCCTTTCTCTAAGCCTGTTTCTACACCCACTTACCCTGTCTAATCTTATTATTATCCTCCCAGACACGGGAGCAAGGGATTTCTAAGTCAAATTTACTTCTTACTTGCTTTTATTCACTCATAAATAATTCATTAATTCTACAAATATTGCTGCTAGGAACTAAAATAAGTGCTGGTGACACAGAGTCAAATAAAACAGCCTCTGCTCTAAACGATGACTGTATCTAGCAGGGGAAGAGACAAGTGGATCTGGACCACGGGACAGTGTGGAAGTGCAGGGGCACGTCTGGGGAGCAGGACTGGGAGGAGAAGCACCAGGGAGCTCTGGGGACGGGGTGGCACAGAGGAGATGGTAGACACCAGGACAGAAAGGGCCAAGTGTGAGTGCGTCCACCAGGCTGCAAGCAGTTCACAGTGACCTGGTGCAGCCCGAACAGGAGGAGGGGCTGGCAGGGGCAGCCAGGTCTTCCAAACACAGACACCCTGGGGCAGGGAGGGCGTGCCAAGCAACCTTGCGCTGGTGCTACAGAGTTGGAGAGGGCCATTCTGTCTTAACCCTGAGGTTCTGGAGTGTGTGTGTGTGTGTGTGTGTGTGTGTGTGTGTGTGTGAGAGAGAGAGAGAGAGAGAGAGAGAGAGGTGTATTCATGTGTATGGAGGAATCTAGGAACAAACCTCCTCAATTTTTTTGATATGGTCTCCCTATCCTGTTTATAGCAATTTGCATTTGTTGTGAATTAACTTAAAATGGAAATATCTCATTTGTTCCAGGCACAGAGGAATCAGATACAAATGGGAACTGGTCCTGACCTGGTCACCATCCCTAAGTAATGCAAGCACGTGCGTTTAAAGTGCCAGGCCTGACAGATCTTAGCGTGAGCCGTGAGCAGGCAGCTTCCAGAGCACAGAGAAGGACAGGGACTCCCCGAGGATGATGCTCCCACACCACCCTGCCAGGTCCTGGTGACCACGGGTCCTCTTCCAGTACTCACGAGCACCCCTTATATAACCTGCCCAGGACCCTCAGTAGGATGGCCAATGAGCACATTTGCCATCCATGGATTCTCCTTGGAATGTCAACTCAAACAAAAACTTGTTTTTCTTAAAATATTTCCAATTTACCATTTCGTTGGTATGAAAATTTAAATGGTGTAAACATTCTTTGGCCAAATACAAACAAAACAACTACTTTGAGGACAAATTCATTCCTGGTGGACATGAACTACAGTTACTTGGTGCTATTATCTGCAGAGTGTAAACGTCTCCTAGTGATGGTAAGACCAAGCTATGAGTCACAGGTAATCAGGTTTCATTTGAGTGAAATCCTCAGAGGAGTGTCATTTGCAGTCATACTTCTTTTGGCATTATTTTATTTGTTTTTTAGTAGAATTATAAGTTGTTACGGTTTATATATGAAGTGTCCCCTAAACGCCCATGTGTGAAAAAAAATGCAAGAAAGTTTAAAGCAGAAATGATTGGTTATTGGGAAATTATTAACCTCATCAGTGCATTAATCCACTTGAAGAGAGGAGCTGGGTGGTGACTGTAGGCAGGTGGGATGTGACTGGAAAAGGCAGGTCATTGGGGACCTGCCTTTGGGACTTATATTTTGTTCCTGTCTCTCTCTCTCTGCTTCCTGGTTGTCATGTCCTGAACTGCCTTCCTCCACCACACTCTTCCTCCACCATGTTATGCCTCTTTTAGGCCCAGAGTGATGAATTTGGCCATCTAAGGACAGGGTCCTGGGAAACCAAGAGCCCTAAATAAACTTTTCTTCCTCTAAAATCGTTCTTGATGGATCTTTTGTTCACAGAAGCGAAAAAGCTGACTAAAACATAAGCAGGTCTCATTTGCATGTTAATGTCACTCTTTACAGTATTGCAATGAAATTTCCAACAAAATAATCTTCATACTCTAAATTAATTTGGAAGATTTAATCATTTGTGTTTCTTAAATAGTCTCCAAAAACACCTGTTACAAATTTGACATTTGGTAATTTGGGGTCAAAAGCAATTTACATTTTTCCATTTAAATGTTAGACCAAATATAAAGCAATTTGTTAGAAAAAAACCTACAAATAATGAATGAGCACATGAAAACCTACAAATAATGAATGAGCTCAACTAATTATTAGTTCAATAAATGCAAATTAAAACCATAATGAGGTATCACTTCATACCTAGTATGTTGGCTATAATAATTTTTAAAAACAGAGCCAGGCATGGTGGCACATGCCTGCTATCCCACCAACTGGGGATTCTGAGGCAGAAGGATGACAAGTTCTATCTCAGAAAAAATAAAAATAAAAAACTAAAAGGGCAGGATGCAGCTCAGTGGTTTAGTGACCCTGGATTCAATCTCTAGTATTGAAATAAATAAATAAGTATTGGCAAAGATGTGAGAAATTAAAACCATCCCAGGGACACAAACTCCAGCAACAAGTTGACCATGACTTCTGAATTTTGAACTGGAACAGAATTCAATTAGAAAGTAACACAGGCAGTAATGGACTAGCACAGGGGAAATCCTTGCCACCCTTGGGAAGAGCTTGCTGTTATAGACACTGCTTCACTACTTAATCGGCAGGTTCTGAGCAACAGCATTTCTCATTCATTAGCTCATTTGACAGGAAGAAAAGGGCAGACACGCTCTATAGGACAAATTGGATCGCCAGCTTCCAGCATGCACAGCCTCTCCATGTCAGAAGTGAGCCGGCAGCAGGGCTCCAGGGGCCGATGTTGGTTTAAAACTGTTTGCTAGGAGCATGACAGACAAAAGTTGTGAACCCATTCCTAGAAATTAGACAAACTGTTTATGAGCATAATTATCAAGACCATTCAAAAAAGGCATGGAGTTTACATCTGATATGTAAAAACAGAGAAACATACCTTTTATTGAGAAAATTCTGATGTATAGGTTATACTACCTTGCACTTGATATACACAGTGTTATGTGAGGTGTCCCCCAAAAGCTCATGTATGAGACAATGCAAGAACATTCAGAGGTGAAATGATTGGGGTATTGGAGCCTTAGCCTAATCAGTGAATTAATTCCTAGTGGGGATCTACAACTGAGTGTAACTGCAGGAGGTAGGGTGTGGCTGGAGGCGGTGGATCACTGGAGGTGTGGCCTTTGGGGTATATATTCTGTATCTGGAGATTGGGGTCTTTCTCTGCTGCATGATCATCCTGTGAGCTGCTCCCCTCCACCACACTCTTCCACCATGATGTTCAGCCTCACCTCGAGCCCCAAGGAATGGAGCTGGCTGTCTATAGATTGAGACTCTGAAACCGTGAGCCCCAAAATAAACTTTTCCCCCTCTAATTGTTCTTCGGCACACAGTATAGAAAATACTCAAAGAACATTCAGAGATTCCATAAGTTTATAGTGAGGTCTACCATCAACGTTGTTATAAAACTCTATGGATAAGTCTGATGAGCTCCAGCAGTTGAGGATCTAGGTGTATAGGATGTCGGATTCAAATTAAATGTGATTGTGGATGAGTAAGAATTTTTAGAAGTAAGCAAATATACAATTGATGGCATGCCACTGCTGTCCCCTGATGTCAGATAGAGTGCCAACAGGACTGGGGTCAGGCCAGGGGAGCAGGAACACTGACAGAGTTCCAGGAACTGCCCACAGCTCATGCCCTTTCCACATGTTTATGCAATGACACGTTTGTCTCCCCTGTCCCTCAGCAGACCTTTCCATTCAACGGTTATTATCCTGCAGCTATAATAGTGACATAGCAAATCAAATCAACTAATTATTCCCAGCACCTCTCTTATTTTATTTGTTTATTTTTTATGTGGTGCTGAGGATTGAACCCAGCGCCTCACATGTGCAAGGCAAGAGCTCTGCCACTGAGCTACAGCCCCAGCCCGAGCACCTCTCTTTTGATGAGATGATTATCTAAGTCCTCTCTATGAAAACTTAGAGCTAGTTTTAAGTTTAAAAGATATCCTAAGGTTTACATTTTAACTTCTTTGTATTTAGATCTGACTGAGGAATGCAAAAATTTTTTAAAAAGTTCTTAGGGGAAATGTAGACTTTAGATTAGAAGGAAGCCTGGGCTCTAGAGCAGTCACATTGCCATCCAACTCAAATTTGAATTACATGGAGTAATAAGTCCACAGTAGAAACAGGAGTCAAGGACTTCCTTGAGGGCAGATAACACGGGATTTCATACAATATGGTAAGACACTTTCAACACCCCACCAAGGGCCAACTGAGGACGAGCCTCAGGGTGTAAAGCCCAGGGGATGCTGCTAGAAGGTCTCAGGTGTCTTCTTTTTCCTATAGGAAATCCACTCCGGGAGTCAGGGACCATCAGGGAGAAACCAGAGAAAGAGGCGGCACTGAGAAGAGGCACAGTTGTGGCTCCTGCCCCCTCTGTGCATAAAGAGGCTATTTGCAGAAGAGGATGGAGGGAACACGGCCCCAGCTGTGGGAGGGAGAGGATGGGATAAGACACTGCTCACAGGAGGGAGCATAACACTAGAGAAGGCCACGCCCAAACCCAGGTTCCCGCAGTCTGCATTCAGACCAGAACATTATAACTGTAGTACATACTATGGTGTGGCCAGTTACGTGTCGTCCCCCAAAAGCACCTATGTGTGACCATGCAAGAGGGTCTAGAGGTAAATGACTGGGTTCTGGTAGCCTTAACCCAATCAGTGAACCAACCCCCCTGATTGGATTAACTGGATGGTAACTGAAGGTGGGTAGGGTGTGGCTGGAGGAGGTGGGTCATTGGTGTCATTGGGGGTGTGCATTTGGGACATATATTTTGTGAGCTAAGCTCAGCCTCTCTCTGTTTCCATGTTGGGATACTGTGAGCTTCTTCCTGTTCACACTCTTCGCCATGATGTTCTGTCTCACCAGCCCCAAAGAATGGAATTGGCCCTCTGTAGACTGAGATCTCTGAAACCTTAGGCACGGATGAACTTTTCCTCCTTAAATTTGCTCTTCTCAGGTCTTTTGGTCACAGCATTGAAAAAGCTCACTAAAACACAACATAACCACACAAACAAGCCAGGAGCGAAAAATAAAAATGAGATTTCACTAGAGGAACTGCAAGCCGCTGTGTCCATGACAACAACTCTGTAACTAGAGCAACAACGCACTTCAAATCCAACCCAATCCTCAGTCGAAACATCCCCAGAGCAGAGCAGAAGGAATATGAGAAAGACATGCCTTACTCTATGTTGTCATGCACCATGTGTCCACTTTTCCACACAGAACCAACTGGCAAGAGAGTGAGAATCAGTCACGAATCTCATGCTGTACCCATTGGACCCATGCCAGACCAGAAGGTGATTGGAACAAAGAAGGACTGGGTAAGCAATAGTTAGGTGGCTATACCAGCAAGAGTCAGGGTAACAACCGACCTCTCGGTTGATGCAGCTGAGGAAATAGCAAGTGCACTTGAAGATAGGTCAAAAATGCAACAACACAAATTCAACACAAAAGAAAACAAGGGTGCACACAGAGCAGGGCCTCCAAGGGCTGTGGACAACACCAGACTCCCTACCCCATCAGACCTGGAATTCCAAGAGACGGAAGAGAGAACAGGATGGAAGAACTATCCCAAGAAACAGTGGCTGAGAATCTCAGAGTTTTCTCTGATTAATAACAGACACCAAAGCCCTAAACCAAAGACAAGCAGAATCTTGAAGGCGGTCCAGGAGAACAGCACCCTTCCTACGAGGAACCAGAAGAGAACCCAGGCACCCTGTGTGACAACCAGCTGATGTTGGGACAACACGGGAAGAACCAGCCGGCCTGGAGTTCCACAGCCAGCGATAAGGTGCTCCGAGAACAGAGGGAATGAATGCTCTCCAGGTGGCCCAAGCTGAGGGGTTCGCTGCCAGCAGCCCCCCTCCACAAGAGGAGTTCAGGGCTGTGAGGCTGAAGGAAGATGCCAGAGCCGGGAAGCTTGGAGCTCCAGGAGGGAAGGAACTGTTGGGAGTGGAACAAAGGGAGGGAATGCCACCACTGGGTCATCTTGTAATGATGCCATTGGGTCATGTTGTAATTGGTCTGGTAGAAAAACATGGAGCACATGCAACGGTGAAGGAGGGGCAGGCCCGAGGAGCTGGCTCCACACTTGGAGCAGGCAGTACTGCAGGAGGACTTTGTAAAACTGTGTGTCACTCCAGGTGGAATCTTCTGCAGAGCAGAGGAGTTCCAGTGCTTTCTTCTGTTCTGACTGATTGCATTATTTGCACATGACAATTCTCCTGGTGAAACCCTTATCATAAAGACAGAGGCCATGCTTTGTTCTCAAACAATTAGAGCTGCAACTTCATCTCATTCAACTATATTTTTTTCCTCCATAGGCTTACTTCATGTTATTGGCTCACTTCAGTCCTTTGCAAAATGTGAACATTTTACAACTTCTTACTCTGAATCTGTTTCTTTACATTGCTTTGGTGACTGATATAACATTCTTTTCTTTCTTTTCTCATCTTTTGTGGTACTGGAAATCAACAGTATAACTTTCTTTAAATGTGATGAATTAATATGACCTCAAAGCACTAATAAATTTGAATACATGTTTTTTTCCTGCAAAATCCAACAGTTTCTTTCTGGTCAATGGCACCTCAGGATGTTAGGAATTTGTTACTGAATCTCCTTCCCAGTGTGGCAGATCTCCTTCAAGAGAGCTGGCCGTGGGGAGCATCACTCACCAGCTCCAGCCTTGACACTGATCCCATGCCACATTCTGCTGCCATCACGAACCCTCTGGGTGCTGCCAGTCAGTGACAAGCACAGTGCACCTCTGCCTCCAGGAGTGACTTTGGATGTTAGGGTCTGTAAACAAGCCAGGATGGCGCCTGGCATTTTGCAGAAGGGGTGGTTTGTGAAGAAACGCCAGCGAGCCATTAAGTGTGGAGATTCCTTATTGGTTGACTGCTGTATCTAGTTTATGTTAATTAAGATAAGCTGTGTGGAATGTATATATACCCCTCCTGTCCTACAATAAACGGCTCCCACTCCTGCTGTATCAATCTACACAAGTTGCTCGTCACCCCCACCCCCGGTTATTTTGCTGCAGCCGGACTGCGGCGATCCCCCAGTGACTGGGGGCTTTCTCATTCCGACCACACCCTGACATTACCCAGTACCCGATCCATTCGTCTCTCCTTCCCCAGTTCTCTGACGTGCATCATCAGACAAGATATTCCCTGACTGTCACTCATACATTGCTGGTGGGACTGCAAATTGGTGCAGCCAATATGGAAAGCACTTTGGAGAATCCTTGGAAAACTGGGAATGGAACCACCATTTGACCCAGCTGTCCCATTCCTTGATCTATACCAAAGGACTTAAAAATAGCATACTACAGGGGACACAGCCACATCAATTCACAATAGCTAAACTGTGGAACCTAGATGCTCTTCAGTAGATAAATGGATAGGTAAACTGGTATATATACACAATTGAATATTACTCAACTTTAAAAGAGAATGAAATCATGGCATTTGCAGATTAATGGATAGAATTAGAGAATATAATGCTAAGCGAAGTTAGCCAATCCCAAAAAAACAAATGCTGAATATTTTCTATGATTTAAAGATGCTTATTCATAATGGTTTTAGGGTGGGAGCATGGGAGGATTAGACAAACACTAGATAGGGCAAAGGGGAGGGAGGGGAAGGGAGAGGATATGGGGGTAGGAAAGACGGTGGAATGAGATGGACATCACTATTCTAAGTAGATGTATGAAGACATGAATGGTATGAATATTCTTTGTGTACAACCAGAGACATGAAAAATTGTGCTCTATATGTGTAATGTGAATTGTAATGCATTCTGCTGTCATATATAACAACTTAAAATTTAAAAAATAAATTTAAAAAAAAAGATATTCCTTGCCTGTGTTCAGCGACTCCTTGTTTATAGACATTTTCTCTAGTAGATTCTTTTGCTCTTTCAATCTCATCATGATACTGGCTCCTTGGAGAACTCCAAAAGGCAAGTATCATATGTAAATGCTTATTAGTAACTAAAGCTAATTTTCACAAGTAAGCATTACTATCCACATTTTGTAGTGATAGAATTATTTCAATTTTGAAGTACAGAACCAGAATTTGAACTTTCAAATTTGATCCTCTTTAAACACCACAACAATAGTTGACTTTGGTCCCTTTCAAATAAACCAAATCATGCATGATGACTGCATATCATATTTTTATGCAAAAATTTATATATATATATGTGTGTGTGTGTGTGTGTGTATCTCCATATCTCCCCATATGACATTCTATACCGATTCTAATTTGACCAACAGTGTATGAACGATCTGTCTCAATCTTAACTAATTGCTTGATCACAGTGATGAAAACTTGCAGAAGCATAGAAATCTGAACAAGTCGAAAAATACAAATAGCTCTTATATAGTTTTTTAAAAATAATTTTACATCACTGCTGTACCATTGCTTAGAGACTTATAATTTTATCTAAGGGGACATATACCAAAAATACTAAGGCATTTCAGCTCCTAAGCAAGTTGGAAAGATTTGCAATAACAAACCCATAACTTGTCCTGAAACCCTGGATTGAAGGGAAAAGCATGAAAGTTTGGCATTAGGGAGCACAGAGCCTCATTAAAGTGAGTTATGATTAGGTGACATTTTTATACCTGGATTCATTCACTGTGTAAGAACACAGAAAATTTTCCAGCCTTTAAAAATCTGGCAAATTTCTTTAAAATGAACAGCAGTGCCTCTGCCTCCAGATTTCACCTGGGTTGGTGGCACTGCTCACAACGCCAGGCTCTCCACCATTAATTACTCTTCGCCAATGAGCAGGCAAGCCACCCAGGTGTCAGGCCGTGTGTGTGTGTGGCTGGTTCTTTTATAAATGAGAGACTGCTCTCTATTTGACACAGCAAAGTTGATAAGCCATGATTAATATGTTCCCTATTCAAGAATGCTAACACCTTCTGGAAGAAGAAGGAGCCTTAAGCTGCTAGCACACTGGAATTCACATTTCAGCATTTTAGCCAGGGAGCCGAGAATGTGCCGCTGCATCAGGAGCAGTTACATAAGAATTTTATTATGTCAAGCAAACATTTTAAAACCCCAACTGATAGGGAGAGGAGGAATGGAAGTGGGGGCACAGGCAGGACAGCTGGGAAGGGTGCTGACTGGCCTGCGAGTGACCCAAACCAAGGAAGCTCTGGGCAATAGACTGTATGTAAACATTTTCAAGGCAATAAAAAGTAATAATCCCTACTTTACAAGACGAGCATCGATGCACTATTCTTCATTAATTAACTAGAAATAATGTGCATGGATCTTCCCTTGATCTGGTGACCACGTACACAGAGGCTACTGGTTAAGAGGTTGGGGTTAATGTCTTATAACATGACCCCTCCTGTCCATTACAATCCCCACCCAGTGCTTCAGGCCTCTGTTAGTCTAGGAAGGACGCTCATGGACCACCTCCACCTACTTCTTTTCACCTGTGTCGGGTCCTGTGTTTTTCCAAGCTGATAGTCCTGGCCATTTAAGTTGTTCAAGTAGAGAGTTTTTCAGCCTCTGAATTTCCTATTCTTTCCCATACCCCAAACCATTAACACAAGACCAACCACGATAAGTTATCCATTATTGGGAAATAGTCACTGGCACATTTAGGAGTAAAGACAGACACATGACATTCGGAACTTAGTCTCAGGTAGTTAGGGAAAAAGGAACAGTAAAATACTAATGTTTGAGGATTCTGTGTAGAAGATATCTCATGACTCCCTACAATTTTTGTACATTGCCTGTAAGTCCTCAATATGCAGGAATGGCTTTTATCAAGTCTGCAGCCAATAAGTTTGGTCTGATGATTCAGAGAGGGATGCAAACCTGAAGGACCTCACCTCTGTGCCAGTCCACACAGTGGGGACTGCTGGGCAGAAGTGCAGGATGTGTATAGAGAAAGGAACAAATACTATTAAAGATCGTCTAATATTTATTAAAGGTTTCCACATTATGTTTTTGTTTATTGTGAGTTTCATTTTAATAAATAATGGCATCAGCAATAAGAAGTATTGCTGCATCAGTATTCCAGCTACTTAAGTAGAATAAAAGGTGTGTTAAGTATCTGCCAGGCTTTGTGTTATGTACTTCAGGTGATTTCATCTGTAATCCCACCAGAGCTCCTATGAGCCTGGGCCCATTTCACAGATGAGGGCCTGGAGTGTTAGAGAAGTAACTGTCTCAAGGTCATAGACACCCACAATGAACCAGGTTTCAGCACAGTTGTTTTTCTCCATGTTGGGCCTTAGACAGGATGCCATTACAACATAAGGGACATGGCTGCCGTGTCATTCCAGCAAAGTGTAAGAGATATCAGCCCTGGGAAGGATAGCTCCATGGTCATAATCTCTGGGTGGGTTCATCTCTGGAATTATTAGCAGGGTTTAGATAAACAACATAAGCTCTATTGTATTCATTGTTTCTCCCTCTATCACATACACACTCTTTTTTTTTTTCTTGGTATTGGTGACTGAGCCCAGGGTTGCTTAATCACTGAGTTCTCCAGCTCCCTCCCCCTGCCTCTTTTTGGGGGGAGCGGGGGACAGCATCTCATTAAGTTGCTTAGAACCTTGTCAAGTGGTGGATCTAGCTTTGAACTTGCCCCATTGAGTTTCTATGGGTTAAAAACAACCGTGATGATGAGACTCAGTTTTCATAATGGAGAAAAAAGAAGCTAAATGAGAAGGCAGGAAGGAACACTGCAGCTCAGGACTGGAGTCAGGCTTCAGCGTGACCTCGTGTTTATTCTGACGGGTATGTATGGTAAATGCAGGGGTCACAGACAAGTGTGCCCAGGCTGCAACACAGGCCTCTGCAGGAAGAACAACACAGGGCAGGAAACGTGGGCTCCTCCCCCATGAGGTCCCCAGTGATACTCGCCATGCATCCGAGGTCCCAAGGTCCTAGGCCACCCAGAAGATTTTAAAGGAAAGCTGTACACTGTGAAGCCAAGAGGAAGATGGTCACTTCAGCTCTGAGAAATTTGTTTGAAGAACAAAATACAATTGTTGCTTGCCAGCATGGGCTGTCACATGGGTGAGTCAACCACAGCAGAGAAGGACGTCCTAACAAGTCCTGCGGATGTGGATTGAAATATTCTTATTTGCAGAGGAAAATCATACTTGACCAAACTTTTGATTATCATTACTTGAGCTTCAAAGGATCCCAGGACAGTGAGTTGCCCAATAAACACCACATATGTTGTACTTTTCAAGCTGCAGAGCATTTTCCATGGGGCTGGTTATTAGATATAAAGAGAAGATTGAGTGAGGGGGGCCTGCTCATCGGGTCCCCTCAGTTAGAAAGGAAATTTTGTCTTTGTGGTTACCAGGAGGCTCAAATAAAACCTTACAACAGGCTATTTTAGGCTGATAAAAACTTAACTTTGAACACATAAAATAACAGTTTCGTTCTACTCCAACATCATTTTATGTTTCTGATGTCATAATTTATACCTAGGTTAGATAGCTTGACTTAGACATTTCAATGTAAGCATATATAAAAAAACCACGTGGTATGACATGAATATAGATAAATTTTACTTGTCAATTCAATATAAGTGAATAAGTAAGTACAGATTCATTCAAGAGGGTGAAAGCAGCCTGTGTGGCATGTGGTCAGGACACATGTGGACCTATTCATAATGATTCCACTTATGATTTTTTGACTTCCTGGTGGTGCGAAGGTGATATACATTTAGTAGAAACCATACTGCAAATGAGGAACTGCAGTCTCTTCCTGGGCAGTACAATGCCCTCTTGTGATGCCAGGTGACAGCAGCTTGTGGTCAGCCACCTGGTCATGGAGGTCAAGAGATCCTCTGCTGTGGACCAGGGTGCTAAGCTGTGCAGTCCAGTAGGTTAGCAGTATTAAATGTGCTTCTACTTAGGACATTTTCAATGGTGGTGGGCTCACCAGGGCATCCTCCTGTCATCAGTCTAGGGGCATCTGTGAATAATAACTACATAATTTGCCAATGCGTAAGATTATCAGTGCCCAGGGCGATATGTTATATTTGTAGTAAAAACAAAAACAAAAGGAAAGAAAAGAAAACACTGCACATAACACAAATTTACCCTCCTAACAATTCGACAAGCTGCTATTTTGAAGCTCCCTGGTTTTGTATCGATTCCTGTGTCTAGTTTTGTGAAAACAAGGTAGAATAAATGCAAGCCTACTTTCACCCATGATCTTGAGTTGGGGAGACTCACTCATACCCCACCACAATGGTCCCAGATGTTCATTCTGGTTAAAGAAACTGAGTGACTGCTGTAGCAGGGACTCCATGGGCGATGTGACCCTGAGAGGAAGGGACATGTCTGCTGGACACTCGGGATTTCTCCTATGCTCCGAGCCTCCCTGACCAGGGGAGGCCAGGGGAGCCGCGCAAGGGGATTTGCATGGGAAGTCGCACAGTGCGTCAGGTTTTCCTTAGATGAAGGGCAGGACAGATGTGACGGCAGCTGGCACAGCAGCGGGTATCCGTCCTCACGGTCCAGCCACAGGCTTCCTGTGAGGAGCGGCTACAGGCACAGCTCTCAAAGCTTTGTGACTCCCCCAGGCAAGGCCTCCTGCAGAGGGACAGGTAGGTGTGCAGGCCTGAGTTTGGCAAAAACAAAAGGAAATGTAATAAAATGCCATCACACGACTGTCCCGCACTCTAAATCCTCTAGTCATGGCGCAGTCTTAATGAAGTCCTGAAGGTCCAGCACAGCCTCAGGGTAAATATTTCACAAAATTAAGTGGGGTGTAAATTTGGCCAATGACAGCCCTGATTAGGGACTAGCAATAGTGATGAGGGAAAACTATGGCAAAGGGCATCAAGACTGGCACATGATTTGTTGCAAACCAATGTGACAGGAGCTGCTGTGGGACTCCTCCTCCGTCCGCATCGCCAGGCCTGGCCAGATTCCGTCTGGTGAGACCCAGTTCAAGAGGCCACTGGTGACCCTGGGTGGCCTCAAGCTGTGCATCGCATCTCCAGCCGGTTCATGTTAACTGTTGTTCAGCGTCTCCACAGCAAGAGAACACGCAAACACCGGGGGAAATACACCTGCAGTCTCGATATCTTCTTACATTTGGATCATCGCACTCAGCTTTGCGAAGACATTTCTGCCTTTTCCCCTACTCTGAAATGAGTCTAAAAAAATACCAGTCTACCCTTCCTGTGTTCTTGTACTTAGGGTGTCCCTTTATTCTAAGACTATCCTCCACTATTTTGCAATTGAGGTAAGTTGTTCTTTTCTGCTTCTGGAATGCTCCTTGTGCTTTTATAAAATGTGCTTGGGCCACCCGCCAATTTTCCTGGAGTTAGTCTTATCGACAACACATGCGTACACACGCTCCTGCACCACGGGAGCTCAAGAGGGTGAATGTGGCCTGTGTGGCGTGTGGTCAGGACACTTGTGGACCAACTCTTCGCAGGGCCAAGAGACCATGTTGCTTTCTTCATGTTTTTATGTTGCTGAGTCAGCTTCATAAAGACTGAGTTCATCTCCTTCACTAAGAACATGGAAACCGCTTGATACACAGACTGACACATAGAATATGGGACGCGGCCAAAGGATGCAGCAAGGAGACCACAGGAGGAAAGCAGAATCCCACCTTCAAAACTGACAACAAACTCGCCAAAGGATGGGAGGGTCGTGAAATTCAGGAGGAAAGTGTGTCGGGTGAAGGAGCCCGTGTGATCACACCTGGCCTGACCTTCTGCACGAGGGCTCTTTAGTTTCAGGTGAAATCAGTCAACAGACTGGCTTAGGCAAAGTGATGTGCAGCTGGGCGGCCCAGCACTCTGACAACCCCTGAGGTTACACAGTGTCATCCCCTGCACACGGCCCTTGCAGGGTGGCCAAATGGAGACAGGGGATCCCTGCTTATAGCGTCCTCTGCCCAGAGAAACCCAGATCACATTCCTGCTGATTGTTCCAGCAGATGAGCATGGCCCCACCAGGGTCAGAGCTAACCTGCCGGCTGATCCCTGAACCAGGTGAACACAGGATTCTCGGGAACTTTTCCTCATTATGCCCAATTCTGGTGTTTGACAAAGGGAGAGGGCTTTCTAAGCCATGTGAAGTGAGTTCTATATAGGATTACCTTTTAGGAGAAGAGAGAGACCATGGTACCCTGGACCCGCAGCCTCCATTGACCACCATGCTCTTCTTACCTCTGTGGAGGCTGCCAGGGTTTAGAGCCTGGAGCACATGGCCTTCAACAGAGGCTCCAAAAGAACTGAAGCTTGGCTAGGGAGAGCAGGCAGATCTGTGGGGCATTCAAGCCTGTTTTTATGGGCAATTTTATCCTAATCTTTGCTTCTATCTTCAGTTAAGATTTGCTACCTCTGCAAGAAAGGCCAGAGTCCTTTGGACATAGAGCTTTTGACAATACTTTGCATTGTTTATCAATTTCAATTTCCTCATTTGTAAATGGACCTTTAAGTGTCTTGGAGACAGTGTCACAGTTTGTTAACTTGAGTTCCCTGCAGCATCTCCTGCAGCATCCTAAAGGGTTCAGGGTTATTTTCTCTAAAAACACACAGGTGACTTTTAACTGAGGAAAGCAGAGAGCCTCCTGCTTAGTCCCCCCCTCCCCTGCACCCCTGTTACACGAAAACCTCAAAATCGAGGCTTGTCATCTCCTTTCCAAATCCCTGGTGGATTACTCTATCCCAAACCCCCACTGGTTAGTGCTTGACCCACAGGCCTACCGCTGGATGGTTCAAGTCTGCCCTGCAGAGTCCACTGTCTTTCTGGATCTGAAGAGAACATCCCAGGAGTTGATTCTTCCTAGATCCCGACTCCTGGGCCAACGGGGCACTGTGCAGAGGTCTGTAGCATGATTGCCTTCCATGGACTTGCTAGGGGAATCGTTTCTGCCGTTCTTGGATGGGCGAGATAATCAGCAGTGGCTGGTTTTAAGTTTTACAGCTTTTCTCACTCCCAGTGGTATCTCAGAGCACTGTTAATGACCCCCAGAGAAACGCTGCGGGAGGTCTTCCAGAGATGCAACCTTGGAAATGTCTCCACTTCGGGGCCTGCATCCAGGAGCTGGGGAAGATGGTGAATGTTTCCACTTAATACAGAGGGCCACCAAGGAGAAGGGGCTGTGCCGAGATGACCTCAGATGACAGCACACACTCAGGGGAGTCCACTGGGCCACCTGGTTCAACCACATGTAGCCAAACAGCCCTTGAACAGGCCTCTGAACCTGACAGTCCACCCTTCCCATGCCTATGTCTTAGGTGGGAATTCATCGAGAACATTTGAGTTCTGTGTCCGATGAACTTTATAAATGACATTGTCAGCAAAAAGAAGGAATGATTTTCAGAGCTTGTGGCGTTTGTTCCTCTTGGGTAAGAGATGCTGTCTCCACTGACCCGTGGAAAGCACCGGGCCCTTCCTGAGTCCGCAACGTCCCTGGCACTCAGCTCTCTTAGAGTGGGTTTCATCTCTTAGAGGGGGTTTCGACCTGGAAATGCCCCACACCACGCAGGATATGACAATACCTTACGAAGCTTATACAACCCCCGTAATTGTTTCAACTCTATAAAAAGAGACCTTGGATGTTGGAATTTAAGGTTGGCTTTGCCCTGCTGAGGAATCCCAGAAGAGAGAAGCTGTCATTATGACAAACCCACCTGTGCCTCTCAGTCTGCCTCCTCCAGGATTCCTGGTAATAGGAGGTCCCAAGAGCCACAAGAATTCCACTCCAGCACATTTCACAATCCTCACCTCATTCCATTTCTCCGTGGGATTCTCTGTAGAAATGGAATGTTTGAAATTGCATTTAATGTAACTTCTCCAGCAAGTGCAGCTACTTCTTAACCATTTTGAGGTCTGGAGATCTGGACAGCAGGCCAAACTGGCAATACCTGACAGATGTCATTATCACGGAAAATGTAGCAGTGGCTTCCATGTCATCCTCAGTGCCGATTCCGGAAGCCCAGCAGACAGGGAGGCAGCCATGTGGTGTCAGCTGGGTCCACCAGTGGGCACAACCTACTGCTAATTTCACTGTTTCATTGACAAAATTAATAAATTTATTAAGAAGCAAACAAACATATATGCAAACGGGTTAAAAGTCTAGATTTTCCCAGAGGACATTGAGAATTCTTTTTCATATTTAATTCTTGAAGCACAGTTTTTCTATGGAGATTTCCCACAAACTGCTCTATCTAGGGATGGCTTTAAATGTGATTCCAAAAGATAAACCTTCCCAAACCTCAGAATGTGACCTTTTTACAAACATGGGTCTCTGCAGATATAATTAAAGTAGGGCTCTTAACATGAAGCCACCCAGGATATTGGGGGTCTTTATGACACAGAAAAGGAGACACAGGGAGAAGCCTCAGGAAGCAGGAGGAAGCTAGAAAACACTGGGGGCCTCCAGAGGCTGCAGGGGGCTCTCCCTGGGGGACCTGCTGCCTGCTTCCTCTGGAACTTCTGGCTTCAGAACTTCTGTGGAAGAATCAACACCTGTTGCTTGAAGCTTCCCAATTTGTGAAATTTATTAGAGCAGCCCTGGGAAACCAACAGATGTCTCTAAGCAGTGATAGATCTTCAATGGGAAGCTATATAAAACAATGAAATCACCTCCTGTGGGGGCTGGCATTTGCAGGAATCATAAATTATAGCAAAAGAACTTACTATGATTATCCAAGTGTATAACCTGCTATTTATTTTCAAATATTTTACCTGAGTCCTAGGAAGATGTTAAAAAGGCCCTTCATCCTAAGTAGTTCTGAACGGAATAAGGCTGATTGCAGTTATTAATGGACGGTCAGTGCTGAGAGCCTGCTAAGCCAACCTGAAAAGTGACTGGAGTGTGAGACAGAAAATCACTAAGTTCTAGACTCTGTGAAAGCATCTTGTAAGAACAAGGGTGAGGTGAAGACGGAGAAGAAATGGGGCCAAAAGGGAAAACAGGGAATAAATAGCAAAAACAAAATAGAATGTGAAAATAAATCCACATAATCAAGAACCACGGTAAATGAAAATTACTGAAGTCCATCTTTCTCATATGCATGCACGAATTTTCAAAAATAGCCACAAATAGCGATAAATTCCTTCAGGATGTGAGACTATTGAGGGTTTATTAAACCTCCCAGTGAAGCATCTTCCAACTGAGACTGAAATTCCAACCTGAGATTCTTGGGGCGGGAGCCCTGCGCTGGTGGATGTTCGGTGTGTTACTGCCGCACGTTGTTTTCATTCCCCTGAAGTCTGTTTTCCCTTTCCCCCATGGCTGGTTTCTGTCTTCGCTCTCTTCCCTTGAGAGCCCTACTGCCTGGGGCCCCTAATGGGTTCCGTCTCTAGATTTTAGGATATTTAATGGAGTATTTGAATACAAATATGCCCTGTACGTTTGCGTCCCTAAAAAAAGGTAGTCGTGTTTTTAAAAGAGTATGAGTGTGAGAATTGTGTGTGTCAACTGTCCCCTTCACGTATGAGCAGGGAACCCAAGAGTCAGAGGAGTGGGGACTCAGTGGTGCAGTTGGCTTCCTGCGAGGGGGGCCAGGTTGGAGGGGTGAATTTTTTCCATGGAGGACTTCCAGGGAACTGGTGAGAAGAGCCTCAGACACGGAGTGCAAAGTAGACCAGAGACCCCATTATGTCAGGGTTCCCAGAACCAACAGAAGCCAACTGGCACAGAGGAAGATCTCTGGTTTTGACATTTTGCAATTAACATTCTGATCTGTGTTTTAAACTAAAAATGAAGTCACCTTGCCTCTGCAGGTGCCCTCTTGCATGGCCAGTTTTAGGACTTACTTCTTTGTCACCATGCTCAGACACTAAGGTTATAGTGTGAATTTTTGTAGTTAATATTCTGTGATAAATAAAATATGAATCTAAGTTATAAAAAATTCCAGATTTTTCAAGGAATTCAATAAAACTCTTCTTACTTCTTGGAATGAAAATAAGGCACCAAAGACTTATTTCCCTTTTCCCAAACTTCCCTTTAAAAGAAAAAGTTGTTCATTCAATGAGTATTTCATCTCTCTTCTATAAAACTGCCTGGGTGTGCAAATATATTGAAATAACAAGTGGAGAAGTCAATTGTTTTCCTCTCTTAAGATGTAAGATGCATCCATTTGAGATTCTTCTCTGCTGATCCTTGAACTTTCTCTGGGAAATCTCCTTGTTATTGCTGTCACTTCACAGTGACAGCTGTGCACATATCTAGCCTGGGTGTCGAGAGCCTATGGAAAAGGAATGTGGGCCCTGCCCACCATCCCTACTGCTCACACACGCACAGAGAAACAGAATGAAAGTGAGTGTAGGTGCATAATACAGGGAAAAAGAAGTTTTAAATATGAGAGTAGACGGCATAAATATGACAAACTCTAGTGCACAGTTTAATCTAGGTGAAATCCAACTCTCCTGAGAAGAGGGCTCCGTGGGCATATGGCTGGATGAGAGAGCAGAGTGATGCATTGTTCATAGTGCAGTTTCCGGAACCCACCTCATGATAACTTAGTGTCCTTTAGATACAACCTCGGAGGGATTTATCTTCACAGGAAAGCCATCTTTCAAGGGTGACATATCGCACATGCTCCAGGATAAAGTTCAGTCCACCCTGACACAGAAAATAGTGTGAAGGTTGGGTTTGTTTGGACAAAGGGAAATAAACTTTCCTTCTGTAATTCTGAGAACAGGTGAAGAAGAAAGTGGCTAATTTTTTTTTTCTTTTTTTTGCTCTTTGGCCGTTCATTCATGGCCAATATCTCGCACAGTGTTTTCTTTAAACACTGCGTTTTCACAACTCTGGGATAAGGACAAAAGCTATTTGGGAAAACAGGGAGGACATGGGGACAATATCAATGGCCAACTAGCAAAAATATTTCGCGTTAAAACAGAAATCGGGGGTATCACTACACATGTTCACACTTTATGAGATAACTGTACAAAGAATTTAACACATTATGTAAATGGCAATGCCTGACTTTCCTAGCTAGTTTTATCATACATGATAATATCATGAAAAAGTGGACAAAGCAACCCTATGGTCACAGTGAAAGATTCTGATATTTGCTATTTTAATAAAGATCATGATTATTGACTCACCCACTGGCTCTTTTATGGTTATCTGAAAGCTATAAATAAAAATGAATGAAATTAACTTGGCCAACCAAAAAAAAAAAAACTTTAAAGTAACTAAGTCAAGAATTGCAAATTTTTAAGATATGTTGATTGACAGTGAGGATCTGGCAGTCAAAACCATTCTCTGTCTGGAAGTGAATAATTGGTATGAGGAGATTACATTTGCTATTTAATTTTATTTCATCTCATACATAAATACAACTGACCTACCTATTCCCCAGTGTTAACCAAATTGAATCACACCATATATTAGCAATCAGTAATAAATTATTCATTCTTTGGGCAGTTATTACCAAAAAGACTAGACCAATCATTTTTCTTGCATGTGAAGTGGAATCTATCAAATTTGAATTTTTTTCTTAGCTTGATTATAACAAATTTTCATCAATTATAATATATTACTTGCACATTTGAACCTCTGTATAATCAGATGCATTCTATTACAGATGTGTCTCATAGTTTAAATGGCAATGCATTTTCTATATTAATGGTATGTGACACAACGTATGTTTTATAATATTGGCACCTTAGTTTCCACGCAAAATGTCATCAAGATCCTCCTTACTTCTATTAATTCAAAGTTTAGAAGGGAAAAAAAATAAAAACTTGTGTGTTTTGGGGGTGGACATAGAGCATCTCAGCCAGAAATCAAAGGCTCAATCTTGGTGTTGGCACTTGGTTATAATGTCTGTAAGTAAAACTTGCCTAACCCTCACTTTTTTTTTTTTTACCATACAGATGGGTTTGGATGAAAATTAAGTGGGATAATAAACATATTTTGACTGTAATATATAAAACATAGTAATTCCCTTTATTTTCTGTGATTTAAGAAAAAAAACTTTACCATATAAGTGTATTTGTGTGTGTGTGTCGACTTAAATGATTTTAAGGCAAATAAAATAATATAGCAAAATATGAATCGTAATGATTCTTGCAGGATTAGTAAACCCAACTCTCTAAAGTGAATATCCTCCCTGAGCTTCCCTCTGTCCTGTGCTGCCCCTTCCCAGGAGGCTGAGTGAGTTCTCTGATTGGTGGGTGACAGCCCCTGGTCTTTATTCAGGTGGTGGCTACTCCTGAGACAAGTCGGCCTCCCCAAACCTGGGACTCCCCTACAGATGCCCAGAGAAGGAAGTCACCATGTCGCTGAAATACCTCCATCAAAGCAGCTGCCAATAGGAACCACGGCTTGAGTGGGTGGGTCTGGGCCTGTCTCCAGGGCAGCCCTAACCTGAGCGGAGTCCAGGAGAACCCTTGCTTCTGGTTCTGCCGGTCTCAGGCTTGACTCTCACTATTGGAAAGATGAACCGTAGCATTCTGGCTTCTTGCCTGCACTTTCTGAGAAGTGAGACATTACTTCCTTTCACACTTGTAGGTTCCCCCTCTAACTCACTTCAGAGCCTTCTCATGGCTTCTGTACCATCCCAGCTCCTTTAGTAGCTCCCAAGAACGCCTGGGGATGGGCCTGGGGTCTTAACTGCCATGACCATCTGCTCCGTTGTTTCAGAAGGGGCTGGAAAAGCTGCAACCCTGCAGGCTCCTTTCTTCCAGAGGTGACTCTTTTCATGTCAGTTTTTAGGTCTGGTGCAGAGTCAATCCACCCTGGCCACTCTTTGAGACAGTTCCAGATTGTTTTAAGACTTTCTCAGTCTGAAACGTTCTAGTCTGAGGGAGGGTGAATATGTGCAGCTGCAGCACACCATGGGGAAGCCAGTTTCAACTAGAGGATACAGGGTGCTCTGCAGAGTGTGCTGACATTGGAGCTTTCTTGAAAAAATAAAATAAAAAAGAAAGGGAAATGAGTGATGGGAGGAGGATGTGATAATATGATTTTCAAAATGCACATTGCAACAAAACCTGGAAAGCAACTGCTTTTCATTAGCTGTATTAATAGAAACAATAATTGACCTTATTCAGTGCTGTAGTAGTTTAGAATCACTTTCCTGTGCAATATTTGAGCAGCCCCATGAGGTTCCCTGTTGGGTCTGTAAACAAGTCAAGATGGCGCCTGGCATTTTTCAGAGGGAGTGGTTTGTGAAGTAACACCAGCAAGCCATTAAATGTGGAGATTCCTTATTGGTTGACTGCTGTATCTAGTTTATGTTAATTAAGATAAGCTGTGTGGAATGTATATATACCACTCCTGTCCTACAATAAACGGCTCCCACTCCTGCTGTATCAATGTACACAAGTTGCTCGTCACCCCCCGGTTAGTTTGCTGCAGCCGGACTGTGGCAGTTCCCATTGGACTTATGTTCAAAATTTCAAGAAAAACTTTGGGGGAAACATGTTAGTGCATATGGATGAAATCTCCTTTTTATTTATTTAAGAACAAAAGCTGGGGCTTGGGATATGGCTCAAGTGGTAGCGCGCTCGCCTGCCATGCGTGCGGCCTGGGTTCGATCCTCAGCACCACATACAAAGATGTTATGTCCGCCAATAACTAAAAAATAAATATTAAAAATTCTCTCTCTCTCTCCTCTCCCTTGAAAAAAAAAAAATCTTGCTTAAAAAAAAAAAAAAAAAAAAAAAAAAAAAAAAAAGAACAAAAGCTGTTCTGATTATTTGCTTGGGAAGTCGACTGTAGACCAAGTTTTCATGAGGTGAGGAAGGTTGGTTGTAACTGGACTCCTGATGCAGTATCTTCACATAGCTGATATTTACTTTAGTGATTAAGAATACGTTTTTCTGAAATGTAAAAGCTTATAGGAGTTATCAATCAAAATCAAATTAAATAATAACTACTGTCAGATTTTCTGTCTCTTATGCAGGAATCAATTGCTCAAATGGGGGTGCAGTTCCTGCCCAGTGAAGGCAAGTGAGCTGCTTGAAATGCAAGACCCTGTCAAGCAGCCCTGGTCTGTCAGCTCCCCCAGTAGCTCCTAACTGAGCCTTGGCAAGTCATGGCTCCACAATCCCTAGCCCGCGGACTCCCTAGTCTACTCTACCCACAGGCACCTTTCCCAGCTCTGAAACTCTGCTACCCAAGGCTGCCCGCCTAACAGTTCCCTCTACCTGGTCTCTCACCCACAAATGGATCATTAGTGCCATGCTCCAGGCCTCCCCAGAACCACACAGATGTCATTCTTGGCTAGAAATCCTGCTGCAGAGTGACTTTATCCTTTTGCTCTCATGATAAAACCAAGTTTTCAGTCTTTTAATCATGCAGAATTTGAAAGCCATGAATTCAGACTTTCCATGGGTCTTAAAGATTTGGATAGCTAGAGTATAAAATTAAAGATGATTTATTTTCAAGTTCTCATTTTCTATTTTCTACTTTTTACATAGAGCTCCATGTCTATTTTATATTGTCAATAAGTAACTCTGAGACCCTTTACCATGGTGACGTCATTTGCTAGTCACTGGTTCAGATTCATGATCCACAAAAGAGCTACTCCCCAAAGAGCTCCAGTGTGCCCCAGCACTGCTTCACGCTTCCCGTTGGCATTGCACACAGCACAGGCATCTGCAAAAGATTGTTTGACGTGCCAGTGCTGTCACATTCTGAATACCCAGTTGTGTTCTTTAAATTTAAATTCTCCAGTTTGTGACATGGTTGGATTTTCAAGGGCCGGAAAACTTCAACTACCTTAGGAAGCTTAGTAGAGAACTATGTTTCTTTAGATTGAAACCTGCAGGGATCACTGATAAAAAATCAACCTGTTTTACTTCACAAAAAAATATCAGAAATTCAATTATGATGCAAGGAAAAATAAGCTTGAACCAGTGATTTTTTAATTCCTATTACATAATGAATTCATCATATAAAGTTCAAATATGTTGATTTAATCTGAAAGAAAGCCTACTACCCCACCGTGGGTTGACTGGTTATTACAGTGCTTGGCGCGGCTGGAGGCGGCTCCTCGAGCTTTGGGAACCCTGCTCACCGCCCTCTGGCTGTCCCTTGGCACAGCAGGTCAGATCACTTTCCTGGTTGAGAAAGTCCCCAGCAAGTGAAATGTCACAGGGCCCGAGGCCTCAGTGTGGAGGAAGGGGCAGCCGTCCTGCAGTGACAGCTTCTGGGCGACTCCAGAGTCGAGTCAGGGAGACCTCGTCCCTGGTCCCTGGAGGGAGAGTGTCCCTTGCCCTGCACTCCTGTGTCCACACCGGCCACTCAGAGGCCCGAGTCTGGGAATCCGAATTATTAGTGTGGCTGAGCCCAGAACCCCGACTGCTCACAGCGGCTGTCTCCAAAGGGTTTCCAGACGGGCAGGATGCAGCTGGCTCCTGGGTCCCATCACCAGCTAGGGGACAGTGTGCGGGTTCTCCAGGTGCCGGTTCTGCTCGGGCCAACAGAAATGTCCTACGTCTTGATTTGGGGGAGAGTTCCTCACCTCATGGATCTGAAAGCGTTTGTAACATAGAAATTCTAGATAAGTCACATTTTTGAAATGCCTCAGTGACACAATTAAACTGTCTTCAATATCGAAAATGCAATTTGTGATCAATCTTAAAATAGTGTCCTGTACCACAATCTTACCAATCATTAAATGATAGAGGAAATTCAGAAGGAATAGACACACACAGTATCTATATTTCTTTTGAAATCTTTTATTTCTAACTTAAAGTTGACAGATAAATAATTAATAATTCCATTCACATAAACATTTAAAATTCAAATAATGTATCTGTAATATTGTGTTAGCCAGGTTTCTGCCACTATAACAAAATACCTGATATAGTTAACTTATAGAGAGAAAAGGCTTATTTGGGCTCACATTTTTGGAGGCTCCAGTCCAAGAGCAGATGGACTCCTTGCTTTGGGCCTCTAGCAGGCATCCAGGTGGCAGTGGTGGTAAGCTGTCCACCCCATAGCCAGGAAGTAAGAGAGAGAGAAAGGAAGGGGCAGGGGTCCAGCATCCCCCTTGAAGGCACACTCCTAATGACCAAGGCCCTCCCTCATGCCCCTCCTACAGGTTCCCACACCTCCCAGCAGGGCTGTCCTGGGGGCCAAGTCATCAGCACATGGTCTTTGAGGGACAATTGTCCAAATCACAACGAATACTGAGGTCATGACTCTCGTTTTCCTCACTCATTTCAAGTTGCTAAGTGCTGTATAAAACTGGCTCTGATATTAATATGGCAAAAATATTATGTGGTCCTCTTAAAATTCTAGTCTCGTATATTCAGTGTTTATAATTATTTCTTAGCATAAGACTATAATTCTGAGTTGAGGAAACATTGCTTAATAAAGAATAGAAGTGAGATGGGTTGGGCTGGGGTGTGGCTCCGTGCTGGAGAACTCTCCTGGCACGTGTGAGCCCTGGGTTTGAGGCCCAGCACTGCAAAAAGAAAAAAAAATGGGATAAAAGAGAAATGAAAAACTTTTTTCCCTGCTATTACTCGAGTCATTAAACATGTGTATTTCTATAAGTACAATATTCAAAAATGTTTTGGATAACTTTCTGTTTTGAATAAAAAAGGAACGAAATTAAAAGTGAAGTGCACTAGAAGCCCTGTCTTTGTACATCATTCTTTAGTTTCCTTTATGCAGAGAAGTCCCCCTGGGTTGTGAAGTAACCCTTGAAATCCAAGCACATGTGACTCTAGAATTGTTTTTATATTTGAGCAATCATCCACATTTATATTCACATCTCGATATATACCAATGTTTATGTCCAGATATTTTAAAATCTGAAAACTGAAAATTATTATGATCAATTCACATACTCTTTTATATAACAACATGTGCTAAGTATCTGCTATGAGCTAAGAATTGTTTCTGAATATATCAAGAAATCTTAACCTCACAGGAAACCCTGGTTTTGAAAAACCAGGTAGAAAAATCCCTAAGGCAAAAACATAATAATGGAAATTATAAGGGAAATGATGAACACGGCCTAGAAGAAAGATATTGGAGAGATAAGTCATGAGTAATGAGAGTCCTAGGAGAATCAAAGACCAACATCATAGAAAATTAGCCCAAGGTGAAAAGCCACCCTGACTCTGATTTGAAAGGCACCCCAAAATCCATGGAGAATTTTAGGGCTTACCTGATATGATTCCTGATCCTAAAAATGAAGAAAAGGTACTGTCTACTTTGTGATCAGAAAAATAAGAGAATAAAAGTGACATTGAGTTCTTTGTGGAAATGCCTGGTAGCTGGAGGGCAGGCAACACTGGTGCCAACTTTGAAGAGACCAGGGCCAAGCCTGGCAAGATTCACATATGAGACCCAAGGTCCTCGGGGAATTGCTAGATGCAGACAGCATTCTGCCTGGGCTGCTCTTGGCCTGCTGGCTCTGAGGCCAGGCCTGCCTGTCCCCGGGGTCTGCATGTATGAACCACACTTCCCAGGCCCTTTCTCTAGCTGGTTTCTCACTAGGTTGGTGAAGAGAGGCCCTGACAGGGGGCAAGTAGCAGGAGGGTGAACCAGGACATCTACCCCCACATCGGGCTGCACAAAGTCCTGAGTTCCCTCTCCACCATGTTTTGGGTGACACCTCGTTGCCCCCTGATCCTCCAGCCCTAGTAGAAATAGCTGCTCTCTCTTGTGACTGATCCACAGGGAAGAGGAAGAGAGGATTCAAAGCAGCACACAGAGGTCCATAACAGTTCCACAGCAGAGCTGCTGAGGCGGGAGGAGGAACGGCCTCCTCAGCTCCCAGGATCCAACAGCAGTGATAAAGGATCAGGCTTCCTGGACTGAGGGACGAGAGCACCCTGCAGGTCTCCGTCTCTCTTCTCTGAAAACTTACTGCAGGACCTTAGAACCTGGGCAGGGTAGCAGGGCTCCTGTGAGTCACTGCCTGAACATAGGTCCAGTAGCCTGCCACGTTTGTACCTCCACGTTCATACCCTATGGCAGACAGTTCTCAGCTGTGCACATTTGCCCATAAGAAAAGAGATTCCTGTCAGCTCAGAGAAAGTTCAAATTAGCAACTAACTTATAGCAAAGTATCCCCAAACGCATTTACATGCTTGGAACTTCAAAAATGTTTCCCAGAAGATCAATTAAAAGCAAGATTGAATTTCCAGTCTCTGTCCCAAAATCATAACTAGAAGAAAACATGTAAAATACTCCCACTGATCTCAGCTCAAATCCTTTTCAATGGTGTTTCCTTTATATCTCCCTTACCTACTATCCCTTCTTAGGTTAACTCTGTGAATTACTTCCTGACTCATTCTGCATATCAGGAAGAAAGACTGTAAAGGGAGAATCGGAAATATCTACTGATTAACTGGATATAAGAAGTAAACGTGAAGAAGAGTTAAAATGTTTTTAAGTTCTTAAGCCCAAATGGCTAAAAGGATGCAATAGCACAGAGACAGAGTCAGGCAGTTGACCTCTCAGGGATATAAACATATTGCCGGGCAACAGTCTAGTGGAAATGTTCGTAAGCCTTCTGGGCAAATGAGACTCATGCTCAGAAATGGTTCACGGTTTAGAATTTGGAAGTGGGAATGATTTGCATAAAGGGCTAGTTAGAGTCCCGGGGATGTGTCAGTTCAAAGAAGAATGGAGAACAGATTTGAGGACAACGTGGGAGAAGTCAAGTGAGAAAAATCAACTAAGCAATTAGTTTTCTCGTGTGTGGAGTATAATGTGCTCCAAAGAATATATTATAATCAGAAAGCTGTAGTTTACCGAAACTCCCTGTGCTTAAACACAAAGTACTCACACATTTGGAAAACATTGGGAAATATTTTCATATGAAAAATGGAGAAGGAAAAGCTCATAAAATACAAAGTGAGTAGACTCAGTTGGTAAATTGGGCTCTGGATGAGGATGAGAGCCGTTGGAAGGAGGAGAGGGTGCCCCCGTGCAGCCCATGTAGCAGGAGCACAGGGACCCTCACTGCTGGAAGGTGTCCAGGGAGGAGTCACATAGTCCACTCCAACAGCAGATGGTCTTCCAATTTCTAGATCCTTATAAGACAAAAGCATATGTGAAGTTTCCATTCCCCACTCCACATTCCTTCCTTCAACACCCCCCTTCTCTCCCCCCCTTCTCTCACACACACACACACAGATAAAGCACACAAGCACATACATAAACCCATGTGAAAATATACCTATCATAAATTGGACAAAGCACATTTGGTAGCTCTGTAGTACCACATACCCATAACTAAAAGCACCGGCTCTCTTGGTACAAATTTTAAACAACCAATCTGTGGAAATAAAATGAGAGAACATGTCAGTGTCGGGGTGCCACCAGCAAAGCACTGGCCACATGGCACCATGAGTGCACCAGGAGGGCAGTGTTCACTAGGCAGGATGGCCCTGCCTGGGACTGAGCACCTAAAGGCACCTGTGAGAACAGCTCTCCCATATATGGTGGTTTAATTAGTTTCTAATTTTTACAAAACCAAGAATGTGGACATAAGAACACAAAGACCACTTAAGATCTGAAGATCATCTGTTGTTAGAAAGTGTGCTGTTGTATTTGGCACAAAGTCATAGTCAATAGATGGTCTGACTTGGTACCAGAGAGTAGCCACAGGCAACCATCAGTACTAGGAATTCAACATTGTAGGGAGGGAGGGTCAGAGCAAAATTGAGGATTTGGCCTAAAATCCCCACAGTGATAATTTTTTAAGTAGGTTTTCCTAATATTTTCCAAAACTTCATAAATATCTCATTCTAAAGCATTATGCAGCACTAAGGGCAGAGGAAAATCCATCTAACCTCTAATTCCTTACCCAAGATCCGGAACATATTTATTTTTTACCCTCTGCACTCACTGTGGTACAAGTACAGTCTTAATTTTTTTCTGAATAATTGAATTCTGAATTTATAGGGATGGATTGCCCAGACAGGAATTCATCTTCACCCTGCTGAGTCAGAGCCCGGAGAGCTCAGGGGTCTGTCCCAGCCTGCCCGTTAGTGCTGGGCTCTGCAGCGCCCTCTGCTGGGAACCTTGTCTCTAGGCAATGTGCATGCCCTCCCCAGTGACATCAGGCTGGCTCTGGTCTCAGGAACCAGGAGTGGAGCCAGCACCTTCTGAGGTGCCTGAGTCCACTCACCTGGGAACTGGAATCCCTTGCAGAGTCTTACAAGGGGCAAAGGCCACTGGACATATTTTACTCTATTTAAAATTTACATTTTGTTCAACAGTATCTCTTAAGCAACATTGTAAATACCTGTGCAACTCCTGACACCCCCCCCAACAGAGGAGAAAGAGAAGAAAAAGGAGGATGGGGCTGGGGGGGTGGAAGGAAGAGGGGGAGGAGGGCCCCTAGGAGAGGAGGGAAGGAGAGGAGGAAAGAGGGGAAAGAGGGGTGCCAGGTGAGGTGCTGATTTCTCATGTAATTGCTCTGGGGTAAAGCACTTTCATTAGTGGGGGGTTCTGCTTTGTTTTTTTTTATACTTTTACTTTTATATTACGCTCTGCTTAGCTTCCCCTACTCCATAGGAGACCCTTCTGTTTAATACATTCTCTTTTAAAATGTGCATTTTCATTGCACGCATGCATTTTAAGGTCTTACTGTATCACACAAATATGCCATTCTATTTCTCTCTTCACCAAGGACATGTCACATAGACTGTCAATCCATTGCCTCTAAGTGCTGTTTCTAACTGCTCCATGGCACTTCTGGGTGTATATCCACCAAATCCTGCTATCCTTTCTCACACGGATGGACAGTCAATTTAAAATCAACTCACAGAGACACAAACAGCTCTGCGATGGCTATTCTTGAGCATGTTCCCCGAGGGGCCTGTTGGAGGATGTCTTTGGGGTGTGCAGCTAAGAATGGAGCTTCTGTGCTGTGTGCATGATTTGGCTTAATAACGACAGTTTGCTTCTCCAAATTGCCTCGCCAGTCCCTACTCCCAATAGCCAGTCAGGAAGGTTTATGTGTCCTCATTCTCACTCATCCTCGGCAACATACAACTTATTAAATTTGTCTTTCCAAGATTTCAAAATGAATCAATTATCCCAGATGGCTTTTATGTTAACTCATTTTAGTGGTTTTTATTTTTCTTGTAGAGATTCCCCCTTGATCTTTTTCTCACTCTTATATCAGGAGGGTTTGACTTATGGCTAATTTCCAAGATTTCTTTGCACATTCTATATATCAGGTGCCAGATTTAGACTTGAAAGACATTTCTTTGCATCATTATCTGTCAATTAATTCCACCCCTAAGGTACTTCATTTAATACCCTGAGGCTTTTCCTTATTTTTTTGCATTGGTGCTATTTAAATGATTTTGCCGTGAAGCCAGGGCTTGCTCACTGTTCTGAACCAATGAACTAGACAGATGTTCAGGAGCCAGGCTGCTCATGCCAGTTTTTCCTCTTGCCTGCCTAGAGCCGTTTGTCTGTCAGAATAGTGCTTATAAAGAACTGACAATAAGCACAGCTTGACATTTGTACCAAAGCCCTCTGACACACTACGTTCACCTTGCAATTATTTTCCAGAAACTGAGCATACAAATAACATGGGCATCTTCAATGTTTGCAAAATTTCCACATTAATTTCTGTTGCTTATCATCCCAGTTGGAAAAGCAGAAGGAAGAAAATGAAGCTGGGGGCTCCCTATCAAAACAATAAAATATCGCCTTTGGTTAAGAAAGGGCTGTAGTTCCTTTTGAGTGGCTAGTGTGAGGTCAGTAAAAATTTCTGTAATTTGTCCCTTGCTCTCTGTTCTCTGTCAAGTAAGACTAAAATACCAGCCTACCAAGCTAACTTCGAAATGACGAGTGATGTTAATGGAATGGAACCCAGAGCAGAAAAGGCACTTCTGTTTACCTGATTCCGCCCTGAATGAGTCACTGTGCTCCATCCTGAGCTCCATCCTGGCTTGCAGCCTTATGTGAATTACACACAGGTGGGCCTTGGCCACAAATGGTGGAGGTCTAGGTGGGTCTGTCAATAACATGGGCATGCATTCTGTTCTTAAACACTAGGAGGATGCACACAGACACATTTGCTGTTTGAATCTCTGTGTGATCTCTGCAACAGTTTTAACTACCTGAGTCCACATCATGCCTCAAAAAGGGGATTAGACTAGATATTACTCCCACTACTGTGACCCCAATATATTGAAAAATGTTTACCAAGTGTTACCTTTATAAAGCTACAGCAGTTATTGTCAAACTTTTTCTTAACTTTTTAAAATTTTCAGTTGTAGCCATCTACATCTAAAAATACCTTTTACCACAATACCTTTATTTTATTTATTTAATTTATTTATGTGGTGCTAAGGATCGAACCCAGTGCCCCACACGTGCAAGGCCAGTGCTCTACTACTGAGCCACAATCCCAGCCCTATGGTCAAACTTTTATGATGTCCAGTTTTTCCTTTTATAAGGAATGCAAATTCATTCCCTGGTATCTTGATCAGTCACTTAACCCTGCCCAACCTGGTCAATTCCTTAATCTTAACAGTTCCAGTGTACCTATGTTATGGTTTAGATGTGAAGTGCTTCCCAAAAGCTCATGTGTGAGACAATGCAAGAATGTTTAGAAGTGAGATGATTAGGTTAGGAGAGTCTTAACCCAATCAGTGAGTTAATCCCGATAGGGATTAACTAAGTGGTAATTTTAGGCAGGTAGGGTGGCTGGAGGAGGTGGGTCATTGGGGTGTGCCCTTGGGGTAAGTATTTTGTCCATGGCCAGTGGCATACTTTCCTTCCCCTTCTCCCCATTGCCATGTTCCCAGATACTTTTCTGCGCCACACACTTCTGCCATGATGTTCTGCCTCACATCTGGCCCTGAAGAATGGAGTCAGCCATCTATGGACTGAGACCTCTGAAACTGTGAACCTCTATTAAACTTCGCCTCCTCTAAAATTGTTCTTGTGGGGTCCTTTGGTCACATCAAGGACAAGGCTGGCTAAAATAACCTATAAGATCAAAATAAATATAAAATAAATAACCACAAAGCTTGAAAAGCCAATTCCTTTCATATTAATGATATTTATCTATATTGTTATATTGAAATTAAATTACAAATCATGGCCATAATAATTACAGTATATGCATTTAGTAACGGGAAAGATTTAGCCTAACACCCATTTCATTTTCACATTTTCTCCCATGTCGACTTAAACGTACTGATAAAGAAATACTTTTTATGCATAGAGAGGTTTCATAAAATGTTAATGTTAAGACTTGACTCTGTGAGCTAATCAGAGTTCTTTCTTTGATGAAACTCTGCCATAGAGGCTTCTAATGCTGGTTTTAATTAGGAATCACTTATTAATGTTGTATTATTGTCTGGTCTACTTGAATATAACATTTGCATTACTAAATTTTGCATTTCATGGGTACACATTGCAATCACTGTCACTAATGGTTGAGAAAGAGTCTTCATTGACAGTGAACTGCTACAAATTGATACCTAAAAGAAAAGCAGCCAGGTGGTACCCCTGCTTTCAGTGTGATCATGTGAATGCCTATCGTGGCTGAAGTCATTTTGAGGTCACCCACACTTACCAGTGAGTAATGTCCTAGGGCTCAATCCCTCAAAAATTTATTTCAAATTATTGTAAAACCCTCATTCCTACAATATGCTGGAAATATTTGCATTTGATCTTTACCTGGAGTGAAGCTAAATACAAAGGAATTGCTGGAGCAGAAACAGCCCTGGTTCAGTAACAGGCTGCAATGCAGACAATTCACTTTTATTAAAGGTTTAAAGATAAATCAAAATTTTAACGTAAATATGGAAAACCTAAAGGATTCTAAAAATATGTTGAGCTGGTAGGAATTTTAGATCACGGTTTGAGAAATTGTAAATTCTGGACAGAATAGCCAATAAAAATAAATTCCTTATAAATGAATACTCATAATGCATTTCTTCCAGTGAGAAATTTAAAACTAGGAAACCAATGGAGGAAGCCAAATATTTTATTGAGGTTCTAAATAATCCCATTATCTTATGCTAAATTCTGATTTTTTAATGGAAACTGGAACTGGCAGAGGATGTGACATTCAGCTAGCGATTTCCACAAACGATGCAGATGAGGACTGCAGAAGCCCAGCCACGTCCTCAGAGCCTGGCTGTGCTCGGCTTATTTGTCCACTCGTCCTCTTTGAGACAGGCAGGAGGAAACCCCTCTCTCCATCCTGCCCTTCTCAGTGTGCAGTGGTGATGCTAATGAGCACACCGTGTTCAGAGAGCAGAGAACAAGGAGGAGGCAGGAAGTAAGAGGTGGAGAGTGGGCTAACTGGGTGCCCTGCTCCCCTCAAAGAGACCTGGCTGCCCCTCTGCAATAATAAGGCAGAGTGTTTTTCAAGTTTTACATTTCCGGTATTATGGGAAAGATCAATGTTTGTCAGCATGACACTTGTACCATATGAAAAGGAAATTGTGGGTGTACCATCCTTTCAATTAAAAGAGGTAAAAACGTTAATGGACAAATGATCGGGCTCGGCTAGCAGGCCAAGCCATTATGGAATGCCTTTGTTCTCCACAGGGCAGCGACAAAGCTCTGGTGGATACCCAAAAGTCTTCTAAAATTACAGGCAGAGCTTGAAGGCCACTCACTGAGGTTTGTGGGAAGAAAAAGGAAGTCGACCTTTTAAGAGCACAGGATTACCATTCTTTAAATCTAGAGTTAATAATTGTTTTTGAGACACAGACCTGGAATGGAATCATTGGTGATTGAGGCTAAAAGGAACTCGGCATGGACTAATCCTGCCTATTTATTTCAAAGTTGAGCCTGATGCAGGGAGTAGCTCCATTGTTGTGGTCTTGGGATTTCTTATCCAACAGAAGTTGGGTGTGGAGTCAGTTATGTGATTAACAGTAGCACAGCCAGGTGACAGATATCACTTTCCTCTGGCTTTATGCATCCACTATGGACAGTAGCACCTTCCATGTGGGCTTGCTGTGAAGATGGGGCCAGATCTGAGCACAAAGCACCAAGGTGCGAAAAGTACCTAATAAATGGCAGCTGGGGTTGTTAGTGCCTGAAGCCGTGTGGTCAGTGGCAATTCTGGGGGTGCATGACACAGAGGGCTGTGTTCTCCAGGTCCTTATCCTGTGTGACACTAACCATCACAAATGATTGCAGAACAAACTGCACTAAAACCAAGACTCTGGTGTTCTTGTCTGACTTTGACATCAACCACGGATGTGATTTGGGATGTGTTCTAACTTCTTTCAATCTGAGCTTCCTCCGATTAAAAGATCAACTAAGCCCACATATTGTCTGATGCCTTTCTGGACATACATTTGTCAAGACAAATAAATTCCTTTTTAGACATTCATCAAACTATCAATGAAATGCAGAGCCCCCCTCAACCCTTTTATAAGAGAAGGTTCAAAAGTGTGCACTTGGGTTGACACCGTGCTATAACTACTACTGAAGAAATGATGGAAAGTCTGACTTCACCATCCCCCAGGCATTCTAGTGGCCTAGAACAGGACCAGTTAACAATGAAGGAATACCGTGAAACATTTCTGATGAAGGAAAATGTGTCATCGTCATAACATTTCTCCTGCCCCGTTTCTATTCACGCCCCATCATCTACGGTCATTCAGAGACATTCATTCTCTACTGCTGGACACACATGCTCCTTCCCACGGCACTCTCCTTGCGTGTGCTGCTGCCACTTGTCACAAACGCTCCATCACCTTTCTGAACGACTATAAAAATTCCTTCTCGTTTTTCAAAGCCCCTGCAGATTGCTCTGATCTTTCTTCTGTACCCTCAAATAGCTGCTAAGACTGTCTAACACAGCCCTCGCCAATTCGTATTGTAAGACACTGTCTCGCATTGTCTGCCTAACCTAACTGGGCCATGAGTCTTCAAAGGAGCAATGTATTGTTCATTTTTGTATCAGCAGTGATTTGGGTTGAATCAAATGGATGGGAAAAATTCAGGGTCTTTTTAAATTTTAAAGAGCAAATGTAGGTATGTCCTGACAGCAGGTGGCTTGAAAAGGGAAAATGACTCAAGACCAATGGAGGCTCTCAGAATAAAACTCTAAAGACACTCTAACATTTGGCCCTACCAAGGAAAAGAACGCCATCTCACTGGGGAGCTCATGCAGCCGTGCAGGCTGCTCTCTAAACAGCTGAGCTGGGCGTCAGTGCGCCTGTCAAATGGAGGAATGACCAAGAGCAAAATCAAGGCAGGACTCGGGAGCAAGGTGAGCCACCCCGAGGCCCGGCACTGTGCACAGAGCGCTACTCCTCCCGAGTAAGCAGAATGGGGAAGGAAAGTCACAATGGCCACCGGGTCATGAGAGATGGGTTCTGGGATTGTCACTAGTGAGGTGATGGGGGCCTCAGGCAGGTAGGCAGCAGTTCCTGAGTTTTCGTGGACGCTCAGTGACCCTGGATCCTGCCAGGGTCTGCAGTGCAGGCCACACCTGAGCCCGCGTGGAGAGAAGGAGATCAGCAATGGAGACAAGAGTCATGCTGCTGGAGCCCCCGCTCAGTGAGTTAGTGGGAGTTCATTTCCAGCACGGTACAAGAGCACAGAGCAGTCCAAGGAGACATGTCACAGGCTGGGAGACCCAGGGGAGACGGTGATGAGAGGCGGCTGTTGGCTATCTACAGAAACAAGGAAGTGGAGGACAGAGAGATCCCCACTGAGGACAGGAGACGCAGGGACGAAGCCGTGGGATCAGATGGAAGTGGGCCTACCGTATTATGGATGTTTTCACTGGGTCCTGAGGCATAGCAAGGTTAGCGAGATGGAAAGCAGATGAACGGGTCATCGGTGGAACGTGGCTACCACCACCTCTGCCATCCTGATTTTCACAGTACGAGTAAATTAACAGAAACTTTATTATCGTGAATAAAATATTATCAGCATGCTCAATTTTTGTACTACTTGGATCATTCCTAGCAAGTCATGTTGTATCCTCAGCACGAATTTTAAGATGGAAAAAAACATACATGAACAAGCTGAATGGGGATAGACAGGCAGAATCCCAGGTAAACTCAAACAAAGCGTTGTTTTTAGTCAGAAAAGACAAAACCATGAATCTTTACAGCATAATTTAAATGTAGATGAAGATTTCACCTAGAATGTGTGACGTTGGGATGGGGACCACTGACTGAAGTGGGAGAAGGTTCCTACTCCGTCTAAACCTACAGACCCTTTCTCCAGCAGTAGGGCTACACAATTGGAAGCAGGTGGATTTGTTTTACGCAAAAGGTACACTGACATAGAGCATGCTAACTGCTCAAGTAGGTGTTAAAGTCAGTTTTGTATTACAGCAAACAATGTCCTTATGTACTTTGGGATCCATGGCCGAGAATTCTGCAAGGAATCACCCGGGGCAGGATGTGCTCAAGGTCACTTACTCCCCTACCATGAATGTCCACTGTGGATCCTCAGCGCTAGCTGACATGGTTAGATTTCAATACCTGACCATCTGATCCATGTGAAACAATTGAGATTTCTAACTTTCAAACTAAAAGATATTATTTTCATATACTTAAAGCTTGTAATTTTTTGTGGAATACTATTCATTTCTTTAACCATTTTTAGTTGGACAGTACTAATTAGTCAAAGTAATTTGTTTACTTTGCATAATGATCCCTTACTAGCCCACGTGTATCACACTTTTCTTTTTCCATGGCTTTCCCCCCTTTCAATTCAGTATCTCTTAAAAACAAAATATTTTTTAAAATTAAATAATGCTTCCCTATCTTTATTGGTGCATTATGGTTGTCCATAATGGTGGGGTTTGCTGTTACATATTCACACATGCACACACCATAAACAACATGATTTGGCCACTGCCATCCCCTAGTATTTCAATTGACAAGAAAGAAAACAAAACATTTTAATTTTGATTTTTTTTCTTACTTATGGTTTCCTTCTTTCCTGTGTTGTCTTTGGAAACCCTTCACCACTTTGTTGTAATGAAGACACCACTTTATCATCTCGGTACCTCATTCACCTGGTGTTGCTCTCGTCTGTGGCACCAGGTAAGGACCTCGTTGCTTTACTTGCACGAGGATATCAGGGGGCTCAGTGCCAGCTACTCACCCTCTGCCTCCCGCTCCCACAGAGCAGCTCTGCTGTCCCTGGGCTTTCTCAGATTCTGGGGTCTGCTGCTCTCCTTCAACTGCCCCCTCGGCCTCGCCTGTGCCACGTGCGGCCTCCACCACTGTCCCTCTGTACACCAGATCTCTCAAGCTGTTTCCTTTTGCAAAATTATCTTGACCATTTGTGGCTTTTCCAAAACATGAAAAATTAGCTCGTCCTCTTTTGTGACAGCCTTGGTTTAGGTTTGGACTGAGGTGACTTGAAGTTTTCCATCTGGGGAAAGTGGCCATCTTTACCATGTCAGACCTGCTGCCCTTGAACTGCCCTTGAACATTGTCTGGCCTTTCACTTCTTTGCCTCCTCCTCAATATTTTTCATAAGATTTGATAACTTTATTCATAATTTAGTCTTGATGTTTAATTTTTCTTTTTTTTTAAAATTTCACAATATTTTGCTAGATATACATTTGGACTCCTTGTTATCTTTTCCTTTTTGATACTATAAATATTACCTTTTTTAAAATTACATAGTCAAAGAGATTATTATTTGTGAGCAAGAATACAACTGATTTTTGCATGTTGATCTAATACCCAGCAACACTGATGTCTATGTTATAAATTCTAAATTAATTATCATATTTCATATGCGTACAAGAACATAATAGTAAGATTATAATTCTTCCTTCTCCCAGGTCATTCACAATCTCTTTTTATTATCCTATTATAAATAAGGTTTTAATTAAATGGCTAGCTTCCATCTACAGTTCTTTTATTGATGCTATAAAAAAGTAAATAAAATGTAATAGCTTAATTTTCACTTACATATACATAGTCCAAAAACAAATCTGAAGAAGAGGTAGTTAAAAGAGACTCTGTATTTTATCAAGAGTTCGTGATTGATTGACAGCTAAAAGTGTCTTCTCACACTATCCATTTTGTGTTTTACTGCTTCATTCTGCACTCCAGAGGGATGGATTCTTTACCCACTTGTGTGGATAAAGGATCCAATTTCCATTTCCACAGGGTCTGAGTCCCTATGGGTCTTACCTATGTGGCCTGGCTTAGGTCTTCTCTGAATTTTTAACATTAGAATGAGGTGCCCCAACTGACACCCTAGGCTCCTGATGCTGTCCTTCCACCCCACATCTCCAATGGCTGCCTATTCCCCGTACTAGGCAGGGTTAACAAACCCAGCTGACAGGGAATACTTGTGGGCCTGCTGGATCAATGGCATGAGCAATCCAAACGCTCAAGTCAATAACTCAATGAAAATATTCCTAAACCCGATGTTGGATCACCTCTCCCTTAGACCCAAACTTGGCCTGACCAAGGAGAGCCCAAACTCATCGTGACGGAGAACAAATGTTCTGTACCTGGGCCCTTAATCAACAGGTGTTCTTGTTCCCTTCACCCATGGGTTCCTCAATCCAATATTTTGATTATGGGTCAAACAGAATTCTTTCTCTGTGATCTTTCAATGCATTTCTGACATTCTATATGACAACACTCCTTATCCTCAAGGTCTCTTCTCCCAGTTGATGGTGTAAGTGAATTTGTGTCTGATGACCGAGTGCCTGTTAGCATGAGCGAATGTCACTGTGACAGTCTGTCGCCTCATTTATTTCAGAGGGGCTTTTGAAGAGGGGCACTGGAAGAAGAAACGATGGAAAGACGACTTATAGAATCAGAACAGCTGAGGGACTTGTTCCTTTCAGGTCCCACCTTCTCTCTGTGGAATCCCTAAGAGAAAAATAGATTCCTGTGCTGCCAAGAATTCCACAAGGTTTGGCAACTTGACTATAACACTCTACCTGGGACCAAGGCAGTGAATGTAGCACTGTTTCGCCCAGACCCACAGAAGTAATCCCACAGATCCTTATGAGGAGGCCAGGGGACAGTCCTTCTCATTTCCTGGGAGTCCAGTGTTTGAGAGGATATGAGCACCGCTGAACTGCCTGAGAGGGCTGTTGCCTGACCCAGAGATCTCTGGAGTGCCACATCTGGTCATTTTCAGGTCTCAATTAAGCATTTCTCAATGACATCATTACTTCCACATTGAGCCATGATTTCTTGATGGTGCTCTGGGTGTTTTCTCAGAAGCACCTGTGTAATTTCAGCATTGTCTGGCATCTAGAGAAATGAGAATCTTCCAAGCCGGCAAGTCATGACTTATCTGTGCTGAACCTGTGCTTTCCCCGACCTTGTATTTTATAACACACGGTGGGAGAAACCAAGTTCTACCTGCGCACCCTGGTTGGAAATTTCCTCAGCTAAATCCTTCAGTAAATGAGGTACATTTTATACCTTCATATACTTTCAGGTGACAGCGCTGCCCCAGTGTCTCTAAAATAGCAGTCCTATACCACCTGGACATTTTAATCCATAGCTTCATTCATTAGGAGAGATATTTTAGTCTCTGAAACTCAATTAAATTTCAGGTATTATATCATGAAACAGTACTTCAACCCTCAATGAACACTGCCATTTTCAAGGAACTGAAAGCAAAATCTGGTGGTAAGAAGAAAAGTTGGATAAAGGAAGAGATGTGGCGGGGGGCGGGGGGGGGCAGCAGCCCCAAAAGACAAACACCAGTAAGCAAAGATAAATACATGAAGTCTAGGGGCCCAGGGCAGGATATGACATTCATCAGTAAGACACCTGATAGTTCTGTCTCAGCTCCAGAGGTGCTATTGTCCAACCACATGATTTTGAAAACGACTCTTTTCCTCCCTGAGTCTCATGTTCCTGCTCTGAGACACGTGGATCCCCAGTGCTCCTCTTGGCTCTGAAGCACCAAGCCTTGGCATGCTCAGATGCAGAGAACACACTGCCTCCCTCGTCCCCCCGTGTCTGTGGACTGGCCTGGCAAGGATGCCCTCAGCAAGCAGTGCCATCCCCGCCCAGCCCACTGCATGGTATCAGACACCTGCTTCCCCAGTCCACACTCAGACGTGACCTTTGGGTGTCTTTGCCGTCTTGCCTGTTTTTGGTTTGGTATTTTAGCTTCTCCAAATTGAACATCATGAACTCTGACTGTTGGCTGTCACTGTGATCACACCTGCCTCCTTATTGTTCTCTTCTATAGATGACATCTCCTAACACTTAGGAGACAACAGGGAGCTGCTATTACCTTTCCTCCTGGGCCACATACCTGCTGGAGTCTAACGTCATGGAATATTTTCTGAAAAAGTAAAAACGAAAATGAAAAAATCTAAGACCATTTTTTCTAGACCTGCTTGGTCCATGAGGAGAAAAGAACATTGAAAATGTTGTAAACCAGTGAAAACAACCTTGGGAAACTATAACAGAAAAAAAGTCTATGTAATCGACTGCATCATCTCAGAGAAAGAAAACAGAAAGTGGATATTAAAATAAGTTACCACTTAGAGAAACTTACTCAGCATTAAATAACATGGAAAAATTTGTTTCTGAACTTCTGAAGACACATCTTGACTATTTCATTTGGCATATATCTCCAATTTATTCACATCATTAGATTTATCCTGAAGATCTTACCCAAATATACTGTAAGAATCTTATTTTAGGTACTCAATCCATACATTTTCCTTCAAAGACTGTTAGTTTCATGTCTTATGAAGCACTATGTGATGTGTAGGGTGGAAGTAAAAATGAAATTTTAGGTTTCTAACTTCAAGAATCTGACCACTTATTCAAGCCGAGTATGTCATGTTAGTGAATGAGGCTAGGTAATGACTAATTAGTAAGTAAAATGTTCAATGTTAAACACAAAATGAAAATTATTTTCTGCACTGAAAATTATTTTTTACATGGCTTTGAATAGCTTTGAAAAAGGAAGGCTCACCTGTAATACCTTTTAACTATCTCAAGCGAACAGAGGTCGTCACGCAAGCCTTGCTCCTCCCCGCTCTCTCCTGCCTTGGGACCTCCATTCGGTCTGAGCCCACTTCCCACACCTTAAGCCATGAGACCTCCACTAAAAGCTGAGCAGGTGTTGCTGCCATGTCCTGCACTTCCAGAACTGGGAGCTAACCAATCCCTTTATAAATCACCCAGCCTCAGGCATTCTGTTATAGCAACAGCAGATAGACCAAGAATTACCAGTAAGATGGAGCTTACACTAATGGCCTCAGTGCTCAGATGGCACTAATACGTACAATATGTCTAGAACAGACTTGACATCAACAACACAGTGTTCATCTCTCTCCTGAAAATACCAGAATCTCTGTGTAACAAGAATTTATGGAACATTCTCTGTGCCAGTAAATGGTTTGAAATTTCTGCAGACATCAATCCAAGTTTCACAACTACACTATGAAGAAAGCACTACCATTACCCCACTTACAAGGAAGACATCCAGTCCGTTTTACAGAGGACTATATCAAGGCCCAGGCATATTACCTGTCTTGCTCATGTGTCCACAAGTTACAGAGCTGGGGCTTGAAGCCAATGTGGCATTGTAGTCTGTGTCCCCAGCTGTGAAAATGCCAGGCATTTGCAAGAGAAGTTTCTCCCAATGTAGTTCAACATCTAATTTTCAATTAAAAATTTTGTCACAGTTTCTTTCATTAATTTATTATGATATTGAACATTTTAAATTTATTTTTCATTGTACTTCTTTTGAAATTCTCTAAATTTAATTTTTTCTTTCAACTCTCTTGTTTCATTTTGTCACTTTAAAATTTTTGATTTCTCAGAATTTTTTGGATTAAAAACTCAGAAGTAGGGATCCAGCTCTGTTTCCAACACCTTGCCTGGAATAATCTATCCTTCATGGAGTGTCCACTGCTCTGCAGTCAACTTGGGTATTTGGGCTGGAAAGGAACCATGTGTGTCACAGATTTATAAACGTTATAATAATTGTAACAGCATTACAGAGAGATCATTTGCACACCATAAAATTAACTGACATATACAATCAATGCACACCATAATCCAGCTTTAGAATATTTTCAAAATCCCTGCCACATCATTCCGCCATGATGCTTCTGCCCTGGAGTTGGTGACCATGGATCAAATCCATTAGCAGTCATTTCTTTATTGAATTATGCAAATTTATGCAGAATAGACACTACATATTCGAGTATAATATCTCCACTTTTGTGCTCCTTTGAAGTTAGAAAATCAAAGATTTGGAAATAATGCTAATATTAGACATATCTTTCCTGGATGCTAATTGTAAATATCCTATTTTTCTGTAGAGATAATAAAGTAACAAGTTTTTACACTTTTAAACACATATTTGAAACACACATACACATACACATACCAGAGCTTTCATGTTAATGTTTGTTTTGAATCTTTAAGAGAGGCATGTAGTATGTAGCGTTTTATAAACTTTTGTAAATTATAGAATCCTTTGTTCTCGCTAAACTAGCCATGAAAAGCTCTTAAAAGAAAAAAAAAAAAAGACTGATTAAATCAATGCAAAGATGGGAACACCCAGAAAGTGTGTTCACAGATTGAAACCCCTATTCAGCCTTACAAAGGAAGGAAATTTCAATACATGCAACATCAGGGATGGACCTGGAGACATCGTGCTATGTGAAATAAGCCATGTGAAATGACCAAGGTCGTATGATTCTTTTCACATGATGCTGCCAGACCAGCCACATCCAGAGACACACATCTATAGTGCTCTGTGGTCCCATCTACAGTGGTAAAGTGGCACAGACAGGATTTGAACTGAGTTCTTTTTGTCTCCAGATGTGAGTTTTCTTCTACGTCACCTGAAGGAGACTATAACAGATGACAGCAGGACAGAGGTATGGACTTGATTATGAATTCAAGTGAAAGGCGCTTTGCCTGGAAGTCAGAGGAAGAAGTTAGGCCACCAAGGAGGCCCGAAACAGGATGCCTCCTTGGCCTCTGACCAGAGATTTCACAAGATCAGGCCTGTCCTTCTCTGCCTGCCCAACAGGGACACTGTACAGGGGACAGGATGGGGACCTTGGCTTTTTATGCCCACCCACCCCCTCGGTTCCTTCTGTGTTGTGACTATCCAGCTGTGGGGCTCCAAGTGTCCTCGAAGAGCTGCCTTTCCCATTGGAATGAGCTCCCTTCCTGGCACCACTAGGGTCCCACAGGGCCACACAGTCGCCTTGGGTCTGTAGACCATGAACTGCTTGGCAGGCGTCCGAGGGGTTTACTGCTGTGCGGTCAGAGCACTTATCAGGAGATCTATAAGCCATGAACTGCTGAAGATAAGAAATGCTGACGGATGTGTGTGTTCTTCCTCCAGCCCTGTCGAACCGCTCCTGTGGGCCCGTCTCAGTCCTCTGTGTCAGTGGTACAGAGCCTGCACTTTGCTGGGAAAGTGAGCAGGAAATGGTCATAATTATTTTAATTAATTATTCCTTGTTGATTGCTGTATATATGAAAAAAAAAATATATATATATATATATTTCCCCCCCCCCTGATAAAAAGTAGTAAGTTTTGGCTATCACAGTTGGCAAATTTGCATTTCCACTCAGTCACACGACAAACCTTACCAAGGGGTCACTCTGTGTAAAGTCTGTGCCAAGCCTTGAGATGTAAGGAACAGCCATTCTTGTAGCCCCCTGAGGACTTACAGTCAACCGACGGGCAGAGATTTTCAGACTTACAAATATTTTTTAAAGGGTCTTTCCGTTTGATCCTTTGAACATTCTTTTCTTCACTTACTGGCTATGTGACTATGATTGTTTGGGTCTAGAATGTTCCCCAAAGTCTCATGCGCTTAGAGGTGGGCTTTGGGGAAGGGATTAGATCATGCGGGCTCTGACCTCTTCAGTGCATTAACCCCTGGAGGCTGCATGAACTCCTGGGGTGGGACCTAGCTGGAGGAGACAGGTCACCGGGGCGTGCCTTGGAAGGGTTGATCTTCTCCCAGGCCCTTCCTCTTTCTCTGCTCCCTGGCTGCCATGAGCAGAGCAGCTCTGCCACATCCTTCTGCCACGATGCCTCCGCCCTGGAGTTGGAGACCATGGACCAAATCCTCTGAAACTGTGAGCCAAAATAAATCTTGCCTCTTCAAATTTCTTGTCAGGTTTTATGGTTACTGTGGCAAAAAGCTAACAGAAATAGTGGCAAAAACATTGATGTCTCTTTGCTTCCATTTCCTTATTTATATAGGAGAGGTGACAATGTTGTCTACCTCACGGGGTCATAGAGAGGATTAGATGGCTTACCCATGGAAATGCCTGGAAGACACAAGGAACTCTGTCTCCAGGTTAGGAGGCAATGGTCCCAAGTAAGCGTCAGACACTAGTGAACAAAGGCAGTAAGCAGGTGCACACTTGTACCTACTTCATCATGATCGTCCCTCAGAGGAGGCTTGGAGAGGGGGTTGCTGGAGTGTGGGCTGCAAGCAAAGAGAGGGCGGCAGGCCCAGGGTGAGGCGCAGAGATTCTACTGAGTTGTTTGGAGCACAGGCCACTTACAATAGGAGGAGAGGGCAAGCGTCAAAATAGCGCAGTGTGAGGCTGACACTAGAAACACAGTCATTTCACAGTTATGCTTATTCTTATGTCTATTTATTCATAAACTGCAGTATTACCCTCTGAGAAATGTTTTTCAGATGGTAATTCTGATAATGAGTTCAAAACAGACACATTTTAAATAAACCTTTATAAAGCAAATTATTTATTTGAAAAGGACAGGAGTGAAGATAGTGTAACTTGATGAAGATCACCACCTGAGGTCATGCATAGATTACTAAAATGAGTCCCTGGATGTGAGAATGGTAAGACAGACAGTGTCTGAGTCACTGTGCTGGAGTAACAGCGGTGGATCCCACAAAACCTGACAGACAATGAACACACAAACTTCAAAGACCAACACCCGGCCAAGACCATCAGCTCCATGGGAAGTACTATATTTTGTTACCATTGAAACTGGTAATTGTGTCATTTAAGTCACTCACAAATATTGGGCATCAAGGAAATTGTTAAAGTTCTATTGCATCCATTTCCATAAGTGCAGAAATGCTAAATGATTTGTTCAAGGTCACACAACCAGTGAGTTCTAATTTTGATGTTATTTCCACCATACCTCTATGTTTGAGCCCATGCATACATGCTCACACATGTTTATACACACACACACACACACAGAAACTATGGTTCATCAAGGGTTAGTCCACCCAAGCAGGAAGAAAGCTTTGGAATTTGGCAACCCAGAGGGTAATGTGCAGATAATACCATAAGTTTTTATCCTGGAAAATAAGGCAAGCTTTGTACTAACTGCCACTTATTGATCATCTATACCCACTCACCATGTTCAATCACTTAATCTGTAAAGTATGATTTATTTTAGTCTAATTTTAGCCCAAAACATTGAATGTGATACAGTAAGAAATACCAAGAGTTTTTACATTTCTTCAGAACACAACTGAGACATTAAAAAGTTTTAATGATGAATTAGACTAGTAGTTTACAATACACCCAACTTGGTCAAGGAGTTTTCTCAATTTTGTTGAGATACCACAATGACCTACAATGAAAACCACCAGGAAGTGAATAACTTGTTGAAACTTCCAAACGTCTATAGTCATTTTACCAGCACCACAGTAATCAGGCTGAGCTCTTCCATTATCAAGTTCCTGAACCCAGCCTTGGCAGGGTACCTACCGCTGCCCGTCCCTCCCCACCACTGTTGTGCTCTCTGTCACAACAGTTTTACTGGCTCTAGAGGCCTGTACATAGAATCCTAGAGTGAGCAGTCTTTTTTTTTTCTTTTGTCTGTAAAACCAATAACATTTGAGTGTTCATTAAATTTGGGACCCAAGTGGGCCCTTCTGGGGGCTAGTGCCACAGAATTGGAAGCCTCCCCCCCACAAGAAACTCTCCTTCCAGTGATGATATTTCTGTGCACTTTCAAAGTTCTCTGGGAAATATAACCTGGCCGTACAATGATATTTCCCTGAGGCCCGGGAAGTTCATGGGATGGATGACAACTACTGGAACTAGACTACATTCTGCTGAAACCTCATGTGAGCCGGAAGAGATGGTGGAACATGTAGTGGACATCCCAGTATAAAAGAAGTTGAAGGGATTGACAGGAAGGGCGTGCCAATTCATATTATGGGACTATCTATAATGCTGCCCCAATTTCTTATATATAGAGACATCATGAATCACTGTTTCAAATCCGTTTGATCTGTTTCCCTAATCTTTGCTTCAGTTTTATTTATCATTATGTTCACTTTATTTTCCATGTTACATTCGTGGCTCTGATTCTTTATTCAGAACAGAACTAACATCTATTTCACGGCATCCTCCCCTGAGCTGAGACCAGAACCATGAGCAGGTCCTTGCAGAAGAAGCCACGGAGACCTGATGGGGCTTTGTGAGCAGAGGGGCAGTGGGGGGAGCCAATGGAATGGAGCCTGCGGTCTCCATGCTGAGTGCATTCCCTGAATAACTAGAGTGCTTCTGTGTGAATGTGTCCCCAGAAGTTTCTGGGCTAGAAACGTAATCGCCCAGTGCACAATGACAGGCTTTTGGAGGTGGAGGGGTTAGATGAGGTCCTGGGGTGGGTCCCCCGTGAGGGCATCAGTGGTGTGCTAAGCAGCACAGACCCAGGCTGGCACACTTGCTCTGTCTCGTCATGTATCGTCTGCTTCATGGCATCTTTGGGCTGAGATCAGCATGTTATGGCACAGCAAGAGGACTCAGCCAATGCCAAGCAGATATCAGCACCCGCTCCAGGGCTTCCCAGCCTCCAGGTCAGGGAAGAAACCCAGCGATGATCTGCTCTCAGCGATTTTGTAGAGGAACACAAACCACACTAGGACATGAGGACCACACCAAAGCTGTCTTTTCACCGCCTCGCCACAAAGCCAGGGTTCCTGAGCCCATTCAGCTTCCCTGCCTGCCACCCTGGACACTGGAAGGAGGGGCTGACGGGCTCAGCCACACCCTCAGGACTCCAGTCCGACACAGGGTCAGTATCTGAAGCCAGTCCTCCTGTGAGTCTGCCTCTAGTGAGGCATCTCTGTGTCTCAAGCCTGACTTCCTCACTCTGATGCTCCTATTATGGTTTAGGTGTGAGGTGTCCCCAAAAGCTCATATGTGAGACAATTCAAGAGGGTCTAGAGGTGGGATGATTGGGTTGTGTGAGTCTTAACATAATCAGTGCATTAATCCCCTGATAGGGATTAACTGGGAGTTGACTGAAGGCAGGTAGGGAGTGGCTGGAGGAAGTGGGTCATTGGGGATGTGCCTTTGGGGTATATAGTTTGTCCTTGTTGAGCAGAGCGTCCCCCACTTCCTGGTGCCATGTCCCCAGCTGCTTTTCTGTGCCACACATTCCACCATGATGTTCTGCCTCACCTTGAGCCCTAAGGAATGGAGTCAGCCATCTATGGACGGAGACCTCTGAAACCGTGAGCCCCAATATAAACTTTTCCCCCTAAAATTATCCTTGTCAGGTCTTTTGATCTCTATTTCTTTAGCTCTTAACTTATTCATGCACCGCACTAGCCACTAGACATGGTTCCTACCCAAGGAGGCCTCACCGAAAAACACCCATCTCACTGCAGTGCTGGGCTAGAGGACTCCGAGGGCAAGAGGAGCAGGCTCCTCACATGCTCTGGTGTAACCAGGATGGCCTGGCCCCTGTGCCATCTGGGCTGAGGCCTAGAGAAAGCAGGAGGAGCAGACATGAACATCTTCCTGGGTACAGGAGGGAAACTTGAGCAAATTGCTGCTTTGGTATTTCCAAGACATTTAAATCTTACTTGTGCTTCCTATTCCCAACTAAAGACAGGGGACAGTTAAGAATGATTCAGCGCATGCACCAAGCCAACTCTCATTCTATTCACCACGAATCCCTTAGTCATCCCTCGTTCAGTGTTGATTAATTCCACTGACCTTTGTTCCGTGAGACCCAGAGCACAGGGCATTAGGACACGGCCTCACCTGCTGAGGACCTCGCTTCCTGCACTTTTGCTCAATGTCCCCTTGGGCTTTGTTCTCATGAGCTTGCTCACCCTGTGCCCCACAGTTTGCCCCTGACATCATTTCCTCTCTGCTCTTGTTCTCTAATGAGTTCGAGGCCTGTTTGAGACCTCTGCTCCTTCTGCCTGACGCTAACCGGCTGCCCCAGGCAGGGTGACATCTCAGGGCCATTCCTGATTAGGCTGGAAATGGCCTTCTTGCTTTCCTAACCACCTTTTAGCATCTAATACCATTAAAATACAGGTGAATTCTGCCCACTCCCTTGTGAAGTGGCACCCCCATTCTGCACCATAGCTGATTTTTGGACTATCAGCAAAAGAGTCTCTGAAAAAGAGTTCATTGTAGATAGACTTCCTATTTTCATGTCGCCATATTTACTTGGCCACTGGCCAAGAAGATACCAGCACTCCAGGTGCTGGACATCCCTTACTAGTTTTTCACAAACATATCCAGTATAGTACTTTGTAGAAATGTGCAAACAAGGCTTCTGGCCTTGAGCTGGGACTTCACAGAGATGTCTACATTTTTAAGATAAGTTACAATTGGGCTCCATGGTAACAGCTGGCAGGGGGAGGAAAGAGAGGGGAGAAGCAGCTCTCCCCTTCTCGGGTGTGGTCCTTGAAGAGTTAACTTGCCCAGAACAGTGAAAGAAAAAGCTTCTTTTATGTGAACTGCTGCAGACTGTGAACTTCTGAGCCCCTCCCCTTACATGCTGGGTATAAAACTCTGAAACTCCCTGAACTCGGGGTTCAAGGGATTAATTGATTACAGCAAAAGCTGTGCCCTCTGAACCTGGCCGCAGCCAAATAAAACTGTTTCCTGCTGTCTTCAGTGCCTTGCCTCGTTTGTCGCTACAACACTTGAAGCTCAGAATAGGAGCTAAGCTCACATGAGGCCCCAGACCATCTTCACATCAAGGCCAAGTTCTTATATAGAATTACAGAAAGGTAGGTCCAAGATGAACAGGAAAACATACTTAGCGCCTGAAATGATAGGTGAGTTGAAAAAGCCTCTTCTGACACATGACTGTCCTCATCCACAGAGATCTTTACATCTCTGCATTAATTCAAAGGCGCAGATACAAAGTCCAGGGCTCCTGGGCTTTAGGGAGTTACCACAAAATGAGGAAGAAGACATTAAAACAGGAACCTCAATCATAGGGTACAGCCAGTTAGAATGGTGTGAACAGGACTTACGGCTTGATGAGGCTTAAGAGTAAAGGCCATTGTGACCCTCTCTAAAAGGAAAGCATCACCCACAGGACCAAATACAGAGCCTGCTCGTTCCTTTGGCCACTCTCCAGTTCCCAGCTAACACAAGTTCACTCCTGCTGTGGTTGAGCAGGAAGGGGAGCTAGCACTTGTGAAGAGCCTCCCTCGTGCCTGGCTCTGCCCTTTACGACACAAGTTCCATTGACTTAAAACCCATCTCAAACCCCCAGAACATGCTACCAGCAGTCCCACGGGAGCCAACAGAGGATATCACTTGAGTTAGCTGGAGAACTAAGTCAAGCATTTTTAAAATGTGTTCATTGTGCCCCAAAGAAGAAACAAGAAGTTTTAGAGAAATATGGCTCCAACCATATAATCCCACCATTCCTGACACCTGCTCTGGAATCACTCTGGTGCTCAGGGTTTTTCTCTTTATAGTTTGAGGCCAGATTGTAACACTTCAGACATACAGTTCCAAAGTATAATTAATAATAATATGAATAGCTAACATTCGTCGCATGCCAGGCCCTCAGTGTTTGGCAAAGACCAGCAAGACTCAATCTCACAGCAATCTTTAGAATGCATTTGACCTTGTGCCCACATTCCCAGGTTCACAAATGTGCATCAGGGTTTATTTTGCCCAAGGTCATAGAACAGATACACATTCTTACAATCCAGAAGCGTCAACTGATCCCAGACCCAAGACCCCTGAAAAATACTCCCTCGCTCTCCAAAGACTTTGATGTTTCATGTTGCCTTCTTTCCTTGAAATAGAATGTCAAATGTCAAGATTGTTTTGGGGTTTTCTGTTGAATTTTGAACACACTTTTATGAAAATTAATTCATCCAAATAGTATCAAGGGTTTTCATAGAAGGTATTTTATTATAGGAATAGTTTACTTTTATATCGATACTCAACTGTTTGGGGGTGAACTTTGACCCCATATATGTAGCAGTCGTAATCCCCAGGACCTCAGGAAAAGGCCCAATTTGGAAACAAGATGTTCAAGTTAAGACGGGGTCATTAGGCGAGCCATAACCAACGTTATCAATGTCCTTATGAGAAGGAGAATGCAGAGGAAGAAGCCACACCGAGGCTGGGAGAAGATGGCTCTGTGAGCCCAGGGAAGAGCCTGGGGCAGCCCTTCCCGCCCAGCTGCAGAAGGAGCCCACCAGCTGCACCTTGCTGTTGGACCGCCCCCTCCAGAGCTGTGGGACAGTGAATTCCTGGTGCTGTGTTGATGGCACCCAGTACCTAACACCCACGGTCCACCTCCCCCCAGCCTGCAGCTCAGGACACCAGCACTCCTCTGCCTCTCACTCTCCCACCAGGGAAGCAGCAATCTTAGAAATTCGTTCACACCAAGGCTTTGGTCCCAACCAGAGATTTTTACTTCATTAAAGATGAAAAGCTCACTATTTGTGCCAAGAAATAAATTTCAGGAATTATAATTAGAAGTGAGAGAACTTACGATCAAGAAGAGCAATTTTCCTTTCCTGTCTTGTCATTCCCCGCTTTACTGTCCTTAGTTACATGTCACATGTTCCCACTGAGAAAAGTCCCAAATCTGATATCAAGCTCCAGTTTTATTACTTTAGGCTAAGTATAAAACATACAATGTTGAACGTACTCATTCTCATCAGGAATGGGTCCAGTCATTTTCAACTAATTCACTTCATAAATGACTAAATATAACCAAAAAGAAAAAATAAAACATATTTTAGAAACAATAGAATATCTTTTAATAAATAAATAAATGAAAAGAAATGAAGAAATAAACTGAAAAAATATTAGCCAGGAGCAGGGGCCCACACCTGTGATTCCTGAAGCTCAGCGGGCTGAGGCAGGAGGGTTGCAAGTTTAAAGCCAGCCTCAGCAACTTAGTAAGGCCCTAAGCAAAATAAAAAATAAAAAAGGCTGGGGATGTGGCTCAGTGGTTCAATCCCTAGTGCCAAAAACAAAACAAAACAGATTAATTTGTGTAGTCACAGAAATCAGTGAAAATGCAAATCTGAGGGAATAAATACTGCAAATTTTCATCACCATCCAGTCCTCTTTTGTCCTGGATTGAGTGTCCACAGAGTGGCAATCATGCCCAGTACTTGAGATGAGCAGGGAGCATGTGGCTGGTCCTGGCCCAGGAGGTAGGAACAGAAGTCACATGTGCATGTCCAGCGTGGGGCGGGAAAGCCCCTGTCTTGCTGTCCAGATCCTCTCGTCCATCCCTGAGACAGACAAGGAGGCACAGGGCTCATGGTGTAAAGGAGAGTTCCAAGCTGCCTAGGTAGTCATGGCAGGAAGGACACTTGTGATATGCCTGCACAGCCAGAGGCTCTGCCTGGTCAAGAGTGCAGGCTGGATGCATGTATGGAGTATCACAATGAACCCCATTAACAGGTACAACTAAAGGTGACAATAAAAGTAAAATAATAAATTAAGATAGTTTAAAAAATAATAATGTGCATCAGGTCAGTAACCAGTATTGGGGTGTTACAGTGGCAAAGCCGATTTCATCTTCTTTCTCATGTATAGTCTAGGTTCAAAGGAAACCTCTAATGCTCAGCTTTCCAGCCTCACCGACAAACGTTTTCACCCCATCCCACATCAGACAACTAGGTTTCTCATCCATACACCTGCTCTCCCCATCTTGGTCACATTCCCCCCGTTCCCTCAAGTTCTGCAAACCATCCTTGCTTCCTCATGTTCTCTCCCAAGACTGACACAGCATCAGGTGCCCAGGGGTAGGTCCTAAGCCCTAGAGCACTGCTGATTTGTGGTTCCATGTCATCTGAGAAAAAAAATACAGTGTTAAAATGAGTGGTTTGTGCCTCCGTGTCCTCTCTTAGACTGTATAAGATCTCCCTATCATTTCAGAGTTTTAGAAAATGTGTCTAATATGTAGGGGCTAATAGTTGGGCTATTACACATCTAGACCCAATAAAAATCCCGAATATTGAGACTTTTTGTCTTTTTAGTTGTCCCCAGAGCACCTTGCCTAGCTCTGGTGGAAGATGGGTACTTAATACATATTAATACACTTGACATGAATAATGAGCTCTGCTATAATAGGCTCATATTGTATCAATAATTAAACTTTTAGTCAAATCCTGTGATAGAGAACAAGGCTTCACCCACCTTGGAAAGGGCAGGAAGCCCTTGATAATGACAAGATTAAAGGCCTATTAATGTCTCAGAGAAAGTACGGCCATTAACATCTACCTACCCTGCCTCCTACTTTTAATGGTATGTCACTTTAGGACTTAATATGTTGGCTAACAAAACTCAATTTTCCTCTTATTTGATGTTTTTCTTTGTTGCCTGTCTACTGGAGACTAAGGTCAACAAATATGGAGCTTTGGGGCACAGAGAAGTCCTAGGAGACATATCTCAAATTGCCTATGGAGAAAGAACTATTAAGCAGTTGTAAAACAAATAAACTGTGCCTATACATGAAATTGCCAACCTGAATTAAGGACACTTAAATTCCATTAAAGAGAAATAATCTGAGGATGAGAGAAAAGCATCTCTTAAAAAGAAATGTCTGAGATAATAATCATCATGGTGAAGGGTTACGTGAGATCACTAAAATAGCTGACATTGGAAACAGATTGGGACCAGCTCCTGAAGCACGGATCTGGGTGGCAAAATTTTCTTCTTGTGTCCTCTGGGTCTCCGCAGAACAACGCTCTCTGCTTATAAGTGAAGACAATGCACTTTGTGGAACTCGAGATTTATTTGTAGAGAATCCACTATGAGAATGTCATTTTATCATGATGACATTGATGCTATATTGTTAGTCAGGCACAGGGTGTCTGTCCGTCTTTCTTCTTTCATTATTTATCTTTCTTTTCCTTCACTATGGGCCTCTCTCACTCCATAATTTCTTTCCACCTCTCCTCAACTACATATATTTCCCCCAAGCTGACAACTAACTGAAGGTCCCCACACCCAAAGGCACACCTTTAAATCATGCCTCACACAGAATTGCTGAGGAAAATATTTTTTATTTAGAGGAAAACCATATTATAAGGAATTTAGTCTTATTAAAATCCCACTTTGGTTTGATTTCCTATCTCTACCAAGGCACTGTTCCACAGCAAGGCCAATACTATGGTGTTCTATTAAAGGTACCTTGGTTTCCTGGGCCTCAGGATGCATTATTCCTAATATAATTTCACTCTAGCATTTCAACAAAGCAAATGCCCTAAAAGTAAGTACCCAATGAGGCCTCATTGGCCAGATTTCCCTGCTGCAGGACCCCATTCTCCTTTTAGACACAGTGTCATTGAATTATTCTGATGATTCAAATGAATTTCCCTCCGTTTCCTCGAGGCTTATGAATTTTTACTGTTGCAATGAAGTGTTGGCAACAGAGTGGAGTAACTGAGAGATGAGCTTTGGACCGAGAACCCCTGGATGGGGTGCGTTGGGGTCCGCGGGCCGTGCTGGGGCGCACACTCAACTCCGCAGAGCCCCTTTCCTCATCTGTAAAATGATCCTGCTAGGAGTAGGTTATTTAAAGGCTAAACGAGGGGCTGGGATTGTGGCTCAGCGGTAGAGCGCTCGCCTAGCACCGGTGGGACCTGGGTTCGATCCTCAGAAAAATAAAGGCATTGTGTTGTGTCCCTCTACACCTAAAAAAATAAATATTCAAAAAAAAAGGCTAAATGAATGTGCACATATAAAATACTTCAAAACATACCTGGTCATTGTCCTTACAGGCCATCTTTTAAAGTTCAACTCTTAAAATTTGTCAATAACTTTGTTAGTTTTATGCCCTGAACAAGCTCTGAGAAGTTCATTCTAATTCCTATAAAGAGATAAAAGATGACTTTGTCACAGGTCATCGGACAGAACTGAATGCTTCCCAACTGCCCCTGGGCCTGTGCTCCTCAGCGCACCCTGCAGGGCCCCCTGCTGGCCACCTCCCTGTGAAGTGTCCTGGGCACCTGCACACAGCCTGCTCGCCCTCACCCGCTTGAACCTACAAGGAACTTTCTGCCCTGCAGGCTCAATGCACCCACCTAGGATGCTGAACAGGACAAAGGGGGAGATGCACAGAAATGCTTTAAAAGCTAAAGTTCCACAGAAGAGAAGGAATTAAGAATTTAAGTGAGGTCAGGTGGGGTGGAAGGTCACGTGGGGTCTGTACCTACAGATTAGGACACACAGGTGTGCGATCATGCTAAGAGAGCCCCACGACAGCACCCAGGAGTGCTCTAGTCCACTCAGGCTGCTCCAGCAGAACACCTTGCACTGGCCAGTGCACAGAGGACAGGCAGCAGACCCCAGGTTCCCGAGGCCCTGGAGGCCAGGATCAGGGGACCAACCAGTAGGTCAGCCGTCTGTGAGGACGCCTTCCCAGGAGCGGGAGCCACCATCTCCCTGAAGCTCTTCCTTGAGAGAGTAGAGCTCCCAGGACCGCATCCTTCCAAGGCCCCCCCCCCCTTAATACCAAGATGCATTAGGTTTCAACGTGTGAATTTTAGGGCACCTAAGCTTTCAGACCACAGTGTCATGTGTACCCAGCACATTCTGCCAGGAAGCCTTCCATTAAAATGAGAGGTGTATAAGTTCCTAATATAAGTGAGTGATTTACAAATTCCATTTTACCTCAGAAATTTCTCAGTCTATCCAAAGACATCAATAACGATAATGAAGGCTTTCAGGCTTCATTAAGTCAGAAAGAGCCAGGTAATATTCATACAGTCATCCCAAAGTATACTATGGGAAAAGTACACTAGTTACTAAAAGGCGATTCTGAAGAATTGTTTCCTTTTGGAATAATCTTATCTCCTAGATGTTCTCCTGGTTGTATTTTGTCCTGGAGACGTGATATCATTTTATTGGAAAGTTGCCTTCAATGCCTAGAGTTAGAAACAATTATAAATGGTTCTCACAGATTGTATCTTAGATAGTGTAGAGAAGCTGCTGATCAGAACTGCATTTGCTCCCCTCCTCTGGCAAATGGTGTGGGAGTAAAAGGGCACAGAAAACAAGGCTCAGTGCCAACAGCAAGGCCTGTCTTAGCACAGAAGCCTCAAATACATTGGCTCTACCTTAGTGGGGACAATGGATTAAGTGACCCCAAAGCAGAAGAGACGAGCAAGGGAACTAACCGCCCATAGACTGGCGCACAGGGGACAGAGGGCACTAGTGAAGCTGCAGTCTCCTGCCTCAAGGTCCCTTCCCAGGCCCTGTGTTCACATGGTCATCTGATTCTGAAAATTCACTTTGTAGAGCAGGGTCTCTAAATTTTATAAGCTTCAGGGCCCACACCTCTCCAACAGCTCCCCATGATAGCGTTAGAAGGAATGGGTGATAAAGTGTAAAAGCAAAGGTGACCAGGGTCACTGGGGCACTCCTAATATAAGCCCCCTCTGCTGGATTTGCAGTTCTCAGTGTGTCATTTCTGCCCTGTCCTGCAAGCCTCTGTTATTTCCTCCCAAGGGTGTCTCCTGGCAGGATGGAGGTGAGGATGCTGTGTCTGCCTATGTAGGCAGCAGCTCTCCCAGCACAGTCTGAGTCTCCACTCTGGGGCTTTATTCTTCCATCCCCAGCCTTTGGTGGGCGAGCTGTGGAGCTGTGTTGCTGCTTCTGAGCTGCTCCCAACCCTAGTCTAGATAACTCTTCCTGCTGGAGCAGCATCAGCTGCTCCTCTGCATCTCTTTCCAGCTCCCAAACATTTGCTGGTGTCCCCCCCTCTTGCTTCTCTCTCTTCCTCCACCCTTCTCTTTCTCATTTATGCCTTTGAAAATTCCCTCCAAAAGTACCCACCGTATTTGAGAGGCAAGCCAAACCTTCTGATTCCAAAGACGGGCTGGAGAGGACACTTGCCAAAATGGCCAGGAGATCTCCAAAAACTAAGTCATGGGGGGAGTTTATTTTAAAAGATACCATCAAGGAGAAATAATCAAGAGTGAGATGGTTAGAGCAGTTCAAGAAACAAACCACCAAAGACAGGAAGGAAGTAGTGGAAAATGTGGACACGCACAAATTTTAAAACTATCGTGAGGAAAAATTCACCATAAAAAAGCAAATGGAAGCACATAGTAGGAGAATAAGTGCCTTCAACACAGCAGGCCAAGAACAGAACCAACAGTGGACACAGAGCTCCCAGCAAGGCAGCTCCAAACCTGACCTGTGCATATTCTTAGGCCCAGCTACCTACCTCAATGGACTCATCTGGCCGATTTATTGGAACTTAAATAAAACAGTATATTAAGACCATGGATACTCACTGCATCATTGCAGATGAGCAATGCATTTTTAAAATACCCACTAAAAGGGCTGGGGTTGTGGCTTTCCTAGCAATGTGAGGCACCATGTTAAAATACATTAATAAAATAAAGGTATTGTTTCCATCTACAACTAAAATTTTTTAATTAAATATTCATTAAAAGTTCCAGTTAAATAATCTATGGCATATTCATAAAAGTCATTTACTACATAGATATTATAAAGAATAAAGTAGACTTTTACTTGCTATTATGGAAATAGTTTCCAGATAATGTTAACATAAAGATTTTATAAAAGTAAACCATTTACAGCAGTGCACAAGGTACATTCTCCTTGGTTTATTTTCATACATGCATGAATTGATGGACCAAACATTTCTAGAAAGCAATGTAACAAATTACTATCTCTGGGAAATGAAATGGGGTTTCAGGCACAGAAAGGAGATACCATCTTCTATATGTTTGATTTAAAAATAAACATGTAAATAGCTTGTATTTATGTAAAAAAGAAAAGTAAAATTTTTAATATTTAAATATTTAAAATTAAATTTTATTTATGATAAAAGAGTACTCAACAGAGAAATAAAGCAAAACAAATACTCAAGAATACTTATCTACATCTTAAGGGGAAAGCATAATACAAAGGGTAATGTTTACTTAGAACAAGTTGTCCAAAAATAACGGCTTTCTTGAATCCTGCTTTCACTTTATAGTAAGATGTATTCTAGCCAAATCTCAGACTTAACAAACATTCGGCTGTTAATTAAGCCATAAAATAATTTGAAGAGAATATAAATGAACCTTTAATAAACCAATGCATTTCAAGACTATTCAAAAATAAATGCCAGGCTCTGCTTGACGGTGCACACCCAGAGTCCCAGGTGCCCAGGGAGGCTGAGCAGGAGGGTCAAAAGTTCAAGGCCAGCCCAGGCAACTCAGTGAGACCATGTCACTGAATAAAACTAAGATAAAAAGGGTTGGGATGTAAAGTGCTCAGGTTTAAGCCCCAGTATCACAGAGAGAGAGAGACAGAGAGAAATACAAAGAGACCTACGTGGTAAAGGGGTCTGAATTTCTGTTTGGTTATTTCCAGTGGAACCCACTGTCGCATTCCCAAAGGTAATGGACATGAGTGTTGTCACAGATGTCCATTGTCTGCTTCCTGTCCTTCAGGAGACCACTGTGCCTGTAGTTCGAGTGAGGTAAGCCAACCCAGAGCAGGGACGGGAATGGGGTGGGCCGATTGCCTGGCACCAGCCAACAAGGCCCATTTTCTGGTCACAATGCGGGGACAGGGAGTGTTGAGTACATCCCAACGGATGAGCGGCAAGAAGATGTTTGCTAAGGTTTTCTGGAACAGAGGGGTATCTTCCTTTTTCCAAGGAAGACACTAGGAGATCTCTCTTTTTTGAAAGCATGTGATGTAAGAACCCAGGCCTGGAACTATCAGAGTCACTGTTGCAGGAGCAGAGTGGGAGGTACAGTGGCACTCCAGGGCTAGAATGAAACCAAGCAGGTGGCCCAGGGCAGACTGGGAGCCAGTGCTGGACCCAGGACTCTGCTGGAGTTGGCAGATGTGAACTCTCCGCTGCCGGGCTTTCCCTAGAAAACCCAGCAAATTAACTCGGTTGTTGAAAACAACTTGAGTCTCCCATGACTTCCAACACAAATGGTCCAAATCATGCATATTGAAGCAGATATTTTTTCATGGCAGTTTTCTTTTTTTTCCAAAGATGGTTTTGGAGTCATCCACAGACAGCTCAAAAAGTATGAAAATCCAGTTACACAACAGGAAGAAATTCCTTTTTGAATAAATAATTCATGAAGGGACTCCACAGAATATAATCCACCCAGGCACACTTAAAATGGAAGCTGGTTATAAACAATTTATATTCTTTTAACGTGAAAGTAATAGCCTTCATCTCTTAGGATTTCACAGTTTGTAAAGCTGTTTTATGTGCATTATCTCATTCAATCTAGGAAACCAGAAGAAGCGTCCGTTGGCCAGGCTCCCAGGAGGACACTCTCAGGAGGAGCTGACGTCTCTCAATGTGGCTGACACTGATGCTGGTTCTCCCTGCTGTGTTCTGTCGTCGCACCAGTGCCAAGCACCCAGAATAGCCGTGCCCACTACTCACCTGTCACCCCACATCTTACAAAGCAAACCCACAGTCTTTCTGTGCAACGGCCCCTGGTTCCACAGCCTCACTGCCAAGAGAAAGCTCTCGGGCTCATTGGGAGACAGATTGAGCATGAAACTGCCCACATTTACCAAGCATATAACATTTGGGAAGGATATTTAAACACCCTGAGTCTTTGATTTATCATGTTAAAGTGGGAACAATAAACACCCACATCACAGATTTTTTAACTACTAAGCAAGAAATTTTCTTTACATTCTTTTATTTTTCCTTTGACCTGTCAATCTTCTTCAGTTTTTCTGTTATAAAAACATGCAGTGTCCCTTCTCCAATTTATGCTAGATCATTTTGTTCCCAAGCTTAAAGTCTTTCAATGACTACTCATTTCTAAAGGGTACAGTGTGAATCCCACATCGGGTTTTCACACCATGGCTGGGGCCCTCTTCCCACTCTGCGCCCATGTCCCCGTGTCCTGCCAAGTACCAGTGCTGCGGGGTGCCACTCCTGCCTTGCAGGGCCTGGCATTCCCTCAGCAGGATTGAACTTGATTCTGGCCCTTTTTCTCTGGCCCTTTTACTTTGGAAATTCTGTAAATTCTTTCTCCGTGAACTTAAACCTTTCTGAAAGCTGATGGCAGGCCTTTATAACCACGGACTGTATTTCTTGGGACCTTGAAACCATCTTTTGAAACATAAAGCTCAGCAGAACGCCATCTCCCCGTGTTTCCCTTGAAGGTCGGGGGCCTACCTCAGGGCCTTGCTCTGCTGAGCTGTGCACTGCCTCCTGTCACTCGGGTGGGGAAGCTTCTGTCAGAGGCTCTGTGCGCTCCCTCACCTGGACTTCGACACCCTGGCGCTGTGCTGTACATTTGATGTTTCAGAGGTGGGGCCTCTTGCTAGTTGTTTCCCAAGATGGCTTTGGCTTTTCAAGGCCTGTTGTGGTTCCATATAAGTTTGGGGATGGTTTCTTCCATTTTGAACAATGTAAGCTCAAGCTCACTCACTCCCAGCATAAGGGACTCCGTGGCTCAGCCTGACCTCATTTGTCTCTCAGGAGGAGGGCCCCTCCCATGTGTTCTTTTCTAGGTCGGTGGTTCAAATTGCAAACATTTCCAGGAAAACCCACAAGCCCACCTACATCCTGCTTGGCAAAGCAACATACCCCCAACTGCTGGCCTGAGGACTTCAGCTCCCTGGGTTTGAACTAATGACCAAACCACAAACAAGCCAACCAACAAAAAGCCCAAAACACCTGCTCAGCTGGGCTCGTAGAAGGGCAGACACTAGCACCCAGTACTGTTGGTGGTGCCTGGCCCTTTTCCTCCCTGGAAAGTGAATGCAGTGTTGTCTTCTGCTCTCAGTTGGGGTACTGTGAAACCTTTCACTCCCTGTGCACCTGTCATAGACCAGGTTGGCCGAACATCTTGGTGGCCCACAGGGGAAATTGCTTCACCTCAACCTCTGGGACCCAATCTCTCCTCCGATCAATAAAAAACTTTACTTCTTAAATCCTCTCCTGAAAGAGACATTTCCAACCTGTCATCATCCTCTAGTTGAGGTCTGCCTGGGGGGATGCCCACATCATCCTCTCTCTGTCATTGAGACTTGTTAGAGATTCTGCTGAGACCCTAAGTTTCTCTGAGTTCGATTTGGTGGATGTGCCGCCTCCACACTTTCAAGCTGAAAATGTTCTCCTGTCCCAGTTCAGTCCCCTTCCTCCTGAGAGTTGTCAGTATGGGCACAACTCACTCAGCCCCACCAAAGGGCTCCCCTCTGGGGTGCCTCCATAAAATGGGAACCCGGGACAGACCCATCTTAAAGAGAAGACCCTGATGTTCCATGGAGATGTCATCTGGCCCTGATACAAACAGGAGGACCAAGAGGGTGGGTCCCAGGGGTGTTCCTCAGTTTCAATACTGTCCTCCAACTTCATCTCTAAGGCCACCATTTCCAAAAGCGGCCCAATGTCACCCTCACTTATGACCTGACATGGTGAGATGTTCCTGCTACTTCCACTTCCTGTCTCAGTGAGGAAAAAACCTAAGGCCAAAGAACACACGGAGGCTCACACTGCCAGCAACCTAGTGAATGTCCACCAGGCCTACTGTGGTGCAGTCCCTGAATGAGAACCGCCCTGGGTTTTCAAACTCTGCCCGATGGTTCCCAGGCAGTAGGCAGAAAGGCCAGATTCCATATGCTGTCCTGCTCATTGAGGGAAATGGCCAGCCACCCAGCCTGTCAGTTACGGTAAAGTGAAAGGAATCACTCAGGCAGTGAGGAAAATCCCTCCCTTCTTCTCTTCTGTCTACCTAACACCTCCGCCTTTTCACTGACTTAAATCTCTAGTCACCAGAGGGAAAATCAGTTCCAGCCACGCATTTCATCTCAGTCAGTACCTGGTATTTGTCCAGACTCCCTAGCACGCTCTCCCTTCCTCCATCATGATCATAAGGATTGAAGTAAAACTCCCAAACACTCCAGAGACTCCTCTTGTTCCTGGTGTCCTGGAGATCAGATGTTTTCACATTCATTGTTAGTCATCATCAATTGCTTTTACCTCTCGGTCAAATTTGTTCCTAGCTATTAGTTTGGAGAAAGGCTGTTGATTTTTGTAGTTTGGATTTTGTATCTTGCAACTGTACTAAGTTCATTTATTAATTTTTAAGAGGATTTTGATGAAATGTTGTGGGCTTTTTTTTTTGTTTGTTTTTTGCTGTTATGTTTTTTTTTTTTTTTGTACCAGGAATTGAACCCAGGGACACTTAAACACTGAGGCTCATCCCTGCATTTTAAAAATACTTTTTATATTTTATTTAGAGACAAGGTCTCACTGAGTTTCTTAGGGCCACACTGAGTTGCTGAGACTGGCTTTGAACTCACAATCCTCCTGCATTAGCCTCCCAAGCTACTGGGATCACAGGTATGTAGGTGGGTGCCACCGAGCCTGGCTTGATGGAGTATTTAAGATTTTATATTTATAAGATCATGTTGTTTGCAAATAGGGGCAGTTTGACTTCTTCCTTTTAAATTTGGATGCCTTTTATTTTTTTTTCTCCCTACTTGTTCTGACTGGGACTTTGTGTTGAATTAAAGTGGTAAATGTGGACATCCTTCTCTTATTCCAATGTGATGTTGCTATGAGTTTTCCCTATATGGTCTTAATTGTATGCAGGTATATATATTATGTATGTTCCATACTTAATTTGTTGAGAATTTTTAACATAAAGAAAAGTTCAATTTTGTCAAATGCTGTGGTACTAGCATAAAAACACACACACAGGCCCGAAACCCATCCACATATCTAATTCCAACTGATAAGGAACAGCATCTCTGATAGATGGTGCTGGGAAAATTGGATATTCACATGCAGATGATTGAAACTTGATCTCATCTCTCACGATATTAAAAAAATCAGCTTCAACTGGATCCAAGATATAGAATACTAGAAGAAAACTTCAGGAAACAACAGCATGAGACTAGACGAGGATATTTTGGGGTAAGATTACAAAAGGACAGGCAGTGAAAGCAAAAGGAGATAAGTGGGATTGTATCAAGCTCAAATGCTTGTGCACAGCAAAGAAAACAGAGGGAAGGACTAATACATAGATAATGGGGAAATATCTGTAGACCCTATATCTATAAGGCATCAATATCCAAAATGTATAAGGAACACTAATAGCTCTACAACAACAACAACAAAAAATCATCCAACTTAAAAAATCGCACACAAAAGACTTTAATAAACATTTCTCAAGAGAGGACTGGCAGATGGCCCACAGGTATTTGGAAAAATATTCAACAACACTAATTATGAGTATGTTGAAGACACATCTGCAGTCCCATATCATTTCAGCATCACGCACAACAGCCATGACATGGAACCAACCTGATAATGAATGGATGGATAAAAAGGGCACATAAATGATGTATTGTTCAGCGTAATGGTTAAGAGATGTCGAAGATTAAGAGGCTTCTGGATATGTCAATGAGGGTGTGTCTGGGAATAACTGGCATGTGGAATAGTGGACTGAAGTGGAGATCCTCCCTAAGCGAAGGCAGCACTGACCAATAGGTGGGAGGTTTGGATGCAGTTAAAGTCAGCAGAACAAGGAAGTAGCACCAAATGCAAGCTCCATTCTTCTTGATGGGGTCCTTGAATTTTTTTAAAATTTTTTTTAGTTGTTGATGGACCTTTGTTTGTTTGTTTGTTTATTTTTATGCAGTGCTGAGGATCTAACCCAGGGCATCACACATACCAGACAAGTGCTTTCCCCCTGATCCACAATCCCAGCCCCTTGGACAGGCTCCTGATTGCTGCTGTGATCACCTGAGGACATCAGACTCTTGATCCTTCACTCTTCTAAAGCAGATTTTGCCAGTGGTTGTGCAGGAAGTTTCCAGAAGCTCTCAGTCTTGGAATGGGGCAGCATCGTTGATCCTGCTTTTTCCGAGGCGTCAGCATTTTGGACTGCACACCTATGGTTCCTCCAGCTCTCCAGCCTTCGACGGTCATTGTGGACTGTCCAGCCTCTGGTTGTGTAAGCCAATCTAAAAAATCCCCTTTTTATAAGCATAAAATAACCACTGATTCTGTTCCTCTAGAGAACCCTGACTAATGCATTCAGCCAAAATCAAAATCCCTTTCCTTCCTGATATGGATGAAGCTGGAATGTTGTATGTCAGGTGAAGTAAGCAAGGCACAGAAAGAGGAACACTGAATGAGATCAATCCAAAAGGGTTGATCTCACAGAAGTAGAATAGAGAGGGGCGGTTACCAGAGCCTGGGAGTGGGAGAAGGAGGGAGTGGTGGAGAGAGGCTGGTTGAGGGGCTTCCTGAAAACAGAAGCTTTACTCCCAGTTTGTTCTGAGGTTCACCAGTGCTGGGTGCTCAGTTACTCCCCACAATGCTTGGTGGCCATCAACCAGAAGGAACAGAAAGCCTCTTCCTGGGCTCCCTGTCTCAGATGCCTGAAGAAGGCTGTTAGAGCTAGAGTTGAAGTTGGAGGAAGACCCTTAAGTAGACCAGGAATAAAATGCTAGTGCTGGCTGTTCAGCAAAGACAATGAGAATTCCCACACCCCACTGTATGCTCTTTCCTTTCTTGAAAAAAGCTGCCCTTTCGAGGAAGTGGAGGCAAACCAACAAATGGGAAGCTACCTGGAAAAGTCTGGTTCCTCCAAATAAAACGGATACATTTGTTTGATATTTCCACATGTGTTAAGCCTGCAGTTCTCTTCCTAAGTAAGTTTTAAGTATTAAGAAGACAAATGCATCATGACTGTAAAAACAAGAAGAGGAGAAAGAGAACCAGCCACCTGAGTGCTCAACTTCCCAGGAACTGTTCTAAACAGCTGCAAAGTGGCCACAGATTGGGAACTATTCACACTGAGGCAGTGGGCAGCCCAGCCAGGACGGGAAAGAGGCAGCCTGCCTGGGCACCTGAGACCCTGCGCTCTGCTCGGCAGTGCAGCAGTGTGCTCACCTACCTGTTGTGGATTTATACACTCTAGTGCAAATCATGTTGCTAGTGCTAAGTTACATTTGATGTGTGTTTGTACATGGTAATGAGTGTATAGGAAACAATCTCTAACTTTTGCTTACACACAGCCCAATATTTAAGGGAGAAGATTATGTAAAACTCCTTCCCACCATGCTTTGCTGACCACATCCACTTGGGAAACAGATGATCAAAGAAAAACAAAGGTTGGGTACACATAAGACCGTTATCACCACTTGACTCTCATGCACCTTCTAAATCTCTCCACTTGGAATAAAGTAATTACGAGTGAATACTATTTTTTCTATATAAATATTCTATGATTTGTAGCAAAAGTTTTCAGATCAGGCAAGACAGATTTTTTTCCTCCATCTAAATGTAAGTACCTAAAGTGTTATATTAGCAGCAAGGAAAGTCATATTTTCACAAGAAAAGGGTAATTCCACTTGTATAGACTGTATTCTGTTTTCAGAATTATGAAATCCTCAGAGGAAATAATTACATTGCTGTAGGGTGCTCCGGCATCTGTAATTGCCTAGCTCCTTGATGTGACATTCCTGAGAGGTCCCATTGGTCACTGTTGGTGCATATCAAGCCAGCAAGGGAATTGGCAGTTGAAGAGTGTTTTCAGAGGAGAATCAAAGGTATGCATTTAAAATTTTAATAAGAAAATTCAGAAAAGCTTAAGAAGAAAATGCTTCAATTAACTTCAATTTTGTTATTTTTTGCATTGGTAGACAGGAAAGAAGCTTAGATAGGAAATAAATCAATTTTATCCTCTGTAGAGACTTCACATCCATATTAACTCTGACCTTTAGAAGACACACAGGTTATATATATTATGAAATGAGAGTACATAAGAAGTTAAAAGCCATTAGTAATAGTGGGTTAAGATATTCTGTATTTTATCTAACACTTTATGACTTTGGCTTGAGGCAGGCACTAATGAGGTGACAGTCAAAACTAGCCTTTTTTTTTAACTTGAGTAATTACTCTTTCTGCAGAAAGAGGTCAGCTTACATTTCAGTAAAGTATAGCCTAGATAATACACTTTTGATAAATATGTTGAACTTCTTCCATGAGTATGTATTAGAATGTTTTAAAATAATATTAAGATTAGCAAAAACAGAAACAAAACTAACCTAAGTGGTCACTAAATTGAATGGTTAATGTTTTGTTCCTGGGTAATCTGACTTTTCTCTAGAATTTGACACTATCTAATGTTCTCCTTGAAACTTTATCACCCAATCATCTATCACAGCACTGTTTGAATAAATCTCAGGTGCATCCCCACACTAGTATGCCGTGTAAGAGTCTTGAGCAAATGCCTGTAACGTACACAAGAACATCCAAAAGAGCTCGTGTTGCCTAATTTTTCATCTCCATCTTCCTTTTCTCCACATCTGCACTTGATGCAACAGTCATTCTAAGCTACTTACCATTTTGTAAGCAAACCATGCTCCCCCTCCACCTGTGCTTTCCATGTGCAGGTCTTTTTGACTTGAAAGATAGGGTGCTCTGCACCCCACGATCCTTCTGTCAATCTGTTCCCCTGACACAGCTGCATTCACCCAATCTGGATGTCGTCTCTCTGTGAAAATTCCCAAATCTGCTCCACTACCCCCACATTAGTCTCTCCCACTTCTCAGCCACTCCAGTAAGTCACGTGCTCCTCCAAGGTCCTGCCTCCGTCCCGCACCACCTGTGGAAACGTGTGAGGTCAGATCTGTGTCCTACTCATCTTACCCATCTCGCTTACCTAGAGAATTGCTTGGTGTCTGTAACAAAATAGGCATCCCACAAATAGTCTGTAAACTGAATAAAATATGGAAGTTGGGTTTTCCTAAATATTTTCAAATGGTTCTTGTTGACCAGTTTGCTCTTCAATGTGTTTTTAGGAAAATGTTCACTGAAAGTCCACAATTGGCATTTTAGAATTCTTATTTCAAAATTAAGAAGCAAGGACAAGAAACAGTCACACTCTGTCACCTCAGAGTATTGATGGTTTGAAAAGATAGTTGTAAAAATATAATGACCACATTCAGAAACTAAAATGAATTTAAAGGGCCATAATTTAAGAAATTGCTGAAAGATCGAAAGTACACCAGCCAAAATGTGTCCACGAGACTGTTGCCGGAAAATGCGGATTAGCACTCAAAGGTGAGGGGCACAGGAAGGAGATTTTCCAGTGTTAAGTGATGGTATGGTTCAACATACAGGAGTGGCTAGGTGGTGCTGGGCTTTTTAGTACACCAGTCCCACTTCCAAAAACAAACATTTCTCTTTCTTTCTTCCATCCCCGTCGTCAGCCAGGCTCTCTTTCTTTCTCTGCCAGTAAATAATGGTGAGATGTCTACCTGCAGGGAAAGGAGATGGACACAGAGCTCAGGTAAGAGAGACAGACCAGACCTGGTGTGTCCAGGTGGAACAGGGAATGTTCATGGAGCAGGGGAGATACCATGGCCCTTATGAAGTCTAGCCTCCTTGCCTCCAAGAAAACGCAGCTGAGGCCAAGAGCTCCTACTCAGAGGCCCAAGCTCCAGGAAGCTATGCAGCCAGTCACAGAAGGCCATGCAGCAAGGAGCCTCCACCACGTGCCTCAGAGGAAAGCACAAGGCACTTAGAAACATACACATCACAAAAGAGATCAAATGTTTTAAAACAAAAGAATTGACTGGCAGGCTGACACTGCAGTGAGGGATATCTTCTGCTGCCAGAGAGAAGCAAAGTAGAATTGTACACACAAAGTACCAGCAACTAAACACACTGGAAAAAAATTAAATTGATCGTTGAAATTAATACTTTAATAAGAGATCTGAAAAGCACAAATCTAAAGGGCGATTTAGTGAGCTGAAGAAGGAGCTCAGAGTCTCCCAGAAAGCAGCACAGGGTGGTGAGAAGTCAGACTGTGCCCCGAAGCAGTGGCAGTCCCCTGCCACAGTGGTTCTCAACCTCCACAGCACAGGGATGCTATTTCCAGGTGTTTAAATGATGGAGGCGTTAAAAGACATTTCACAAAAGAAGATATCTGAATAGCCAATAAACACGAGAATATGCTCAGTGGCATGCCCATCAAATGCAAATTAAAACCAAAGGAAGATACTCTATACACACTAATTGGAAGGTCTGAAAGTTAATACTGAAAGTACCAATTGTTTGTGAGAATTCAAAACAAATTAAACTGTCATGGTGCATCACTGGCAAGAGGGTGAGATGGATTGTTCATTGTGGGACATGCTGGCAGCTCTCTTTCAAGGTACCACTGTACACACCAGCAGTTCTGCTCCAAGACCAGACCCAAAACACATCAGCAGGTATACACACAAAAAATCATATACAGGGATGTTCACAGTAGGTTTGTTAACTCAAAACCATCCAAATGTCCATGAGCAATAGAAGAATATATAAACTAGAACACTTAAACAGTGGAACACTGTGTGTAGGAAAACAAAACAAAGTGAAATGAAACCAAAAAAATGCTAATAAGTGCAAAAATATCTGTGACTCTCATAGACATTATGGTGAGCAAATAAAGAGTATATTTAAAAGAAGTGCAGGAACAAGAAAATTAATGAATGATTATGAAAGTAACAGTTTTCATCTACGTAATTTAAGTATAGCCTGAGAAAGGGCAAGATAAAAATATGTGGATTAGTAGAAATATTTTCCATTCTGGAGCCCTTGATGGTCCCACAATTGTGCACATATACAAGTTTGTGTGGGCATGTTTAGAAGTCACTCAACAACATTACTATTGGAACACTCTATCCCCTCTCCTAGTGTCAAAAGGAAAGCAAAGTACTCGGATATCCACATCCTATCCCTGGATATTCTGGCTGAATTGTTTGACTGTGACCTGTACATTTATTCCTCATGGGATTCAGAAATTGTGCCACTCACAGAACAGTTCTAGAGGAATTATTAAAGAATATACTTCCAAAGGCAGAGAAATGAAGAGAGTAGTGTAATGCAAAAGCAAAAGTGAAAATGGAAAAATTTTAAAGTGAATTTCCAGAAAGTGATTTGCAAGTGGAGTGTACAAAATCCAAACAATTCATGATAGAGCACACGCTGTGTGTGCATTAAGAAGTCAATTGCCACCTGCTTGTGTTCTCGGGCTCCTCTTTGGCTATGACTATTTCTCAGACTCTCCTTGATTTTAATATCTCGATGGTTCTGAGGAGCACTAATCAGGGGCTCAGCAGGATGACCTGCACCCAGGGTTTGTCAGATGTTTATCTCATTATTGGGTTGGAGCTACTGGTGTGGGGGAGGAAGTCCCCAAAGGTAAAATGCCATTCTTGTCATAGCCAACCGAGGGTCCATACTATCACCATGATTTGTCACTGTTGATGTCCACCTTGATCATCTGGCTGAGCTACTCCTTGCCAGGTCTTTCACTACAGTGCTCTCTCCCTCTCTGTACTGTAGCGCTGGAAGGCAGTCAGGCAGTGCAGGCCACACTTAGGAGTGGGGAGGCATGCTCTACTCCTTGAGAGCAGAGTACCCCTGTAAGGTATCTGGAACTCTTCCATACCAAAAAGCACCCCTTTTCCCTTAGGTATATACGTCTTCAATCACTTACGTATATCAGCAGGACTCATGGATATCTGTTTTATAGGCTGTGTTGCAATGCAACGCTACTTTACATATCCTGCAGTGGTTGGAGACTTGGCCACCAGGAGCTCTTTGAGGTGCCTCCTGTGTCTCTGGGACATGTCCCCGTCACTTTGGGAGTTCAGTGTGTGTTTCAAGTACTTCCTTATTTTCTGGCACTTTAAGGTGCTCCAGGTTCACCTGGCTTATTCTGGCCCCAGTCCTGGAACTAGCCATTGCTCCAAGGAGCCCTGGTTGGAGAATAATTTAGAACCCAAGATCTGAGCCTAGTGAGGCTCCCTGCTGCTTTGTGTCAATTTTCTTTTAGGTCCTCTATGTTGACAGAGCAAAGAAGTATATGCATGTATCCTGAAGTTGTGCATACACGCATGTCTGTAAAAGTTTCTACGTGTAAATGCCTGTACTTACAGCGAGTTAAACCTGAGTTTTTACTAATATCTTTGACTTTGCTACAAGGATCACGCTAGGCTCCTCCCCTTGCTTAGCTGTGAATCCCTGCTCCCTCAACCTTACAGCTCTCCCTCATTTCCAGCTGGTTAGATCAACTTTCCTCGACCTCATCCCCTTTAACGAGGTTGTTTGATGCATTTGCAACATAGTAGGATTTTTCTGCCATTGTCTGCAGTCTCCAGGATCCCTTGCTTCTCCAATGCCTTTTCCATGTGTGTGTATTAAAGTCGCTCCTTGTGCTATAAAGTTCTATGGGTGTTGACAAATGCAAAGTGGTGTATATCTACAGTTACAGCACAGTCACATCACCTTGGACATCCCCTGGGCTCCAACAATCTCACCCTCCCACCTCTGCTCCCCCACCCCCACCACAAAGCCCCTGCAACCACTAATCTTTCTGCCTCTACAATTTTATCTTTTTCAGAATATCATATTATTAGAATCATATCATTTGATTTATCTCACATGGTCTTTTCAGACTGGCTTCTTTCACTTAGCAATATGTATTTTAAATTCTTCTGTGTCCTTCTGTATACTGATAGTTTATTTCCTTTTACACTGGATGATGTTTCATTGTAAAGTTTGATATTTCATGAAGCTTAGAAAAATATTTACCCTGCATATTCTGTATGTGGGATAAAGGAGGTTTGTTTGCTGGAATCCAGTCCATCATAGCTAGAAACAGAAATATCTACTAGAGTATTTTAAAGCAAATCTCAGTTACCATATCTGTTTGTCTGAAAATGCTTCTATATGTATTAGCCACAATATGCAGCATCGTTTGCTTTCCCAGTCTCCTATTTGTGGAATTGTATCATCATTGCTTTCAGTTTGGGAAATCATGATACAGCTATCATAAATATTTGCAAGGAGGCTTTCTTGGGAGCATACTTTTTAGTCCAGGTAAGTATGTAGGATTGCAATTGCTGGATTATGTAGTAAGACTGGTTTAGTTATGAGCAATGGTCAACCTGTTCTTCCAACACAGCTGCACATTTCACATTCCCACGAGCAATGAATGAGAGTTCTTCTTGCCCATATTCTTTCCAGCATTTGGTACTGAATGTAATCTGCAATATAACCATCTATTTCAGTACTGTATTTTCAACTGAACATTTTCTTAGAATTCTCTTTTAATACACTTAAATTCCCCATGTTGTCATGGGTTTTTCCGAACCTAAAAATCAGTTATTGGTAAGTGTGTGTCTAACAAGTCCAGTACCTGATTCAGCTGTAATTCTGCTTCTAGTCTTTGTCTTTTCTTGCTTGTTGACCTACTTGGTAATTATTGATTTAATGTTGGATAATCAGCACAAATAATTGGAGAGATAATGACTTTGATAGAGAACCTAGCTTTGATAATCATTTAGAACAGAGAAAAGTCCTCATCTGCCAATTGGGAATCAAGTTTTGCAACATGGATCTGTCTCTCTCCTGGGTACAATTTTGCTTTTCCTTAAGCCTCTGGCTGCAGAAATCTACCTCCTCATTTGGATACTGGCCTTGGGTTTGGGACTTTTACTTTTGAGCTCGATTCTGGCTTACAAATTTCTTATGACGTGGTCCTTTGGACTCCCAGGTGTCCCAAGTGGACTCTGGCATGTCTAACACAGTGCCGCCTCTGGGCATGCAGAACCTCAGCCCATTCCTCCCCCTGTGAAACTGCAGAGCTCCGCTGACTTCCCAGACTCTAAGAGGAGATCCTTCTTTCCCCTCTCCGCAGACTCTGAATCCCTTGGGTGGAAAGCCTCTCAGGGTGCCACACTCATTTTTTTCTCTACCTTCTTTCTCTTGGAATTGGCCTCACAAATCCTATCTGGCTTTGTAGCTTGAATTTAAATTTCAGCTTCCAGGTGCTGAGAGAGGGCCAAAAGCTCTGCTTAGCCTATTGTTTCCGTCCCAGTTTCTCCCTGGTTTCTCAGCCTCCTGTCCAGCTTAATTTAAAAATCACCAAATGCTTCAGGGGGAAATAGTGTGTGGAAAGTCGGGCTCAGCTCAGTGGTTGTATTTTCTCAGCCATCATTGACCTTCATCTGCTCACTGCTGTGGTTGTTTTCTGATGTCTCTGAATGGGTTCCTGCTTGTTGTTTGTTGTTTCTGGGGGGACAGTTGTTTTACATGAAGCTTAGAAAAACGTTTACCCTGCATATTCTGTGTGTGGAATAAAGGAGGTATGTTTTGCTGGAATCCAGTCCATCGTAGCTAGAACAGATATATCTACTCGAGTCTTTTAAAGCAAATCTCAGTTACCATATCAGTTTGTAAATGCTTCAATATTTATTAGTCACAAGTATGTTTTCTTAACACCATTCTGTGCCATAAAAAAATAATAATAATTACATGATATAACCTAACATCAAGTCTATCTCAAATCTTTCCAATTGTCTCTAAAAGTCTCCAATGGTTTATTTGGCTGAAATTGAATTCAAACAGGTTCAACATTGCAATATGCTGCTGTCTCTTTTTATCTATTATAGTCACCTCCAATTATGTCACTCTTATTTAAAATGAAATGTGGTTCATTTTCCTGTCAATTTCTCTATATTTCAATTTTGCTGGTTGTGTCTTCTTTTTTGACACTTAATTGTTGAATCCCCGTGGACCCTATTAGTTGGAAGTCAGATATAGATATTTCTGATCTTGTTCAAGTTTTTGAGAAGACAACTTTGGAGTATTCAGATGGTTTTAATTATTATTACTTTTATTATTCCGTTAATACAGGTCAGGTGTTATTGGTATAAACTACTTTAGGGGAATCAAGACATTGTCAAAGGCATATCTATGTGGTTCATTTTGTAATTGGTGCTCTTCCCAGGATGTATCAATGAAGGCTTCCATTTTCTTATTTTTCTAGCATCCTTTGCTTGGTTTTTATTAAAAAAGGTTTGAAAGGACATATAGGTTTGTCTCACTATATTCTGTTGCTTTTAGAGAAACTGTGTTTGCCCTTAAAGAACTGTCAGAAATAGAAAGGAAAGAATCAAACTTTAGTAAAACTATGGTGTAGAAGACTTGGTCACAGAACTTTAACCATGATGAAATACACTTGCAGCAGAGATGCTCAAAATACTCTTGCTGGGCATTTTGCAAATTTATATGCCTTTTTATTTTGTTTTGTTTTTTTGTCAAAATAAGTGGACATGCTACTGCCATTTCACAAGAGGCCCCAGGAGAAAGTCCTGCAACATGCTGGACACTGCCAATAACCATACTCTTCCTATGTCCCCCCATATGATGACCCTGAGGACTTCTTCTATGCTGATGTAGATGTTACCTGACACACTACTTTCCCACTTAGAGGTTAAGGTGTAGCTCAGTGGTAGAGCACGTGCCTGGCAGTTCAAGGCCCTGAGTTCCACCCCAGCACTAAAAAAATAAATAAACAAATAAATAAGTGCAAGTAAGGCGTTCATACTGATTTTTTTCAAAAACTATGTATATAGTAGTTTATATTCTTTAAATTTCATTTCACTCATGAAAGAGTGTGTAAAAATATTTCTAATTAACAGGGAGCATTGAATCCACCAAGGTGAAGAGCCGCCTACCTCTTTGGAGTGTACAGTTCTGAGACTTTCTTGATTTCTACTCCTGCACTTTTGCGCAGCGTCCTCCAGCAGCCTGACCCTCCCGCTCCTGCTTAGGCAGAGGCTGCGCTGTGCGCGGCCCTCCCTGGTGTATGCCTTCCCTTCTCTTCCCGTCCTGGGTACATGAGTACACTCCTGGATCCCGGTGGCCCGCAGAGCGCTTCTGGGCGTATTCTTCATCTTGCACACCCTGACTTACCTCACCTTACCCTCCTCTCCAGGGCCCTATTTTGTAGCCATTTGCTCTCTCCCCAAAGTGAGGAAGAAGCGCTGCTTCTGGCTTCCGGCTTCTTGGGCCTGGGTCCTGGCCCATGGCTGCTGGAACCTGCGTGGGCTCAGGCAGGATGAACCAGGGGCCACCTGAGCTGGACCTCGCGCCACTCCACACAGGGCACCAGCGATTCCGCTGGGGGCAGGCAATGGGCCAGGTATCCACAGGTAAGTCTGGGGGGCACAAAGCCAAATGTGGTGGGTCCTCTGAAAGAAGGGCACTTACAGTGAGAAAGGACCCGGTGCTCAGGCAGAGCGAGCTGCGCCGTCCTGGTTTTCAGGCGGCTCCCCCATGGCCCCCTCGCTGCCACTCTCCGCCTCTCCGAGGTCAGTGCTGACATCAGCCCAATCACCATTACTGAGGTGGGGGCCGCCTCCAGGGACAGAAGTGAGGGCTAAATTCAGAGCGTGACAAGGACTGGGAGTGAGAACAAGGACTCCAGGAGAGACAGTGTGGGAAGATCTATTGCAAATTTGAACGTTTGTGGCGTCCATCATGCCGGGAGCGTGGAGGGGTGGACTGGGAAGGGGGTCCGTGGGAACTCAGTTACACTGAAGAGCAGCGAGGAGTTGTGGCTGCACATAACAGTAATGTGCTGCACACATCAAAAAGCAAGAAGAAGAGAGACGCCCCTCACCCCCCGCGCCTGCCAGGTAGGGGAACTGTGACCACGGACAGAAAAGGCCCAGTGGCCCGCGGCGGGACAGAGCTTCCAATCACTCCTGCAAGGTAGGCGGGCCTGCGACCCACCTGCAGAAGAGGAGCAGCGACCTGCTGAGAGGCAGAGCCGCCCCCTCCCCCTGCACCGGCAAGGTAGAGGGAACTGTGACCACGCACAGAGCAGGCCCAGCGGCCTGCTGAGGGGCAGAGCCACCCCCCACCCCCCGCGCCTGCCAGGTAGGTGGAACTGTGACCACCGACAGAAAAGGCCGAGTGGCCCGCGGCAGGACAGAGCTTCCAATCACTCCTGCAAGGTAGGCGGGCCTGCGACCCACCGGCAGAAGAGGAGCAGCGACCTGCTGAGAGGCAGAGCCGCCCCCTCCCCCTGCACCGGCAAGGTAGAGGGAACTGTGACCACGCACAGAGCAGGCCCAGCGGCCTGCTGAGGGGCAGAGCCGCCCCCCACCCCTCGCGCCTGCCAGGTAGGGGAATTGTGACCACGGACAGAGCAGGCCCAGCGGCCTGCTGAGGGGCAGAGCCACCCCCCACCCCACGCCCCTGCCAGGTGACCACCGACAGAAAAGGCCCAGTGGCCCGCGGTGGGACAGAGCTTCCAATCACTCCTGCAAGGTAGGCAGGCCTGCGACCCACCTGCAGAAGAGGAGCAGCGGCCTGCTGAGAGGCAGAGCCGCCCCCTCCCCCTGCACCGGCAAGGTAGAGGGAACTGTGACCACGCACAGAGCAGGCCCAGCGGCCTGCTGAGGGGCAGAGCCACCCACCACCCCACGCCCCTGCCAGGTGACCACCAACAGAAAAGGCCCAGTGGCCCGCGGCGGGACAGAGCTTCCAATCACTCCTGCAAGGTAGGCGGGCCTGCGACCCACCGGCAGAAGTGGAGCAGCGGCCTGCTGAGAGGCAGAGCCGCCCCCTCCCCCTGCACTGGCAAGGTAGAGGGAACTGTGACCACGCACAGAGCAGGCCCAGCGGCCTGCTGAGGGGCAGAACCACCCCCCACCCCCCGCGCCTGCCAGGTAGGTGGAACTGTGACCACGGACAGAAAAGGCCCAGTGGCCCATGGCGGGACAGAGCTTCCAATCACTCCTGCAAGGTAGGCGGGCCTGCGACCCACCTGCAGAAGAGGAGCAGCGGCCTGCTGAGAGGCAGAGCCGCCCCCTCCCCCTGCACCGGCAAGGTAGAGGGAACTGTGACCACGCACAGAGCAGGCCCAGGGGCCTGCTGGGGGGCAGAGCCGCCCCCCACCCCCCGCGCCTGCCAGGTAGGTGGAACTGTGACCACCATCAGAACAGGCCAGTCCTGCAACCGAGAGACAGAACAGGCCCAGTGGCCTGAGGAAGGGTAGAGCCGCCCCCCCCCCCCGCACCTGCAAGGTAGGCGGACCTGCGACCCACTGGCAGTACAGCCCCAGAGGCCTGCAGAGGGGCAGTGCCGCTGCCTGCACCTGCAAAGTAGACAGAACTGTGACCACCCACAGAACAAGCCTAGCGGCCCGCAGAGGGACAGAGCCGCCACCCGCGCCTGCGAGGGAGACTTTGCAACTATACAAGACCAATATAAATATATAGGGGGAAAATTCAATAGCACAACAGTTTCACTAAGTAGAAAGGAACGCGAACAGTATGAAGAGACAAGGAAAGAAAGGACCACAAGCAATGCAGGTCAACTCAACGTTAGAAGAGGTAATAGCTGCAGCAGATGGAATGTCAGATAAAGAATTCAGGATATACATGCTTCAGATGATCTGGAGTCTCAAGGAAGACATCAGACAGCAAAATCAGACAATGAAAGATCACTTCAACAATGAATTACATAAACAAATCCAAGAAGCAAAAGATCAACTACACAGGGAAATAGAGGTTATAAAAAACAAACAAACAGAAATCCTAGAAATGCAGGAAGCAATAAGCCAACTTAAAAACTCAATTGAGAATACTACCAGCAGAGTAGAACACTTAGAAGACAGAACATCAGACAATGAAGATAAAGTATTTCAACTTGAAAAGAACATAGACAGCTCAACAAGACTGTTAAGAAACCATGAGCAGAACATCCAAGAAATATGGGATAACATCAAGAGACCAAATTTAAGAGTCATTGGGATACAGGAAGGGACAGAGTTTCAAACCAAAGGATTGAGCAATCTATTCAATGAAATAATACGAGAAAACTTCCCAGACTTGAAGAATGAGACAGAACCCCAAATCCTAGAAGCCTACAGGACGCCAAATGTGCAAAATCATAAGAGACCCACACCTAGACACATTATAATGAAGATGCCCAACATACAGAATAAGGAGAGAATTTTAAAAGCTACAAGAGAAAGGAAGAAGATCACATTTAGGGGTAAGCCAATCAGGATAACAGCTGATCTTTCAACACAGACTCTGACAGCTAGAAGATCCTGGAATAACATATTTCAAACACTGAAAGAAAATGGGTTCCAACCAAGAATTGTGTTTCCAGCAAAATTAAGCTTCAGGATGGAAGATGAAATTAAAACCTTCCACGATAAACAAAAGTTAAAAGAATTTGCAGCTAGAAAACCATCTCTTCAAAACATCCTTGGCAAAACATTACAGGAAGAGGAAATGGAAAATAACAATGAAAACCAACAGTGGGAGGTAGGACACTAAAGGGGGGAAAATAATCAAAGAGGAAAAGAAACCATGTTTAGTAACATAAATAAACAAATATGGCTGGAAGAACAACCCATATCTCAATAATAACCCTAAATGTTAATGGTTTCAACTCACCAATCAAGAGACACAGGCTAGTAGAATGGATCACAAAACAAGACCCAACAATATGCTGCCTACAGGAGACGCATTTGATAGGAAAAGACATACATAGGCTGAAGGTGAAAGGTTGGGAAAAATCATATCACTCATATGGACTTCGGAAACAAGCAGGAGTATCCATACTCATATCAAATAAAATAGATTTCAAGCCAAAGTTAATCAAAAGGGATAAAGAGGGACACTACATACTGCTCAAGGGAACCATACACCAACAAGACATAACAATCATAAATATATATGCCCCAAACAATGGTGCAGCTATGTTCATCAAACAAACTCTTCTCAAGTTCAAGAGTCTAATAGACCACCATACAATAATCATGGGAGACTTCAACACACCTCTATCACCACTGGACAGATCTTCCAAACAAAAGTTGAATAAGGAAACTATAGAACTCAATAACACAATTAATAACCTAGACTTAATTGACATATATAGAATATACCACCCAACATCAAGCAGTTACACTTTTTTCTCAGCAGCACATGGATCCTTCTCAAAAATAGATCATATATTATGTCACAGGGAAACTCTTAGACAATATAAAGGAGTAGAGATAATACCATGCATCCTATCTGATCATAATGGAATGGAACTGAAAATCAATGATAAAAGAAGGAAGGGAAAAGAATACATCACTTGGAGAATGAACAATAGGTTACTGAATGATCAATGGGTTATAGAAGACATCAAGGAAGAAATTAAAAAATTCTTAGAGATTAATGAAAACACAGACACAACATATCGGAATCTATGGGACACATTGAAAGCAGTTCTAAGAGGAAAATTCATTGCTTGGAGTTCATTCCTTAAAAAAAGAAAAAACCAAGAAATAAATGATCTCATACTTCATCTCAAAATCCTAGAAAAAGAAGAGCAAAACAACAGCAAAAGAAGTAGAAGGCAAGAAATAATTAAAATCAGAGCTGAAATTAATGAAATCGAAACAAAAGAAACAATTGAAAAAATTGACAAAACTAAAAGTTGGTTCTTTGAAAAAATAAACAAAATCGACAGACCCTTAGCCATGCTAGCGAAGAGAAGAAGAGAGAGAACTCAAATTACTAACATACGGGATGAAAGAGGCAATATCACAACAGACACTTCAGAAATACAGAAGATAATCAAAAATTATTTTGAATCCTTATACTCCAATAAATTAGAAGATAGTGAAGGCATAGATAAATTTCTTAAGTCATATGATCTGCCCAGATTGAGTCAGGAGGATATAGACAACCTAAACAGACCAATATCAATTGAGGAAATAGAAGAAACCATCAAAAGACTACCAACTAAGAAAAGCCCAGGACCAGATGGGTATACAGCAGAGTTTTACAAAACCTTTAAAGAGGAACTAATACCAATACTTTTCAAGCTACTTCGGGAAATAGAAAAAGAGGGAGAACTTCCAAATTCATTCTATGAGGCCAACATCACCCTGATACCTAAACCAGACAAAGACACTTCAAAGAAAGAAAACTACAGACCAATATCTCTAATGAACCTAGATGCAAAAATCCTCAATAAAATTCTGGCCACTCGGATACAAAAACTTATCAAAAAAATTGTGCACCATGATCAAGTAGGATTCATCCCTGGGATGCAAGGCTGGTTCAATATACGGAAATCAATAAATGTTATTCACCACATCAATAGACTTAAAAATAAGAACCATATGATCATCTCGATAGATGCGGAAAAAGCATTCGACAAAGTACAGCATCCCTTTATGTTCAAAACTCTAGAAAAACTAGGGATAACAGGAACATACCTCAATATTGTAAAAGCAATCTATGCTAAGCCTCAGGCTAGCATTATTCTGAATGGAGAAAAACTGAAGGCATTCCCTCTAAAATCTGGAACAAGACAGGGATGCCCTCTCTCTCCACTTCTGTTCAACATAGTTCTCGAAACACTGGCCAGAGCAATTAGACAGACGAAAGAAATTAAAGGCATCAAAATAGGAAAAGAAGAACTTAAATTATCACTATTTGCAGATGACATGATTCTATACCTAGCAGACCCAAAAGGGTCTACAAAGAAACTATTAGAGCTAATAAATGAATTCAGCAAAGTGGCAGGATATAAAATCAACACGCATAAATCAAAGGCATTCCTGTATATCAGCGACAAATCCTCTGAAATGGAAATGAGGACAACCACTCCATTCACAATATCTTCAAAAAAAATAAAATACTTGGGAATCAACCTAACAAAAGAGGTGAAAGACTTATACAATGAAAACTACAGAACCCTAAAGAGAGAAATAGAAGAAGATCTTAGAAGATGGAAAAATATACCCTGTTCATGGATAGGCAGAACTAACATCATCAAAATGGCGATATTACCAAAAGTTCTCTACAGGTTTAATGCAATGCCAATCAAAATCCCAACGGCATTTCTTGTAGAAATAGAGAAAGCAATCATGAAATTCATATGGAAAAACAAAAGACCCAGAATAGCAAAAACAATGCTAAGCAGGAAGGGTAAATCAGGCGGTATAGCGATACCAGACTTCAAACTATACTACAGAGCAATAGTAACAAAAACAGCATGGTACTGGTACCAAAACAGGCGGGTGGACCAATGGTACAGAATAGAGGACACAGAAACCAATCCACAAAACTACAACTACCTTATATTTGATAAAGGGGCTAAAAGCATGCAATGGAGGAAGGATAGCATCTTCAACAAATGGTGCTGGGAAAACTGGAAATCCATATGCAACAAAATGAAACTGAATCCCTTTCTCTCGCCATGCACCAAAGTTAACTCAAAATGGATCAAGGAGCTTGATATCAAATCAGAGACACGCCGTCTGATAGAAGAAAAAGTTGGCTACGATCTACATACTGTGGGGTCGGGCTCCAAATTCCTCAATAGGACACCCATAGCACAAAAGTTAATAACTAGAATCAACAAATGGGACTTACTCAAACTAAAAAGTTTTTTCTCAGCAAAAGAAACAATAAGAGAGGTAAATAGAGAGCCTACATCCTGGGAACAAATCTTTACTCCTCACACTTCAGATAGAGCCCTAATATCCAGAGTATACAAAGAACTCAAAAAATTAGACAATAAGAGAACAAACAACCCAATCAACAAATG